>NC_059159.1:75030118-75338923 GCF_019923935.1 Bubalus bubalis
AATGCATGAAAGTGAAAAGTGAAAGTGAAGTCGCTCAGTCATGTCCAACTCGTCGCGACCCCATGGACTGCAGCCTACCAGGCTCCTCCATCCATGGGATTTTCCAGGCAAGAGTACTGGAGTGGGGTGCCACTGCCTTCTCCACATGAGTCTAGTAGCCTCCTTATTTAATTATTTTATAATACTAAAGAGCTAATATTATAAAACATGGAAATGATAGGATTATTCTACAATGGAACATATATTCCTTGCAAATCTGGAATGGATTTGATAAGAGACACAATTTTTTTCTGCAAAAACACACATAGCTTTAATCTATAAATTAATTCTGATAGAGTTAGGTAATATTTTTTGTTATTCATAATTGGTAATATTTATTGTCTCTCACTTGCTAAGAAAGGCTATGAATGTTGGCTTGAAACTAATTAGAGTGGGTTTTATTCCTTTCTTGATCTTTATGGTTTTCTCTGGTGGGTTATTTGAAAGCATGATGTGATGGGAAGCATCTGTGAAGTCACTCAATGTCTGTTGTAGTAAGCTCTTGTGCTATTTTTGTTTTAAGGTAAAACCCTGTCAGATTATTCATATTTTATTATCATTGCGATTTAGTGGACAATAGCTTCATAGATGAGTGTTTCATGTTGTGTTAATGTCTGCACAGCTGATTATCACCACTGCATATCAGAAAGGCCAGGAAAGAAAATTAAATTGTTAAATCTGAAATTAAATTGTTAAATCTGAAATAATTGTTGGGGAAAGAAAATTAAATTGTTAAATCTGAAATAATTGTTGGGCTTTGCCTCATATAGGGTGTAGCTTATATGTTGAAAATCATGGGAATAAGTAAACAAAGGCAACTGTGATAATGAATACTGCTTCTGTAGATAGATGTGATAGAAATGAGCAGCAACATAATATGTATCTTTTAGAATAATATATAATAATGAATTAGATAATTCCTTTCATGGCTGTTCACAATAAGTAGGAAAATAAAGTCTATGGTTCACAGTATAGCTGGTAATTATTAATTACCTCATTCTTATAGTTAGTCAAAGACTTTTACCTCTATTAGGATAATAATAATTATGGCAATAATTATAGTAGCAGAAATGATACATGCTTGCATATCTATTTCAATACTTAGGGTATAATTATAATATTGGCATGTAGTATATAATAAATGCTAAAATTCCAATGGGTTGGAATTTCCCAGTGCCTCAGACTATTTTTATGCAACTAAAGAATTTTTTACTGAAAAATATGTTACAATACTTGAAATTATTCTGAAAATACATTCTTCAGGATGTGTAATTAATCAGAATAAATATTAAGCAAAGGTCTCCACCTCCTGCAGAATCAAAAGGTTCCGTTTGGCTAACATAATCTCCGCTGCAATTACGGAAAGTATTACTACTAATAAAATAGCAATAATCAATAGAAATCAAAGTAGTTTCTGGTATTATGATGTAAAAGGTGGCATTATGTTAATTAGTTGCAATAATATATTAATGGTGCCTAACATTGATGATGGAGAAGGCAATGGCACCCCACTCCAGTACTCTTGCCTAGAAAATCCCATGGATGGAGGAGCCTGGTGCGCTGCAGTCCATGGGGTCGCAGAGAGTCGGACACTACTGAGCGACTTCACTTTCACTTTTCACTTTCATGCATTGGAGAAGGAAATGGCAACCCACTCCAGTGTTCTTGCCTGGAGAATCCCAGGGACGGGGGAACCTGGTGGGCTGCTGTCTATGGGATCGCACAGAGTTGGACACGACTGAAGCGACTTAGCAGCAGCAGCAGCAGCAACATTGATGAGACCTCCTCCTTTAGATAAGGGGAATAGATAGTTAAATCTATTGCACCTACAAGTGTTAGATTGTCAGCTAATGGAGGGGCACATAGTTCACTTTGTTCTTGCTTTGACTTCTGCTGTTGATGATGCAAGTAGTAAAAGGAATCATGAGAGTAATTATAGCTTATTTATTTATTATAATGCTATATCTGATGCACTTATCATTACTGCTATTAATGAGTTTCAAAACCCTCCAACCGTGGTGGCATTGCTATAAAGAATTATTACTAAGACCTGAACAATAATAATCAATGATAAATTTAAGTAGTTCCTAATAAAAGCTTCATTTGTTATAAGCAACCTAAATTAGCCATCTTGATTAGTCATCTTTCCTATTTTATTCTAGTTTAAAAACCAAGTAGTCGATATACAGAGATGACAACTTTGTGACTTACTGAGAACAGCCGAGTGAATAAATTTATGTAAAATTGCTAATAATAAACTTTATATCAGATATAAAGGCAGAGACTAATTCTTCATTTTTACCAAGCTGGGATGTTTACCATATACTGAATTACAAATTCCAAGAAGCAGTTAAATAAAACCTTGTCTTGGCTTCTCCTGCTTCTATTTCTAAAAATTAAATGTCGATCATAGCCAGTATTTAGGGGAGGTAGTTGTAAATAACATACATGCATATATTTGTAATTATTATTACATATAACAGAATAATACTAATGTGACCTCGTGTGGAAATTATGTTACACACAGAATGTTCTGACTAGGGCATATTCTGAACTTAACTGATTATACAGCTAAGCTTGATATGAATAAATTAGTATTTTGAGGTTTAACTCTGTTAGTAGATATGGTCTTAGAGTAGACATTCAGATTGCTTATGCAAGGTCAGGACAATACTAGGTTATACAAATATTGATTAAAAAGTTAGAGGTCAAAGTTGTTCTTTGATGTATCATTTTATGACATTTGCAGTTGGTTGAAGTCCACATGGGAGAAGGCAATGGCACCCCATTCCAGTACTGTTGCCCAGAAAATCCCATGGATGGAGGAACCTGATAGGCTGCAGTCCATGGGGTCGCTAAGAGTCAGACACAACTGAGTGACTTCACTTTCACTTTCCACTTTCATGCATTGGAGAAGGAAATGGCAACCCACTCCAGTGTTCTTGCCTGAAGAATCCCATGGACGGAGAAGCCTGGTAGGCTGCAGTCCATGGGATCGCACAGAGTTGGACATGACTCAAGCGACTTAGCAGCAGAAGTCCACGAGGACCTGCGATATTTGATTCTTTCTGAAATGTAATGTGACCTAAATTTTTTGTTGAAGCATTAAGAAGGCTAAGCAAGTATAATTGGGAAAATTGATAAATATTAATTAAGAACTTGTTTGTTAAAATAAAAAAGTTGATCTCCTGGAAACAGTTTTAAATTTACATTACTGGATCCTATTACCTCAATGAGCCCAATTCTTGACTTATATAATATGTAAAATGTGTCTCTTTTGTGGAATCGACCTCATTTCTTAAGTCCTTTCATACTATGAGACATCTTTGTTTAGAGAGGAACTAAATAGAAGTGCTCTGATTTGAACTCAGCTCACAGAGAATTTTTAATGATGAAATGAAAGAATCTCTTAAATAGAGGTTACATCTTTAGAATGTCCGGACATAACAATAAAACCACAAACTTTAACATTGGTTTTCCCTTTAAAATAGGACCTTATTGTTTCCATTTGCAAAATCTGTTCCATTGGTGAAAATTTTGAGTAAATTAATAATAGTTATATATTTAGAATAATTAGTCTAGATTTGATCATCTGTTGGCCTTACTATACTGAGGTCACCTCAACCAAAATAATTAATTCAATTTATTAGTTACCTTGACAACTAATTTTCATATTCAATTAATAACGTTAAGTTTTATGGGTTGTTTTAGCAAGTAGAGGGGAGGCTGAATACTTATGAGGTTACTTTAACTTCTTTTAAGCTTTACTGCATTTACATTTTAGGTTGTTGTTAATTGCTAAGTCATGTCCGACCCTTTGTGACCCCATGGGCTGTGGCCTGCCAGATGCCTTTGTCCATGGGATTTCCCAGGCAAGAATACTGGAATGGGTTGCCATTTCTTTCTCCGACTTTTTAGGTTCACAGTATATTAAGCAGACACATTCAAATTTTTTCTTGATCTATTCTCTAGCAATAGCTTATTTATTTTGGCAAAGAGTTATACAAAAAGTACTTCTTATTACTTATGTTAATTTTTTGTTCCTACATACATAGTTAACCCAATATGGTGTTAGAAGGTGTTTTTGCATGTAGGTAGTTAGTATGGTTGTTCTGGTGTGCATTTTTTATTGTGCTTCTCTTAAACCAGTTATAATTTTATGAGTGATTACTGTCTGAGGAAGGTTTTATTCTGTTTCAAGTGATTTGTACATCTTCTGAATAATGTTCAAATTGACACGGGATTGATTCTTCTTTAGGTAAATTCAAAGTTGAATATAAATTCTGCTTTGGATAACCATCATCAGCTGGTTCAGTTTTGATTTTTTTTTTTTTGTTAACCTCTGCCTGTTATTATTAGTTTGTCTCAGAGAAAAATTTTGCCATATTAATTGCTTACTAGTAGCTTGTATGTATCTGTGTTTTGAGTTAAAGTTCTCTGTTTTTTACGTTCTAGTTAATTCATTAATGCCTAAGTGTAAGAGTTACTCTTTCATTCCTTTCCTGGTTTTTGGCCTGTAATGAGGAAAAATGTACTGCTGAACTAAGAATATTGTGTTTGAATGTCACTGGGTCAAGAGTTGGGGATTGAGCTAGAACTAGCAAATAGGTTATACATAAAGATATACATGATCATGGAATGAAAAGCTGGTGCCTGGCATGCTTATGTCTCAGTTTCTTATCCCTCATGATGGGAATCCTGCAGGCACTGCAAATAGGCATCTGCTCTCTGGGTAATTCAGGGTGCCCTCCAACACGTCCGCCTCCAGCAGCACGTGGTGAATCTTCCTCAGCTCTGTCTCATCAGGTCCCTGCTTGTGAATCAGCCCTTTGGTACTTTGCCAGACGCAGTGTATCTGCTGCCTCCAGGAGCACTGCTCACTCCACCTTGAGTATCACGCACTGAGAAGTTTGGTTTGAAGTGCACTGGGTTGATGCAGAACTTGGCCCGGAGATGCAGAGGGAAGCCTTGGGCACTGCTCCCACCTCTCCTCTCACCTGTGACCTCTGAGGATTACAAGTTTACTTTGGCAACCAAGCCATCTTGTCAGGCTGAACAGGAAGGAGGTTGGAACTCCACCTTCCTCCCTTCCAGGATGTTCCACTTGCTATATCCTGTAGGATGGCTGGTAGGAGCAGGAGTGGGTGACTTGCTGGAACTCTTTCCTCTTTTTAATATTAAGTTTATCTTTTGTTTTTTTTCCTTTAACTTTGTGATAGTGTCTTTAACATTTAAATCAGATTTTTCCTTACATGCTATACTTTTAGATATTTGGTATAATTATTAGTAATAGTTATATTTGCTTTATTAGTAGTAATTATAGTTTTTTATTTGAGCTAGGATTGGTTCAAAGTGGTTTCGTTTAGTTTAAATTCCCTAAATGCATGCTTGGCGTTTTTAAGTGTAAATTGTACTTTGCCCGAGTGACTTTCTAGTGTACTTGTTATTGTATAAGATTTTTAGATAAATATGACTTAATTTTTATTCATATTATGTTTGGATTTTTATATGTGGAAGATGAGCTATGTGCACTCTTCCAGGCCTGATTCAGTTGACTTTTTATTGTTAATTTGCTTTTAGCCTCTAAGTTTCCAAAAAGGTTCTGTTAATGGACTCAGAGAATATAGCTCATTCTCTATATGTGACATTGTTATGATAATTCTTGTTATTATTTCAAAACCCTTGTAGTGTTTGCCGAAATGGCATTATCCTGGTTAAATCAGCAAGTGGTAATGAAGATTTACTGATTATAGAACAGGGTTCTGCATAAGAGTTTAATGCATTGCAAAACATTTTCAGTTTTGAGCTATAGCTAGTAGTACTTCAGTGATTTTTTAAAATATGTAACAGTGTGTCCTAATGCTTATAGGCCAACTATTACGATTTGTGGGAATGCTTTTAATATATAGTACAAAATATTTTTTTAACAGGTTCTTAGAGAATTTTATTTCAAAGTCAGGATAAGTTCTTTTAAAATCTTATCTCTAAGGTAAATTGAGAAAACTATTTTCCTTTAAATTATGTCCTTAGAAAAGATATAGGTATAAACATAACAATGTTGTTGAATATATTATAAAACTCTCTGAAATTCAAATAAATAACTTTTAGGTCCTTTGGTTGAATATCCATTCCTAGTAAAATGAGAAATAATCTCTATGCTGTTGGCATTTTATAATGTTTTCAAGGTGTTAACCTTGAGTAGAACAATCTTATTCTCCTTTTGAAACTTGGAGGAAAAATAAGGTGGCTTGTGAATGGATTAGTGAAAGTACACTTTATTCCACTAAATTTTCATATGATTTCTTTTCTTTTAAAAAATCAGTATTAATGCATTCATTTAATTATTTGATATTTTAATTCACATGTGCTTGCACATAGGAGGAAAGAAAAAATTCTAAAGAATGAGTAGGAGGTAATCTTGGAAAAAGTATAATTGAGGTTTTTCAAGCTCTGAGAACTGCTTCTGCCAACATTCATAAAGTAGGAAGAGTATCCATCTTTCATGGGGCTGCATACTGTCTCGTAAACCAGGATGTAGAACTTGACATGGACAGTGAGAAAATGAAAAATGATGCTAGCAGCTCATGGCTAGAAGCGGCTAGTGTACTGGTAGTGTTTCCAACTAAACATAAACAACTTAGAATACAATCACTACTCAGATGAGGCCACTCTATGACCACAATAAAGTAAGACAGAGAAAAGGACACTTCATCACCATCTAGGATCTAGTGTTAGTCACTCAGTCATGTCTGACTCTTGGAAACCCCATGGACTGTATGTAGCTCACCAGACTACTCTGTTCATGGAATTCTCCAGGCAAGAATACTGGGGTGAGTCACCATTCTCTTCTCCATGGGATTTTCCCAATCCAGGGATCAAACCTGGGTCTCCTACACTGCAGGCAGATTCTTCACCATCTGAGCCACCATGGAAAGGGATTTTGGCACTCTGCTTCCTACATAAAATCTATGAAGATACCCAGTGACTAGTCCCTGCTACCTGACAGCATTCTACACCTAATAATCCACAGGTCTCTAAATCCTGCTTAAAATCTCTCAGCATGAATACAAATATCACAAAAAGCTCCTCCTAACTCTCTTTTACAGAGGCACTTCAGTGATCTTCTGATGTGTGTTCTCCCTTGTTGTAAGAAGTTAAATAAATCTAAATTTGTTTGATTACAGATGTGTGGTGGTCATTGGTTGGCAAGCTTTGATAGTAGTGGCAGGAAATGGTCCTGTATACTTAGGATAGAGTAAGATCATAAAGGGATACTAGAATGTATATTGTCAAGGAAATGGCCCTTTGTCTTTTCTGCTATGGATGGTCATTGGAAGGTGTAACATACAGGAAGGAACATAACAGAATTGTTTAAACAATCATTTTGCTGGTAGCTTTGAATATAAATTTGTGTAGGGGAAAGATTAAAATGAAATAATTGGGGAGACACTTTTAGCAATCTGGGCAAGAAGTGATGATGTGCTGTGCTTAGTCACTCAGTTATATCCGACTCCTTGCAACCCTTTGGACTATAACACTGTCTATGGGATTTTCCAGGTAAGAATACTGGAGTGGGTTGCCATTTCCTTCTTCAGAGGATCTTCCCGATCCAAGGATGGAACTAGTGTTTCCAGTGTCTCCTGCAGACCACAGTTAAAGACTGCCAGTGTGAATTTAAAGTCAACAGAAAGGAAGAGCATAGGGCTCTTTAACTGATAGTAGTGATGCCTTTGGGCTTCCCTGGTGGCTCAGATGATCCGAGAATCTGTCTGCAATGCAGGAGACCTGGGTTCGATCCTTGAGTTGGGAAGATCCCCATGGAGAAGGGAATAGCTACCCACTCCATTATTCTGGCCTGGAGAATTACATGGACAGAGAAGCCTGGAAGGCTACAGTCCATGGGGACACAAAGAGTCAGACATGACTGAGTGACTTTCACAATGTGTAAGGAATAATTTTGGGGAGGGTTGGTTGATTAACTGAGTAGGAGTTACTTGTCAGACTAGAGTCTGGTAGTCTAAGAGGCAACTCAGTCCATTGATCTGAAACTCAGAAGAGATATTTGGGTTGGAAAACAGATTTGGTTGCTACCAGCAGAGAGAGGCCAATTACAGCCATTTCATTTTTATGTGACATTTAGTTATACACTGAATGAACGCAGAAGGCTCTGCTATTCTAGTTTTTGCCATCTTCTATCAACTAACTGATTGATGCATTCAATTGTAAAACATCATGTGAAAGTTAATAGGATAATTTTTACCTGCCTTAAGAAGGTAAATAAACTAGATTTAGACAATTTATAAATGCAGCTTAGCTATGAAGTAAGATAATAGACACTCTCTCCTATTCATGAATCCAGGTTGCCAGGCAGGAGTGACCTCAGCAGTAGAGTTAACTCAGCTAATTTCTCAGATCCAACCAAGCCCATGGTCATGGTGGGGATCAGATGAATAGAAGCATAAGCGGAAGATTTCCCCGTGAAAAGAGTTTAATCTGTCTTGCTTTTCTGGGGGGAGGTGACATACATGAATGAGTGCGTTAAGTGCAAGCATGTATAGTCGCTTCAGTCATGTCCAACTCTATGTGACGCTATGGATGGTAGCCCACCAGGCTCCTCTATCCATGGGATTCTCCAGGCAAGAATACTGGAGTACGTTTCCAGTTTCTCCTCCAGGGGATCTTCCCAATCTAGGGTTCAAACCCACATCTCTTACCTCCTGCATTGCAGGTGGATTTGTTACCAGGTGGACTTCCCTGGTGGCTCAGATGATAAAGTGTCTGCTTACAATGCAGGAGACCGGGGTTCAATCCCTCGGTCAGGAAAATCCTTTGGGGAAGGAAATGGCAACCCACTGTAGTACTCTTGCCTGGAAAATCCCATGGATGGAGGAGCGTGGTAGGCTATAGTCCATGGGGTCTCAAAGAGTCGGACAGGACTAAGCGACTTCACTTTCACTTTCTTTTCTTTCTTTACCACTAGCGCCACCTGGGAAGCCTGTATGAATGAGGAACAGTTGATTATTTCCAAAGTGTAGCTGTAGGGAGGAGAATGTTGGTAATTCACTGTCAGGGGATTTTCAGTAATTATTCATTTCCACATCCTTTTTACTCCAAAGAACTGTTTAAAGATAGCTTGTATCTTGAAGGACATATAGATTCTTTCAGAATAAAACATTCTTACTCCATGATTTAGGCAAGCCTTTCTATACCTGGGTTTTATTGTTGTTGTTTATATGTTTGACTCCAGTAGCTATAAACAATGAACATTTACTGTTTGAGTTGACTCATTTTTTTCAGTCAGAGCTTTGAACAACATGAGTGTATGTCATAGGTATAAAAAAATTGGACTTTCCTGCAGTAGATACTATACTACATACTTTACATACATTGTCATATTTAATTGTTATCTCAATCTCATTGAGTCAGTTAACAATTTCATCCTTATTAAGGGGTTGGCACAACTGTGGTTTTGAGGAATTATTCATTATTATATAGCATAGTAGGTCCAATACCTACAATGTCTCCAGTGGTAGAAGTCTTAAGTAGTACATTTTCATTTACATAGTATAAAAGTTAGTTCTTAGTGTTCTAATAAGGAAAAAATGTCACCAACCTAATCATTATATTGTTCCTACTTTATAGTAGTATTTATTATACCTTGCTTTGAGGTTTTGATTGGTTTAAAACTATAATCATTGTCAAATTTCATATAGAATTACTGACATTTTACATAATATTGTGGTTTCCATTTCTCATTGAATGCAGTCTCATAATGAATCCATCCTCTCTCATTATCACATCTCAAAACTGGAAAATCCTTGTATTATCTATTATAATTAGTCTCCCTTTCAGGGATATACTCTTGAACAACAGAAAGCTTTGATATGGATGTATTAACTTTTTCATTTTCTACTGTTTATTTGGATTTTATCTTTATAGCCTGAGGAACGTTCCCTCTCATCTATAACCTCTACTTATTCTTAGGTCACATTTGGCATTTTGCCTATGATGGGTTGTTTTTAAAACTCAGTTTCCTGGACTCCATATTATATTTATTGAATCAGAGTCTCTAGGGATGAAGCCAGTGAATCTGGAATTTTAGGATTCTAAGTAAGTTTTATGTACACTCTAGTTGATGACCACAGCTCTAGGGAAAGATGAGTTTCTCAGCTGCTAATCTTTAACTGTTATGATGAAAATAACACAACATTTGTTTTTCTTCCCTCTGAAATTGCAAATAATACATTATTGCTCCACAGTCCTTATAATTATTACAAGATATTTTTGGTAGCACATAATTAGTACATGAATATAATCATACATATAAAGCTCAAGAATGAAAAGATGCACTTTATGCAACATATGATTCACTGTTGGAAGTCATTAACACGAACTAACACTTTTAAAGAACAAAGAAGACCCCTATCTATGGACACAGGGAATAAGTTTTATGTTGAAAGGATGAAGGAGAGGATACCAGGTATTTCTTAGCATATTATCAGAAAAGAATTTTTCTTTATTTCATAGCTAGCCCAACTGAAAGGTGTGTGAGTGGGAGGTGGATTAAATAAATCAAAGGCATCAGGGTTCTGTCAATTTCTTTAGAAGAAAATAAATAATCAGTCTTGCCACTTTCAAAACTAGTGTAAACATAAAATTAATTATATTGCATAAAATGAATATAAAGAATGTATTTTTTCACAGGGCTTCCCAGGTGATGCTGGAGGTAAAGAACCCGTCTGCTAAGGCAGGAGACATAAGAGATACAGGTTCGATCCCCGGGTTCAGGAAGATCCTCTGGAGGAGGAAATAGAAGTTTTGGTTTTATATTATATTTAGGTAAGGAAATTAAAAGGACATGTAGGTAACAACCAGGAAAGGGAAGCCATAGAGAGAGAAAACAGGAGGACAAAGATAGGGAGGCTTATGTGTTTTGTTGTTGTCCAATAGCTAAGTGATGTCCAACTCTTTGCGACCCCATGGACGTAGCCCACCGGCCTCCTCTGTCCTACACTATTTCCTGCAGTTTGCTCAAAATCATGTCCAACCTATGTGTTAGCAAGGGGAAAAGCAGCAACGTTTTTCAGAGACTGATAATTGCTGCACAAGACCTATTTCCTCCCTCTTCTTCAGGAGCAGACCTGAGAATTACTTGAGTACTCAGTATTCTGGTGGGCTTCCCTGGTGGCGCCAGTGGTAAAGAACCTGCCTGCCAATGCAGGAGATGTTAGAGATATGGATTTGATCCCTGGGTAGGATCCCCTGGAGGAGGGCATGGTGATGTACTCCAATATTCTTCACTGGAGAATCCCATGGACAGAGGAGTCTGGTAGGCTATGGTCCATGGGAGTCGGACACAACTGAAGCAGTTTCTCACACATGTGTGCATGCATCCACTCAATATTCTCAGCTAAATGACAACACTTCCCATTCTCTTGCATCTGAATATAATATTGAAGTAAAATATGAGCCAGTATTATATGAGGGAGCCACAGGTGTTGACTAATGGTGTCTATTCTTCTGTTCTTCCTCTAATCTGTTGCCTGAATTTGGGTGTGGTGGACACAGCTCCAGAAGCTCTCTTGTACCATGAAGTACACTTGGGCACAGATACCAAACAAGGCTGTGGCAGCAGCCTGATAGGAAGAACTCCATCTCCTTGATGATGCTCATACCCACCCTGCACTGCCCATATCAGAGATTTTTATATGAAAGAGAAATTCTGTCTTGATTTGGCCTTTGTAGCTTTTGTGGCTTAATAGTTAGACAAAGCTGAAACAATTTGAGCCAAACAAAAGGTAGACTACAAAGAGTAAATACACAATTTTCATTTTAATTTTTCCCATCACTTCATAAGGGTGCTACAACTTACCTTACTGCAACCAAAATCTTAACTAGTAAATTCAGTTGTTTGGCAATTCTAGTAGTAGGGGAAAGACATGTTACAGACTTGTATTCGGGGAAAGTTATCCTACTTTGACAGTCTATGAAAAAACTTGAAGAAGGGTGATACTTTAGAGTTTCTGCTTCCCAATTTAGTTCTTCCATTTAATGTCACTAATAATATTCTCGATTAATAGCTTTAATTCCCACAACAAACCAGTGCTGACTCATATCCAATACATAGTTGCTTGAGGATCCCAGACAAAATCCTACTGGTATAGGTCCTACTTTTCTTCATCGTACTTTTCAAGCTGTTGCTTTATAGTTTACCCTTACTAATCTGACCATGATCTCTTACATTTTGAAAATGCTATTTCAGAAAAAAGCAATGAGGAAAGGCCCCAAAGCAGTTAAATAAGGCCCCCAATCTTTTTTTTTTATTAATTTGTATTGCACTATAGTTGCTTTAAAATGTGTTAGTTTCTGCTGCAAAGTGAATCAGTTACACATATACATACATATATGTATGTATATGTACATATATATATATATATATATATATATATGTACACACATAACCTCTTTTTTGGATTTCCTCCCTGTTTAGGTCAGCACAGAGCATTGTGTTTCCTGTATTATACAGTACTTTCTCATTAGTTATCTATTTTATACATAGCAGTGTATATATGTCAGTCCCAATTCATCCCACCTCACTTCCGCCCTTGGTATCTATTTGTTTGTTCTCTACCTCTGTGTCTCTATTTCTGCTTTGCAAATAAATTCATCGGTATCATTTTTCTAGATTCCATACATAAGCAATATTATATGATATTTGTTTTTCTCTTTCTGAACTTACTTCATTCTGCATGACAATCTCTAGATAATTTGGGAATCAGTTATTGATACATTAAGATACAAAGAACAAAGCAAACAGAATAAAAGTAACTATTACTTCAAGGAAACTATTACTTCTATATACCAAAGAAAATGAAATCATAGTATACTTCAGCAGTTGTTTTATTTACAGTATAATGACATTGACACCACTCATTGACTTTAACAAATATTATGTTACTCTACTGGGAAGATGGAGGGATGGGAGGTGTATTGTGGGGTTTGTCATGTAAGAGATCAGTTAAATCCATCCTGGATATTTTTAAAAACTGAAAAAACAAGAACTAACCAGTTAAATATGTTATTTAGAAATATGTAGCTATATAACAAATGATCAGTAAAAGGAGTTGAAAGGGGTGGCCTCTGAGGAAGAGAAATAAATAGTGAGAAAGAGTAAATGGTTTTCATAAAAATGTCTTGTAATTTTACTTAACATCTTAATCTATAGTGTTTTCATTTACAATTCTAAATGCAATCACAAGTATTAAAGAAAAAGATGTAAACGCTCCTTTGGTGATTCCATTTTAAGCCTGTCATGCCTTTGACTTTTGGAGTGCTCAGTATTATGAGCCACTTTCTAACATTGCTTTGTTCAGGGAAGTCGGAGCAAGGAAGCACAGAAAACTGTCTCTGGAGGAGATTGGAAGATGAAGACACAGAAATGCAGGTTTTATATTTTCTAGTTTAGCCTTGTGTTGCTTAGGATTCTTATTTATTACTTAATAGTAGAAGGCCAAGTATAACCCACTAAATTAAAAATATTAAGCCATTTTAGGGAAATTGCAAAATGCCAGAAAACACTGTAATCTCTCTAAAAGCTTAAATATATATATATATATATATATATATATATATATACACACACTTGTATTATTAGGCAATATGCTTTTCTTTCATTTGACCATTGCACACTATACAAAGTGACCCAAAGTAGGACTCCAGCTTTCACAGTTACTTCAAATTATTCTGCACTAGGGCAGAATAATTTACTTATTATCATCAAGGCTTTTATAAAAAAAAATCATGCCTACTCTATTTATCATTTTTATTCCACCTTCCTTTGGCAATCAGTATTAATGCTATTTCAAAACATGATAGGAAAATCAATCTGAGAGTTATTTTTTTCAAGGGTTGCCTCCAGGGACCTGTTTACAAAATTAAAAGTCTTCCGCTGGACCCTCTTATCTGGTATGATTGAGTGGAGAGATTAATGAAGTCAAACAAACTTGCAAAAATCTTTTAAGAAAAAATTCTGTTATAGCCTAATTTTATAAAGCAGGGAAACCTTAATATTTTGTTAAAACAGGCCTTTTCCCTCGCTCTCTGTCCCCACCTCTCTCCGTCTTTCTGTACATACACATGCATGCTAAATCACTTCAGTCCTGTCCAACTCTTTGTGACCGTATGCACTGTGGCCCACCAGGCTCCTCTGTCCATGGGATTCTCCAGGCAAGAATAGTGGAGTAGATTGCCATGCCCTCCTCCAGGGGATCTTCCTGACCCAGGGATCTACTTCCTGACCCAAGGATCAAACCCACTTCTCTTATGTTTGCTGCACTGGCAGGCAGCTTCTTTACCACTAGCACCAGCTGGGAAGCCCACATGTACATACACGTGCATAGACATGTTAATATAAGTAGCCTCTCTCTCATCACCCTATCTATGTATAATTACATGTACAAGAGTGTATGGAATTGACATGGCAACAGACATTGTAAAAAGTGTGTAATTTATTACTTTATTGTTATTTTTCATATAGAAGAAAGTGTTTCTCAGCCATGTCTGACTCTTATTTTTCACATAATTCTAAGCTAAGTATGAATACATATGGAGCATGACTCAGTCTTTAATCATCCAAAGCAAACAACATTCTTTAATCCAGTGTTTCTCAAAGAAGTTCTATATATGAATGCCCTGGATATTTATTAAAGTTGCAAATTACCGAATCAATGTCTACAAAATTGCCATCTCTGGAAATAGAGCCCAAAATGTGCACTTGAAAAATGTTTGTTTCTCTATAAAATTTTTTTGAAAATCACTGACCCAGTCCTGGGTCTTTTCTTATATTGCTATATATTTCTCGGTCTGATAAATTATCCTATTACCACGAACATAACAGTCAGCATCTAAAATTTTGACTCAACTCACTATACTATGAATGGATATGAAAATATAAAAAGAACTATAAAGAAAATCTAGTTAGATTAAATCAGTAGCTCCCTAAAGTGGACCTGTATACTAGCTGTATCAGAACCTCCTGGAGGTTCATATTTAAAATAGATTTAGAACTTATCCCACAACTGTAAGACCTCAACTTTTTCCAGTGTGTTCTGGTAGCCAAGAGATAACATCTGAGATGTTTCAAACTACCTGCTTAGACTGAGATTATTTTTGTCTTTAACACAGCCTTTGTGTATACTTAATTGTAGAAACCCTGAAGAGTAATTGGGCTAAATAGTTTCAGTCACAGTTTTTTTTTTTTAATTTATTTTATTTTATTTTTTAACTTTACAATATTGTATTGGTTTTGCCATATATCAACATGAATCCACCACAGTTTTAAGGTCGTTATTACATAAGCCACAGCCTCAATGGTTGAGAGTAGATCTTTCCTAGAAATATACATTTAAAGCCCAAGAAATCAGGAAAAAAATCATTGCTTTAATTTGTTCCTGAGTTTTGAGCTCTTGCCTCTTCTTTTGAAATACAAATTCATCCTTTAGGCTTTCAGGTTATTTTTTTAAAGCTTTGTTTCACTTTCAGAACTGCTTATGAATGTCTCAGGGAACTCATAGTTCAAAGCTTTTTCTCAAACAAGATATTAAGTCACATGTGTCATGAGGAAGCCAATGAAACTTTAGACACAGAGGCCCATATTTAATTGCCAGAGAACTTCAGGAAAAAATAATTTTATCAATAATAATGCATTTAAAAAAAAAGACTGGAAATAACCCAAATGTTACTAATAGTTAACTATGAGTTAAAGGGACAATTTAATTTTTTTCTTCTTTATTGCATTCTTTTAACTTTTTGATAAAGATCATACATTACCATTATATTCAATAAAAAAAAAGCAAACATAATTATACATGCTTTCTTTAATGACAAAACAATTAAGTTTTTTCTCAAGATTGCAAAGCTGGAAAGTGAGGGGGAATTAAAATTGTACAAATTCATCCTATACATTAGGAAGTCCCCTAGTTCATTTTGGGGTTTTGGATTTTCAGTTTGGGATTGAGAGAACAGTGTGTCTCTAGGAATAAAGGACAGCCTGAGAAACAACTATTATATGGGATAATATATTAAATTAAACTTACCTATGGTGTTATTTTAGGAGATAATGAGACTTTATCTCTGAAGGCTGTTAATGAAGATAACAGAGAAAATATCCAAGTAAAATTAGGACATTCCTCTCCTCTCTGTTGTGAGATTACCAGAAAGACTATGATTTTAGTAAAGTTAATATTTACTTTAGCTACAGACTTAGATAGATGTAGCTATGAATTTGATAATCCCATTTGACAATCTGTTTGTTAGATGTTGGTGCAGCTATTATTAAGTCTGAATTTGCTTATTGTAAAATAAATATTAAAATGTTAAATTATCTTAACAGTGTGGATATAAATATAGATATGGTCAATAAAACATTTTTTTTATAAGGAAACAGCATTATCAAATACTGACTAACATTTCTAGACTGGAATATTGATGGTCTTCTGCTTCTGACAACTTGGCAACTGTTACTATAGAGAAGGACATTTGTTCAGAATAAGTTTGTAGGTCATGGTCTGAGAACTGTATTTCATTAAGAAGTCTAACTCTCTTTAATTTCCCATTTGAATCACACATGTGTAGCTAAATATGAAGTTTTCAATTTTTGCTGTGAAATTTGATACCCCTTCTTACTCTTTTCAGAGTCCTCTGAAAAAGGAACTAGGAAGCCCTTCTTGAGGGACATAGAAGTATGGACAGATATCAGTTGCCTAGATATCTCCAAGTCTATTCCCTGATCAGTCACTGTACTTCATGTGAGTTAAAACAATGGCATGATCTCATATCCCATTCCGAGAAGGCAATGGAACCCCACTCCAGTACTCTTGCCTGGAAAATCCCATGGACGGAGGAGCCTGGGAGGCTGCAATCCATGGGGTCACTAAGAGTTGGACACAACTGAGCGACTTCACTTTCATGAATTGGAGAAGGAAATGGCAACCCACTCCAGTGTTCTTGCCTGGAGAATCCCAGGGACGGCGGAGCCTGGTGGGCTGCCGTCTATGGGGTTGCACAGAGTCGGACACGACTGAAGCAACTTAGCAGCAGCAGCAACTGCTCAGGGGGACCTTTTCGTTTACCAATCTATTTAAAATTGCTACTCCCATCATTCCATATCCTTCCTTCCTTGATTTATTTTTCTTTATAGACCTTTCCATCCTCTAACATAATATGTATCCATTTTGTTCTCACGACTAAAATATAAACTTCGTGCTGAGCATTTTTGCTTTTTTTTTTTTTTTAAATAAGTATTAAATTGCCTGAAACACTGTTCGGCATCAGCGATTCACATCAATGTGCCTGGATTGGTTGCATAGGGTCCCACACTCAGAGGGGCCCCCTAACTTGGACAACTTGACAACTTGCAGTTGTCATCTTGGAATGTTATTCCTGAGCATAATGCTTAATGATTTTCTCTTTGAATTTTTATTGTAAGTGAAATCCAATTAAACAATAGAATAAGCACCTGGGGCTTAAAGCCTGAGCACCAAGGGTCTTTCTTCTGCCACCTCTCTGCCTCCTCTGACAAGTTCTCAGCTACCTGTTCCCCTGATCTTGAGGTCCCTTAATTCTGCCTATTGACACCTGCCTATTGTCAATTTTCCCTATTGACACCTGCCCCTGGCATCTTGGGCAGATTATGTCAATGGTGGTTTCTGCCTTGGACTGGCATGATCACAATGCATTTGGTGAGTGACTCAGTGGAGCTGAGTCTCCTCTACAATCGGATCCAGAAAGTGACTCAATATTACAGGCTCTATTTTTAAACATCTCTATTTTATAACCA
The DNA here is from genome assembly GCF_019923935.1 of Bubalus bubalis. NCBI lineage: Eukaryota > Metazoa > Chordata > Mammalia > Artiodactyla > Bovidae > Bubalus > Bubalus bubalis. The sequence goes on from NC_059159.1 coordinate 75,047,994, forward strand.
TCAACATCTCCCTCCTACTTTTACTAAATTATATTAAGGTATGCACTTCTCCTTGGATAGCAAGGTGGTCAAACCAGTCAATCCTAAAGGAAATCAATCCTGAATATTCATTGGAAGAACTGACGCTGAAGCTCCAATATTTTGGCCACTTGAAGTGAAGGGCCTGCTCACTGGAAAAGACCCTGATGCTGGGAAAGAAGAAGGAGAAGAAGGCATAACAGAGGATGAGATGGTTGGATGGCATCACCGACTCAATGAACAGGAGTTTGAGCAAATTCCAGGAGGTTGTAAGGGACAGGGGAGCCGGGTGTGCCACAGTCCATGGGGTTGCAAAGAGTCAGACATGACTTAGCAACTGAACAACAATGGGCTTCCTTGGTGGCTCAGTGGTTAAAAAAAAAAAAAATCTGCCTGCAATAAAGGTAGCTGCAGAAGACATGGGTTCAATCCCTGGGTGAGGAAGATCCCTGGAGAAGGACACAACCTACTCCAATATTCTTGCCTGGAGAATCTTAGAGCAGAGGAGACTGGCAGGCTATTGCCCATAGTGTCTCAAAGAGTTAGACATGACCTAAGAGACTTGGCACATGCACACACGTATTAAGATATGGTCATTCTTTGCCTGAATTCTACAGTGGGCCAGTTGGTCTCTGGCCAATTCTCTTTATTTTTTCCAAGCTTCAGGGTTAGGCTTTCCCCCTCCTGGCAAGCGGCCAGGGGCTCTCTCTCTCAGAGTATTCTTATATATCTTTATTTTATAGCAGTGTATGTCATATGCCAGATTCCTTTTATAGGAATGATAATTTATTAGTTGAGTTTTAAAGAAATTAGTTATGAATTGAAAATAAATTGGATAGCATCCCTACTACAGGACTTCAAAAGGTAAATCAGTTTTCAGAAAATAGCTTTACATTTTAAAGAAAGTATATCATTATTCAAATAGTATATTTCTAAATTATAATTGGTATAATAACTATTTTTATCCAGTTATTGCAGAAAACATAACTTCTTAAAGTTATTATTATAGGAATCAGAATTTCTTAATCAAAATCCTAGGAAGCCTAATCAACTCTGCAGAACATGGGAACATTCTCCTAAAATGCCTCATTTTAATGAAAAAAAAAAAAAAAAGTGCTCACAAATTGTCCTGCTAGTTTTCTCCTCCCCTAGTTAACGTAGCTCAAATCCAAATATCCTGGGAGTAGGACATTCTATAATAAGACGTAAATAGATTTTACTTTCAGACTTCAAGACAACTTATTATGCTATTTCATTTGGATCCCCTTTCTGTAGAGGTCCTTTCTGCACCACACAGATTGTTGGTATTTTCACATCTGACTTGATGTAAGGACGTAAGTGTGCATGAGTAAGGATAGTGAACTAGAAAAATGAAGGGAGTGAGAAGGGAGAATAAAAATAAAAAGCACTTTCATGGGGATAATGAGAGACAAAGGCTGTAAATGATCCTCAGCGTATCCTATTGGATAGCACATTCCCTACTTCTTACCTTTCACTGTGTTAAAGTCCAAATCTGAATCAAATCACCAAACTAAATCATATTGTCTAATGCTTACTCATTTCCTTAAATAATTATTACATTACTAAAAATTTAGTATCTTAGATAACACAATAAATAACTCTATTCTTGTGTGAGATGAACAGTTATTTCAGCGTTTTGATGCAATGTAGCTCCCAGGAGATAAATTTAATCATTCAAAGCATAAAATTACAAAATATGTTTTAAAAAGCAAAAAGGATTTTTAAAGCACTCCTAAGAATTATTAAAACATAAATATTCATTTGCTAACCAGTTAATCATCACAATTTATTTACCATCATTTTGGTAGAGTTGTCTAGAGACCATGGAGAATTAAATTTTGAATATATACCAACTCTCATGAAAATTACAAACAGAAATACTGGAATAATAAAAGCTGCCATATGTAAACAGAGCTACTCAAAAGTGCCAAAACTATTACAATTAATATGTGTTTGGTGCCTACTGTGTGTGATGATTTGTAGCAGATGTTGGGTGTATAAAAGTGAATGAGAAGCACAAGATTCTGGGGTCTGGAATAGTGAAAAAACTGAAATGAAATGAAGTTAACATGGGAAACTATAATGGGACTATTTCTTCCACAAATTCTGGGATGAATGAGAGAAAGTGGGAAATAAAACACATAATTTCATTTATTGAGTATAAAAACCTTACCATAATACTAACTAGTGTTTATATCTTGTTCAGAGGGTGCCAGGGGCTCAGTTAAAAGCATTAAATGAATTCATTTCATTTAAACCACAGAAGATCACATGAAATAAAGACTATCCTTATCTTCCATTTCTAGAATTTTGCCCTGAGGCTCAGAGACTCTCTAAATTTACACAGCTTTTAGAGGCAGACTGATCCCAGAGGCGGTGGCCTTAGTAACTACTTTGTGCAATCTGAGACTTGAGTATGAGGAAGGTAGTGAGGGAACTCAAGCCAGGGGTAACATTCCCAGTGCACAAAACTTTTATGAGAAAAAAGTGCTGGTAAAAGTAACACCGACATGATTTCATATTACCTGTTTTTTTTTTTTCCTACTAAAGTAAAGCTGCCTCCTAATTAAATTAAAATGGAAGTTTTGTATGATGAGCAAAAGCTAGAACTGAGTAGAAATAAGGTTGACTGGGCAGGAGGGTGAAAAATCAGTGGGAGGCTGAATAATTCCTAGTTATGCAAGTTGTGTATTTTTATATTATAGCTTGACACCTTTTCCACATTTCAATTTGCATGAATTTTGGAAGAATTAATGTAATGAAAAAGTATATTTAATCTTTCAGGAGAAAAAAAGTAATATTTATTTTTATTTCTCCATCCAAATGTCACAGAGTCTACAGTGGCTAGAATGTAAATGAATACTTTAAGTAAATATCACTGTAAATCTTTCAGGAAATATGAGTTCCTTAGATCTTTGAGGCAAACAGTACACTTTCCAGAATTGATGATCTGTATTTACATTGCACTTGGAGAGAAATAACTCATTTTCCTCCAAGTTGTTGGATGAACTTTTATTTTATGAATTGATATTTCAGATGCTGTTCTGATGATACATTTTGCACCATTCTTGGTTAAGAAACTTTTTGACATATGATGTTCAGTATGTTAATAATTTATATTGTTAATGATGACAATGCTAATAATTTTATGCTTTGAAAGGCATCTCTGAACTAATAATTAAAGCATATACATGTTCTCTTTATTCTAATGTTTAATGATATTTAATTTTTTAAACAAGCTATTATAGAAACACAATTATATTAGAAATAATTAACTTGATGTTATAATAACTATGTTCATTGATTGCTTGTAATTTGCTCTGTTTAAAATCTTTGTATGCATTATGTCGTTTAAGTATTTTTTTAGATGATAAAATTATTAGGCCTGTTTTACAAGTAATGGGCTTCCCTGGTGGTATGCAAGAAACGTTCTTTAGCTTAGAGAGTTGAAGTAATTACCTACAGCAAAAGAGAAACACAATTTGTATTAGAACCTTGTCCATAGACTTCATGCTTACTCCTATCATTTTTTAAAATTCATTTATTTATTTTAATTGGAGGCTAACTGCTTTACAATATTGTGGTGGTTTTTGCCCTACACTGACATGAATCAGCCATGGGTGTACATGTGTTCCACATCCCGAACCCCCCTCCCACCTCCCTTCCCACCTGTCCCTCTGGGTTGTCCCAGTGCACCAGCTTTGAGTGCCCTGTTTCATGCATCGAACTTGGACTGGTGATCTATTTCACATATGGTTATATATATGTTTCAATGCTAGTCTCTCAAATCATCCCACCCTCACTTCTCCCAGAGTCCAAAAGTCTGTTCTTTATGTCTCTTTTGCTGTCTTGCATATGGAGTCATCGTTATCATCTTTCTAAATTCCATATATATACATTAATATACTATATTGGTGTTTTTCTTTCTGACTTACTTCATTCTGTATATAGGCTCCAGTTTCATCCACCTCATTAGAACTGATTCAAATGCATTCTTTTTGATAGCTAAATAATATTCCATTGTGTATATGTACCACACTTTCTTACCCATTCATCTGCCGATGGACATCCAGGTTGCTTCCGTGTTGTAGCTATTGTAAACAGTCATTTTTATTCCTATTATCTTTTATTCCTAACATTTCTTAGATTGTGTTCTCTCCTATAAAACTGTACTTACTTAAATAATTCAGCATGTCAACATAATAGCTCCACCACAATCACAGAATAATATTCAGGTAGCAAAATAGCATTAACTGAATAAATTGCTTCAAACACAACTAAAAATGAAAAACAAAAATCTTCACATATGATTTGTGTTGTTTACTATTCATCAACAGGAGATGTTGCAAATGTCCACACCATTTCACACCCATATACTCTACAAGGCAAGGTAAGAAGCTATTTAATATATCACAAGACTGGAACTATTTAAAGACACATCCAGTAATGTGATAAATATGTATATCTTAGACAGATTTGCATTTCCGTGTTTCATTTTATTTTAAAAGGATGAGGTTATAAATAGGAAAAAGAATGCACTAGAACCAACTGAGTTCATGTCATCTTTATCTTCTTACTATTTTCCTCACCTATCATTTCTTCCACCTACTTTTTTTCCCTGTATTTTTCAGCCTTGGCAATATCTTTTCATTCCATATCAGATTTTCTTCTAGTCTAGTATGCAGTAAAATCTTTATCATTTTTTCCCTTCATTTTATTAGCCTCATTTTACAATAAGGCCACTTGTCATCTACAGTCACATTTTTATGTTTCCCAGTCTTTGCAACATAGTCATTGGCGGGACTCAGATGTTTTCCTTTGACTCAGAGCTGATGCTAAGAACAAACCAAGAGACTGACTGGAGAATGCTTATTGGGTGTATTAGGTTTCATGTAATTTCCTTTTGTTTCCTTTTTGAACTATAGACTCCTCTTTGTGACAATCCTTAGTCACTTTTAAATATTCAGTTTTTTTTTTTTTTTTAAAGCAGACCTGGTCTTCCAGAATGTATATTATCACCTTTGCCTTTGGTTATTTAGTGTCTCTTTGGCCGCTTTCTGTCTGTCTGTCTGTGTGTCTATCTATCCATCTGTTGTTGTTATTTTTCCACTAACTACCTGACTTACTTATCCTGACACTGTCTCTATGGAACTTATGATTTAGAATATATTTTGAATAAGTGTTTTAGGAAAAAATCATAGTTGACATTCCTTTGAGCCCTTGCATGTCTGGGAATGGCTTTCAGTTTTCTTGGTAAATAAAAGACAAGCAAGATAATTAAAGAAATTGCAGGTCCATTTCATTTACTATAAAATTTTATAATTGTTATTTATCTACTAGGATTCAATATTTTAGATAATAATTCCATCTGCTGCTGCTGCTAAGTAGCTTCAGTCATGTCTGACTCTGTGAGACCCCATAGACGGCAGCCCACCAGGCTCCGCCGTCTCTGGGATTCTCCAGGCAAGAACACGGGAGTGGATTGCCATTTCCTTCTCCAATGCACGAAAGTGAAAATTCTATAAATGGCCTAATTCTATTCCTTTTAGTAAATAACTTTAATTATTAATTTTTTACTTTAGAGTGCATAGGGTTCTTTATTTTCAAAATATAAATACAAGATGTTTAAAAAACAAAACAAACTAAAAGGAAAAATAAAAAAAATTCTACCACATGTCAACTTATCTTCTATAAAAATATCAAGCCAATACAATATCTAGATTTCACAAAGCTTTTCTTCAGCTAAGACAGTGTTTTATTACTACAATTTCCAATCTGCTTCCGATTAATTCTCTATCTCTACACTTATTAACCAAGTGTGGAACCTACATTGTCAAAACTTTATAATTTACTCTTTTTAAATGAATTTGCCTCTTTGTCCTTTGTTTAAAATTTCTCATATTTTCTTCACTATTATTTTACACATTTTCTATAGCACATTCCTTTTCTATAATATTTTTGAAGTTAATAACCTTGTTATTGTTTTTGTTTTCTTTTTTGTTTGTTTTATTTTTTATTTATTATTTTATTATTTTTTATTTTAATTGGAGGTTAATTACTTTACAATATTGTATTGGTTTTGCCACACATCAACATGAATCTGCCACAGGTGTACACGTGTTCCCCATCCTGAACCCCCCACCCTCCCCGTACCATCCCTCTGGGTCATCCCAGTGCACCAGCCCCAAGCATCCTGTATCCTGCATCAAACCTGGACTGGCGATTCGTTTCTTATATGATATTATACATGTTTCAATGCTATTCTCCCAAATCATCCCACCTTCTCCCTCTCCCACAGAGTCCAAAAGACTGTTCTATACATCTGTATCTCTTTTGTTCTCTCGAATACAGGGTTATCATTACCGTCTTTCTAAATTCCATATATATGCATTAGTATACTGCATTGGGGTTTTACTTTCTGGCTTACTTCACTCTGTATAATAGGTTCCAGTTTCATCCACCTCATTAGAACTGATTCAAATGTATTCTTTTTAATGGCCGAGTAATACACCACAGCTTTCTTATCCATTCATCTGCTGATGGGCATCTAGGTTGCTTCCATGTCCAGGCTATTATAAACACTGCTGCAATGAACACTGGGTACATGTGTCTCTTTCAATTCTGGTTTCCTTGGTGTGTATGCCCAGCAGTGGGATTGCTGGATCATAAGGCAGTTCTTTTTCCAGTTTTCTAAGGAATCTCCACACTGTTCTCCATAGTGGCTGTACTAGTTTGCATTCCCACCAACAGTGTAAGAGGGTTCCCTTTTCTCCACACCCTCTCCAGCATTTATTACTTGTAGACTTTTGGATCGCAGCCGTTCTGACTGGTGTGAAATGGTACCTCAGTGTGGTTTTGATCTGCATTTCTCTGAAAATGAGTGATGTTGAGCATCTTTTCTTGTGTTTGTTAGCCATATGTATGTCTTCTTTGGAGAAATGTCTGTTTAATTCTTTGGCCCATTTTTTGATTGGGTCACTTATTTTTCTGAAATTGAGCTGCAGGAGTTTTTTGTATATTCTTGAGATTAATTGTTTGTCAGTTGCTTCATTTGCTATTATTTTCTCCCATTCTGAAGGCTGTCTTTTCACCTTGCTAATAGTTTCCTTTGTTGTGCAGAAGCTTTTCATTTTAATTAGGTCCCATTTGTTTATTTTTGCTTTTATTTCCAATATTCTGGGAGGTGGGTCATAGAGGATCCTGCTGTGATGTATGTCGGAGAGTGTTTTGTCTATGTTCTCCTCTAGGAGTTTTATAGTTTCTGGTCCTACGCTTAGATCTTTAAATCATTTTGAGTTTATTTTTGTGTATGGTATTAGAAAGTGTTCTAGTTTCCTTCTTTTATAGGTGGTTGACCAGTTTTCCCAGCACCACTTGTTAAAGTGATTGTCTTTTCTCTATTGTATATTCTTGCCTCCTTTGTCAAAGATAAGGTGTCCATAGGTGTGTGGATGTATCTCTGGGCTTTCTATTTTGTTTCATTGATCTATATTTCTGTCTTTGTGCCAGTACCATACTGTCTTGATGACTGTGGCTTTGTAGTAGAGCCTGAAGTCAGGCAGGTTGATTCCTCCAGTTTCATTCTTCTTTCTCAGGATTGCTTTGGCTATTCGAGGTTTTTTGTATTTCCATACAAATTGTGAAATTATTTGTTCTAGCTCTGTGAAAAATACCGTTGGTAGCTTGATAGGGATTGCATTGAATCTATAGATTGCTTTGGGTAGTATACTCATTTTCACTATATTGATTCTTCTGATCCATGAACATGGTATATTTCTCCATCTATTAGTGTCCTCTTTGATTTCTTTCACCAGTGTTTTATAATTTTCTATATATAGGTCTTTAGTTTCTTTAGGTAGATATATTCCTAAGTGTTTTATTATTTTTGTTGCAATGGTAAATGGAATTGTTTCTGTTTTCTTAGTTCTTAATTCTTTAGGATCATAAAGAGAAAGGGGAAGGAAGGTATAGATACAGGTATAGAAATAGAAAGAGAAGGATGTGGTACAGATCTATCACTCTCTCTTGATTTCATGTAGAGGTGTTTACTTAAATTTCATGTTTTTTGGAAAAGAATATAAAGATTGACATTTCTTTCCTATAATAAATAATTCTTAATAATCTAGTCCTACATTTCCTCTTGCCTAAGCTTAATTTATCTCTTTTAAAGTTTAATTCTACATATGAATCATTTTCACACATTCTTATATTGGGATTTTCTACTAACATATTCTTTCTTGAGAAGAAAAACTGGTCTTTTTCTGGTGTATTCTCCAAAATATTTGCAAGATTTTCTTAGGAGAATTTGCTCTTAATCAGGATACAATTAGAGTTCTCCTCTAAGATCTTAATCTGAAAAGATGGGAGGTAAAATTTTATAATTTTATATTAGTTCCGTTATTGTGCCATAAGATAGGTGGGAGGAAGCTAAGGTTGAGTTCAACAGCTAACTGACTCTTCATTTAAATTCTTTATACTTGTTGACAATGCCTAGGACTAACGAATTATCAGAGCTTTTGTGGGTTTTGTTTTGTTTTGTTTTTGGAGCTTAGAAACACTGCTTCATTGTGTTTGAAATCTTTTCTAGCATTTATTAGTGGTAAATCATTTTAATATGATTGATATTAAAAAAAGCCATGTCTTAGGAATATCTGTGTCCCGCCACTGAAGACTTTTAAATTGTTGTAATGAAGCCTTCCTTGTGGTACTATGTGAAGTTGCTCATCAGATAAGTTTTCTGTGACCCTTCTATTACTTATAGATATATGTGTTGTATAACTATGTACATGTGGAAGTGGAAGTGTTTGTTGCTCAGTCGTGCCCCGCTGTTTGCAACACCATGGACTGTAGACTGCCAGGCTCCTCTGTCCATGGAATTCTCCAGGTAAAAATACAGGAGTGGGTTGCCATTCCCTTCTCCAGGAGATCTTCCTGACTCAGGGATTGAACGTAGGTCTCCTCTATTGCAGGCAGATTCTTTACCATATGAGCTACCTAGGGAAGCCCACATGTACACATAGGGAGAGGCAAGTTTTACTGGGTCTCTGAGAGTGTCACTTATTTTCAGCAACATCATACTGGTACCACTAGAAAAAACGAGTTGAAAAATTGCTTTCAGTCCTTTGTTCTTTGCACTATATATAGCACAAATGATTAAAAAATATTGAATTATAAGATTAAGAAAAATTAATTGAGCCCCTCAGGAAAAAAAAAAAAGCTGATTAAAATTGTCTTTCATTTTTGAAGGCATGTGAAATATACATTTGTGTTTATATATATACATATAAGTATAGCTGGATAAAATTTATAAATAAAAATGGGGAACACATGTATACCTGTGGCGGATTCATTTTGATATTTGGCAAAACTAATACAGTTATGTAAAGTCTAAAAATAAAATAAAATTAAAAAAAAAAAAAGACTTGAAAGAAATATGTCAAATATAGTTTAGTTGGTAAGTGGAACTGTGGATTTTTTTTTTTTTACTTTTGTCTTTTTAGAGATTTTTTACAATAAATGTATACTACTTTTATACTAAAAAATATATTACTCCTAAGAGTGATAATTATAGCATCTAAATTTGTGTTTTATTGCTTTATACTTTTCCTGTACATTATGTGATGTGTGAAGACATTGGTTAGAGATATCCTATGGCCTGTCAGCATAAGAATATTGTGGACACATTTGTGAGGTCTCACCATAGTGACAGTGAAGTCGCTCAGTTGTGTCCAACTCTTTGTGACCCCATGGACAGTAGCCAACCAAGCTCCTCTGTCCATGGGATTTTCCAGGCAAGAATTCTGGAGTGGGTTGCCATTTCCTTCTCCAGGGGATCTTCCCAACCCAGGGATTGAACCCGGGTCTCCCGCATTGTAGGCAGATGCTTTACCATCTGAGCCACTCACCATGGAAGAAGCTAAACATACTTATGTGGCATTCCATTAGTTGTTCGTGACTGAGATTCTTTCAATTCAAGCTATTGAAAGCTAATATTAGGGAAAAAAACTTAGAAAACTCTTGGACATATTCAGTAAAATTGAAAGAAGAAATAAACTAATTTTAAAATATTAGGACCTCTTTATATAATATCAGGACCCAAAGAACAGACAAATTTGACACATCAAAAAATAAATTTACATTAAAAAAGATACAGGTGCTCTGTGGGAAAGTTTAAGGATTCTAAATCTAATTTAAAATATATATATATACATTTATGTAAGTCAACAGTAATATAATGTGTTAAACTTGACCAATATTTGGCAACATAGTAATATTTATCAAAAGAAATACTTAAAACCCTCTAAAACAGTTAATTGTGGCCAAAACAATATCTTCAAGGCTTAATAACCCAGTAATTCAACATTTAGTAATGTATTTTAAGGAAATAATAAAAAATTCTTATGAAAATTTGTGCACGCACACGTGTATGACATCAATGATTATAATATTAAACTTTGGAATACTCTTAATTTACAGAATTAGTAAAGAAAATTATGCTATATAATCATGAAGTAATGTTGGGAGAATTAAGCCAAGTTTTTAAATACTTTTATTTCCATGGGAAAATATTCACTATAACATAATGTTAAAATGATAAAAGAGATCCATAAACTATATATTCAAATACTTTTAATTTTGTCAATGTATATAAATATGTGGCATTTGATGAAAACTTATATCTAGAAAAGATTTATTTCTACATGGCTGAGCAAGAGTAACCAGGGTCCTCTTTTTATATAATTAATAGCTGCAAACATTTTACTGAGTCAGAAATATAAAAACTCAAAATCTCTTGAGATAATTGGAATTAAGATAGGGAAAATTAGTGTTAACATGCCCTGGTATAGAATTTGACACCAAACAGCTATGGTGGTAGCTTTTTAAATGTCAGAGTAGGTTAACTGCAAATTCATTTACCAGAATTCCCTTCCTTAAGTTGAATCTGGATGAAGGTTGGGAAATTTGCTGCATCAATTCCACACTGTAAGTCATGGGCATATTTCCCAACCATCAATTCCACTTTGTAAATCATGGGCAGTCTTTGCTCTCACACAGGTCAGTGTAATCCTCAGCTGGACCTGCTCTTCCTACAGCTCCTGAGGTTCTCTCCTTCCATTTTATAAAATCCTGAGCTAGTTTCCTGTATGTTTCCATGATGTAGCACACCAGCTTTTCTGCTGGCCACCTGCACTATCTGAATTGGAGATCTGGAGGCAAACAGAGACCAGTGTATGTTCCAGAGAAAGACAGACTCAGGTTTTAAGTTTACACTCATGGGTTCACTCATCCTCATGGGTCACTTAGTCTCATGGGTTCTAGTTTGTTTTGTTCACATCATGTCCATCTCTTCTTCCCAGCTGCCAGCCCTGCTGACATGTGGCTTTGTACCAGACTCAGATGCAACAGACTGATTGACACCAACTGCTTAAAAGAACTCCCACAGGTCAGGAAAGCTCTAATCCAACCCTCCAATCTATTGGATCTCAGTAGTTCTGCATCTCTGGGTGAATCCTAAAAAAATACAGTTAAATGTGTTAGCCCTGCTGATCTTCCCATTTGTCAATGTTAATGCTTATCATATTCAATATACTAATCAGTTTTCACTAGTGTCATAATGTATATATGCTCATTTAGCAAGAGAAAATTGTAATTACACTATTGTATTGTCAGTGAAGGAGGACTTGGTGTAAAAAGGCCACTGTTATGTAAAGAGTATAAAAATCACATTTCTGAAAAGTAATGTGAAAGGATACCGTTGCCTCCCTCCTACTAGATTTTTCTGTCACCTTCCCACAAACGTCTATGTTCTTGGGGAGAGTTTTCTGCCTTTTCTGACATACTTTAAGAATTAGAAACACTTATCCATAGTGGGCTGAAAAGTGGTTTCTGACATCAATTCTATTCTTTCCCCTCTTTGCTTGGGAAACTATTCCTGGGAATCATTGATGTTCTGTTTGAAGCCTGACCTAGATATATTCATCTTAACTTCTAATTTTATCACTTCTTAAGGAGTAGGAAGCCTACTCTTATGACTTCGGATTTTATTCAAGCAAACACTGTCCTGGAGGGAAATATTCTCAGATGTGTTTCCTTCTGATGTCCATGAGTTTCCTGAAAAAATCTGAATTGCAGGAGGGCAATAGCTTACAATTGTTTTTCTCACTACACATTTATCTTCATTCTCCTCTCAGTTTGGACAACTCTTTGTATCTCTGGAGGCATGAGGAAAGAAGAAAAGGAGATCTTTGTATACATGATATTTCTTTTTGGAGACATGATTAACTTGTCTTAAGGACAACATTTTTTAGATAAATCACTTTAGTTTAGACATGGGTCCATAAATAGTAAGAATTACAAAGGTCTTGAAGATATAACATAAAAAGAATGTTCTGAATCAGGAAATCAGTAACAACCAGCTCCCTGTTGGAAGACACAAATCTATTTTTAAAAATTTGTATACCTGTGGCAGATTCATTTTGATATTTGGCAAAACTAATACAATTATGTAAAGTTTAAAAATAAAATTTAAAAAATAAATAAATAAATAAAAAATAAAAAAAATAAAAATTTGAAACGAGAAACATGCATATAAAAATCATGGCTGATCATCCATTTCTATAGGATTCTGAAATATCAAAGTATCAGCTTTTAGGAGAGCTGAACTATGGCAGAGTTTGCTTTGCTATTCACAAAAACAGAGCCTTGCACCTTCTTTACTTTGTTCCAAATTTTACTGACAGACCTCATCACAGGGCTACCTCAGTCTAATTGAGAACATTTAAATAGTAATAAATATCTAGGATATTATACTCCATGTAAAGTCAGACAAATCCTCAGTTATTGTCTAGATCCATATGGGAAATATCTTCTTACGATACAGATGGTTCAGCCCTGAAAAATCATGTAACCATTTCTTTTCTTTTCGGTTGACTTGTACGGTCTCAGTTTTCCAATCTCAGATCTCAGTTTCCCACCAGGACTGAACCTGGGCCATGGCAGTGAAAGCCCAGAGTCTGAACCACGAGGCCACGGGGAAATCTCAATTTTTCTCCTTCTTTTCTCTCATTTTGGACAAGAGAGAATCCAATAGCAAAAACAGCAAATCATTTAGGTGTAAAATATGCTTCAGTTACAATAATCCAGTAGATTTAATCATGAAAACATTAGGCCTCTAATTAAAGGACAAAGATCATTTTATCATAAAATATTGCAAAGGTTTAACCACTACTCAGAATAGAGACCATGCACACTGAATACTGAGCTATTGCTCCAAGGGGGAAGTACAGTTCCTGCAAACCTCTGGTCATATATTTTTTCAACTGAAGTATCTTTTGTGTTAGATAGGTTGAGTTGTCAAATTCTTGTTTAAAAAAAAAATGTTTTTCTCTTTCACGTAACTCTCTTCCTGTGTAACACAGCATGCATGTGTGCTCAATCATGTCCTGCTCTTTGTAACACCATGCACTGTAGCCCACGAGGCTCCTCTGTCCATGGGATTTCCCAGTCAAGGATATTGGAGGGACTGCCATTTCCTTCTCCAGGGGATCTTCCCAATCCAGGGATCAAACCTGAGTCTCCTGCATTGGCAGGGGGATTCTTTACCACTAAGCCACCAGGGAAACCCACATTTGCCACTAAGACTTTTTAATTTCATGTTTTGAGGTTTTTACTATTCCTGTACATTTTGTGTAACCCTTGGTAATTGTGGCAGTTTATTTACACTTGCACCTTGAGAAATTATTAATTCACTCATGCATTTTGCAAAGACATTCATGCATAGGCACATTTTTTAAGATAAAGATGGCAACCAAAATGGAGAAGTTAGGAATTTTAGGGCTGTTAATGAGCTGGGGAAATTGTCAAAATCAACTTTTACAGAACTCTGGAATCTAGTCAAATATTTGCAACTACCAAAGGGAAGTTTATTGAAGAAATAGACTTCTCTTTTACAGAAAGAAACACTGTGGCATTTTAAATTGTCCCGTAACTGTGGTGGCCATTAGGAATGCAGCCCACATCTCATTGCTGAGGAACTTTGTAGAATGTTACATGATTTCTGATAAGAAGTCCATCATAATTGTTACTCTTATTCTTCTCTAGGTAATTTAATTTCTGGCTCTTTTAACCATTTTTCTTTGTCTTTGGTTTTCTGCTGGTTGATTATGATATACCTAGATGCAGGTTTTAGATTTGGTATGTCATTAAATTTGGAAAAGTTTTTATAATTATTCAAATATTCTATATATAAAGTATGTATATATTTGTTTTTCTTTCTTTCTTTTTTGCTATCATTGTGTGTGAATATTGTATCTTTTGAAAATTTCCTATAGTTTCTGGATCTTAGATCTTTTTCATCCTTTTTCTCTTTGCATTTCACTTTGGGATATTTTTATTAACAAGTCTTTAAACTCACTGATTATTTCTTTAGCCATGGTGAATCTGATGAACTACATAAAGGCATTTTTCATTATTTTTATAGTGTTTTGGATTTGTAGAAGTTAACTTTTATCCTTTCTAAGAATTTCTACCTTTCCTTACGGTTCTCATCTATTTCATGTTATCTTTTTTTTTTTTTCCCACTAGACCCCTTAACATATTAATCACAATTATTTAAAGTTTTCTCTCTAATTTCAACATCTGTGTAATATCTGATAAAGGTGTGACCATGATTTTTGTTGAATTTTTGTGTGCCTTATTTATTTATTTTTTTTTGTCAAAAACCAGACATATTACATAATGTGAACTGAGGTAAGTAATGTGCAAATGTGAAGATTTATGCTAATCTGACTAGGAGTTGGCTTTGTTTAATGCTCACTATAGCTGTAGATTTCAGAGACTCAAAATATTGTAGGGTCCCTTTTTTTTCCCTTCTTGACTTTGGGCTTCCCCGTGTACTCTTCCTCAGAGAGAGGCTGTGTCTTGTAGCATTTCCACCTATAGTTCACTTTTATGATACTAGAACTGTTTTGGTTGTCTGGTAATATATGAGGGAGAGTGCACATTGTGTAATATTTCAATTAAATCTCCATATTTCACTGGGTTTGTATTTCTGGCATATGCCTTTCATGAATGCTTTCTCTTGGGCAGCATTTCCACACTGTAGGTGAGACAGGAAGGCTCAATGGCACGGGCCAGGCTCCAGGATAAGGCTCTAGAAGAGCTGTTCATTCTGCAGAGGAGAGCTTTCTATGGAGAAGGCTCTGAATGAGATTTAAAAGGTTTACTCTCAGGTTTAAAAAAAAAAAAGGAATAAAATTCAAATTAAACATTAAAAAAAATAAAATATAAAAAAGTAAAAGGTTTACTCTCCCCTTTACTCTTCCACACCACATGGGATAGTTGATTCAATCTTCACTTTGACAGCCTAGTAGATTTCCTGGCTATGTAACCTATAAAAGTGTGCCTAGCCCCTCCCGTAGCTCTCCCCGGTGGTGGGTCACCGGGAGTACCTCACTCTCAAGTTAGTCTTACAGTTTGCAGTTCCAGTGGTTACTGCTGCAGGAGAGAGCTTAGTTGGGACACTTTGGACTCTCCTTTCTCACTCAATTTTGGGATGGTGGTTTTTCCTACACATGCGATTTTTCTTATAGGTACAAGAAAACTCATTGAGTTTTTTTTGCTTCAGTTTTTCTTCTTGTAAGGATGAGAGTGATGACTTTTAAGCTCTTTACATATTGGAATTGACACCAAAATTTTCATTTTAATTAAAATGTGTTTTTTTTAATTTCCAAATATTTTGATGTATCTCAAATATTTGGAAAAAAAGTATCTTCCAGATACTTCTTTATACTGATTACTAGTCCTTTGAGATCATAATTTGTATTATTGCTTTGGTTTTAAATGTATTAATATATGTTTTTGGACTGAGGATGTTGTTTATTTGGGGTAATATTCTGTTCAAGCTTAAAAATGTTTATTTTGCCTTTATTGGATTGTGTATTCCGTAGGTGTCAATTGGATCAAGTTAGCTATGAATGCTTGTACTTTTGATACAAGATTCTAAACTATTTCCTCTTTCAATGAAAATATCATATAGTTGTTTTCTTCCATCCTTTCCTTCCACATTTGTTACTTGAATAAAGAATTCAGAAATGTCTGGAAGGGTGACTGCAGGGCCTATAATTGAAAGATTTGCCCTCTGCCCTCTTCAAAATGCCTAAAACTTTCTTGCTGAAATAAGCAAATCACAGCTGAATTTCCTTCTTGTATTTTTTTTTTTTTTAGTTTCTAGTCTTCAATTTTTACTAAAAATTTAAAACTTATTCTCAAACTACAAATTAACCCTATCAAAGTTTATCAATTTTAAACTCAGTTGACTATTACAGAGAAGAGCTTTCATGTAGTCATTTTACTTCCTTACTCAGTATATAAAAATCCCTGGTTCACTCAATGTAGTATAATATTCCAGGATAGGAGGCAAAGTCTTTGTCACATTCATGCAAATTTGGGAAACAATGAGTTATGTCTTAGGTCACATTGAATTTGTAATGTGTTGCCTGCCATATATTACAGACACTCAATAATTTTCTACACATCTCCTGGGTTGTTCAACTAATTAGTTTTGATAATTAAGGAAGCATTTCCTATTCTGAGGCTGTCTAACATAATTGTGTGTCAGATGACTCCATAAAGTAACATTTAGCTGGTGACTCTAGTCAAACCTTAAATGGTGTCCCAAAGAGGTTCATGTAAAAGCTCTTTTTTATGACATTGGCAAACACAATGTATAAAAAAAGAACACAAGCTGGTTGCACTGAGATGACAGGTGTTTTTCCAATTGTATGCTGAAGAGAAAGGGCATCACTTGTCATATCAAATATAACATATTTAAAACATTATTTTGTAAAGGCATTGTTTTAAGTTTCTTTTCTTTCCTTCAAATCACAAACCAAAAGTAGTAATTCAGGAGAACTTGGCATCGTTGAATTGCTGTAAAGGGAAAGAACTCATTATAGTATTTTAGAGCGGTGGTCATGTATGGATGTGAAAGTTGGACTGTGAAGAAAGCTGAGCACCGAAGAATTGATGCTTTTGAACTGCGGTGTTGGAGAAGACTCTTGAGAGTCCCTTGGACTGCAAGGAGATCCAACCAGCCCATTCTAAAGGAGATCAGTCCTGGGTGTTCTTTGGAAGGACTGATGCTAAAGCTGAAACTCCAATACTTTGGCCACCTCATGCAAAGAGTTGACTCATTGGAAAAGACTGATGCTGGGAGGGATTGGGGGCAGGAAGAGAAGGGGATGACAGAGGATGACATTGTTGCATGGCATCACCAACTTGATGGACATGAGTTTGGGTGAACTCCGGGAGTTGGTGATGGATAGGGAGGCCTGGCATGCTGCAATTCATGGGGTCGCAAAGAGTTGGACATGACTGAGCGACTGAACTGAACTGAAAGAACAGCTGGTCCAGTGTTTCTCCACCTTTTAAATAGTCTTTCAAGCCAAGATGATTTAGTTCCCATACATTCCTAACATGAGCGAGCATTGCTTATTTTTTATTTATTTTTAAATTGGAGTACATTTGATTGACAATGTTATGTTAGTTTCTGGTATATAGCAAAGTGATTCAGTTAATGTGTGTGCATGCTCAGTCACCTCTGACTCTTTGTGACCCCATGGACTGTAATCCATCAGACTCCTCTGTCCATGGAATTTCCTAAGCAATAATACTGGAGTAGGTTGCCATTTCCTTCTCCATGAAATCTTCCCTACTCAGGGATCAAACCCACATCTCCTGCATTGGCAGGCAGATTTGTTATCAATGAGTCACCAGGGAAGCCTCATGCCATACAGTAGGTCCTTGCTACTTATCTATTTTATATATAGTAGTTTGTGTCTGCTAATCCCAAAGTCCTACTTTATTCCCACCCTACTCTCTTCCCCTTTGGTAAGCATGGGTTTGTTTTCTGTTTGTGGGTCCCTTTCTGTTTTGTAGGTGGGTTCATTTGTATCCATTTTTAGATTCCATACATACGTGATATAGTAAAAAAATTTTTTGATCTATTCCAATTTCAAAAGCATAAAAAATTGTCTATCCCAATTTCAAATGTATCTCAACAAGAAGGACAAAAAATAAGCTCCTTTGTGATGTTATACAATGGAGAAAAGACAATCTCTTTAACAAGTGGTGCTGGGACAACTGGTCAACCACTTGTAAAAGAATGAAACTAGAACACTTTCTAATACCAAACACGGAAATAAACTCAAAATGGATTAAAGATCTAAGCATAAGACCAGAAACTATAAAACTCCTAGAGGAGAACATAGGCAAAACACTCTCTGACATATATCACAGCAGGATCCTCTATGACCCACCTCCCAGAATATTGGAAATAAAAGCAAAAATAAACAAATGGGACCTAATTAACCTTAAAAGCTTCTGCATAACAAAGGAAACTATAAACAAGGTGAAAAGACAGCCTATAGAACGGGAGAAAATAATAGCAAATGAAGCAACTGACAAGCAACTAATCTCAAAAATATACAAGCAACTCCTACAGCTCAATTCCAGAAAAATAAATGACCCAATCAAAAAATGGGCAAAGAACTAAATAGACATTTCTCCAAAGAAGATATACAGATGGCTAACAAACACATGAAAAGATGCTCAACATCACTCATTATCAGAGAAATGCAAATCAAAACCACACTGAGGTACCATTTCACGCCAGTCAGAATGGCTGCGATCCAAAAGTCTACAAGCAATAAATGCTGGAGAGGGTGTGGAGAAAAGGGAACCCTCTTACACTGTTGGTGGGAATGCAAACTAGTACAGCCACTATGGAGAACAGTGTGGAGATTCCTTAAAAAACTGGAAAAAGAACTGCCTTATGACCCAGCAATCCCACTGCTGGGCATACACACTGAGGAAACCAGAAGGGAAAGAGACACGTGTACCCCAATGTTCATCGCAGCACTGTTTCTAATAGCCAGGACACGGAAGCAACCTAGATGTCCATCAGCAGATGAATGGATAAGAAAGCTGTGGTACATATATACAATGGAGTATTACTCAGCCATTAAAAAGAATACATTTGAATCAGTTCTAATGAGGTGGATGAAACTGGAACCTATTATACAGAGTGAAGTAAGCCAGAAAGAAAAACCCCAATACAGTATACTAATGCCTATATATGGAATTTAGAAAGATGGTAACAATAACCCTGTATATGAGACAGCAAAAGAGACACTGATGTATTGAACAGTCTTTTGGACTCTGTGGGAGAGGGAGGCGGGGGATGATTTGGGAGAATGGCATTGAAACATGTATAATATCATATATGAAACGAGTCGCCAGTCCAGGTTCGATGCACGATACTGGATGCTTGGGGCTGGTGCACTGGGACGACCCAGAGGGATGGTATGGGGAGGGAGGAGGGCGGAGGATTCAGGATCGGAAATACATGTATACCTGTGGCGGATTCATTTTGATATATGGCAAAACCAATAAAATATTGTAAAGTTCAAAAATAAAATAAAAAAAAGGAAAAAAAATTTAGAAGTCCCATTTTATAGGATATTTTACTATTAAATTAATATCAGCATATATTAGGTTGATCTTATACATATTAATGTCATCAAATATGTGTATCTAGAAATTTATGGTTATGATCACAAATGCAAATTATAAAAATCATTTTTCACACATTTAAAAGAGATTTATTTATTTTTAGATTTGGCTGCACTGGGTCTTTTTTCTGTGTGTGGGCTTTCACTAGTTCTGGTGAGTGGGGGTTACTCTTTGTTTAGGTCCACAAGCTTCTTACTATGGTGGTTTCTTGCAGAGCCTGGGCTCTAGGGCATGCGAGCTTACTAGTTGCAGTGGCATGGGAGATCTTTTTGGACCAGGGATCGAACCCATGTGTCCCACATTGGCAAAGGATTCTTAACAACTGGACCCTCAGGGACGTCCCTAAAAATCATTTTTAAACAAGAGGAGTTTTACTTTATTCCTATGTTATTATAAGTGATGGGTTGGGTTTACTTCGAGAATTCTTTATAAAACAGAAATTTCCCCTGAGATTATGCATAAAATAGGAGAAATGCATTCTAAAAGCCCTTATGTAGAAGAACTAACATACATTCTATAGTATGTATTAGGTTTGTTTTCTTAGAGCTGTTATGGAAATAATTCTAATGTAGGAGGATTCAGTACAAACAAGTTTTAGAAAATGTGCCTCGATGAATGAAACATACCTGTGGAGGTGTTGGTATTTATCATCATGGCAGGTGAAAGGAAAATCTGTTGCAGACTTTCTAGATACTTCCTGCGCATCTCGCGAGGCAAGATAAGTAGTTCTGAAAACTTCACATCAGACCTATTTCCTTTTATGTGTCTATTGGCAGTTTTCACTATACAAACCCAAAATATCTTGAGCAGAGTATCAGCTACATGTATGGAATTTAAATTGATCTTTGAGAAGATAAAGGTGTTTGCCTTTAGAGAAGCATATTTGAAATTTTACTTTTCTCTGAAAAGCATAGAAACAAATATTTTAACAACTTGTTGAATAATATTAAAATAATTTAAGAAATCAAAATATTACTTTCCTTTTGGATATCATTTGTCAGCTTAGATGTCAAAAACTTAAATATATACCAATGAATTTAGTTTAAAAATGTATGGGTTAAGAAACATAGAAAGACATATTTTTTAATCACTGTATTTTTTCTAGTTTTGATTTACAGTCTTTGTGATTTTAAAATGTTTATTCATAGCAGAAATTGTTATATACTTAAAGTGACTCCTTGCTTTCAAAGAGAGTAGCTTTAGAAAAAAAGGGAAATGTCACTTGCCTCATAAATGCTGAATGTGATCCTTCCAGCAGGGAGGCAAAGTGATATATGAGTGAGGATGTGATAGGTTTCATCATTCAGACTAATTCTAGCTGATTATGAAGGTAGGCTTGGGGGCACTTTGCTAAGAATGGTTTTTCTTCTGATGATGTGAGGAGTGGCAGTCTGACTCCATAGTCCATTTTTAATGCAACGAGACTGCTGTTACCAACCTTGTTGTGTAAAACGGACGACTCCCCATATCCCCCTTTTCCTAAACTGTGGCAACCACCATCATCTACTTGCTACTTCTAAGATTTTGAAATTTTAGATACCTTATTTAAATGAATCATACAATATTTGCCTTCTGCAACTTGCTTATTTCATTTAGCATAACATATTAGGTTCATCGTGTTTTTGTAAATAGAGGTATTTCCTTAAGACTGAATGGTAATCCATTATATGTGTATACCACATTTTCTTTATCCATTCTTCTGTCAGTGGATATTTGGCTTGTTTCTATATTCTTGCTTTAGTGAATAATGCCACAGTGAACATAGGACTGCAACCATCTCTTCAAGATTCTGATTTCATTTCTTTTGGATATATGCCAAGAAGTAGAATTGCTAAAGCATATGGTATATATAATTCTAATTTTTGGAGAAAGCTCCATGTAGCAAATGCACCCTTTTACAGTTCCATCAGCAGTGTACACAGTTTACAAACTCTGCATATCCTTGGTAATAATAATAATTTTTTGGTGATAGCTATCCTATAGGTGTGAGGTGATGTCTCATTTTGGTGGTTTTGATTTGCAACTTCCTGATGATTAGTGATATTGAGCACCTTTTCATATACCTGGTGGTCATTTGCATGTGTTGTTTGGAGAAATATCTATTCAGGTCTTATGCCCATGTTTTAATCAGGTTGTTATTATTTTTATTGCTAATGAGTTGTAGTAGTTTCTTATATATTTTGGATGTTAACCACTTATCAGATAAGTTGTTTACAAATATTTTCTCTCTCTCTCTAGGTTGTCTTTTCACTCTTGTTTCTTCTATTATACAAAAGTTGTTTTTTTATATAGTCCCTGATGTTTATTTTTGTTTTTGTTGCCTATGCTTTTGGTTTCATATCCAAGAATTTGCTAAGACTAATACCAGGTAAGCCTTTTCCTTATTTTTTTCTATGATTTTTAGAGTTTCATGTCTTACACTTGGGTGCTTAATATATTTCAAGTTGCTTTTGTATATGGTATAAGATAGGTGTCCAATTTATTCTTTTACATGTAGATGTCCAGTTTTTCCAGTGCTATTTGTTGAAGAAACTATCCTTTCCCCTTTGGGGTATTCTTGGCACTCTTGTTAACAACTGTGCCTGTGCAGTGGGAAGCCAGAGGACAATGATGGAGGCCTTAGTGGTCCTGGTGTGCAAACTGGTCATCTGATTCGGGTGTTGGAACAAAAGACCAACTGAACCATGTAACAGCTGCTTCCCTCTGAAGTTTCCCTCAGGACAGAGGGAGCTCTGGCACACTAACCTCTGTAGTTTTATCCAATGAAGCAAATGATTAGAAGTCTTGGTGCCAGACTTACCTCAACTTATTATTAAAGTTTAAATGAGTTACAAGCTTAATCCTCTGATAAAATATCTCTTGTAGGGGGGAAATGAAAGAAGGAGATTAAATAGCCCAAAAAAGTTCAACAAATAAAACAAAAAAATCAATCCATCGAATAATTAATTATAAGGTGGGGTGAGAAAACACAAACGAAATTTGTATCTATCAAAAAAGAAAGTAAACAAATTTAAAACACATGCAGAAATACAAATACAAGATGATTGCAAATTGTAGGAATGTTACCTGAAAAGATTGGTTAGATTACCTTTGCATGAGTGCATGCTAAGTCGCTTCAGTTGTCCGACACTTTGCAACCCTATGGACCATAGCTCGTCCGGCTCCTCTGTCCATGGAATTTCCAGGCAAGAATACTGGGTTGAGTTGCCATGCTCTTCCAGAGGATCGTCTCAACAGAGGGATCAAGCCTGTGTCTTTTAAGTCTCCTGCATTGGCACGCAGGATTTTTACTACTAGTGCCACCTGGGAAGCCCGAAGATTACCTTTAGTTAACAAATTGAGCCATTTGGGGAACTAAAACTTTTTATTGGTTTAACAGTATTTTCAACCATTTAATTGAATGTCTTAACCCTTCCCACAGTTCTGAACCTGCTGCCTCCTCTCATGGAAATGTGAAAATGACTTATATGATTGCCTAGAGCACATATTTTATTATGTTTTTAAGATAACTTCCTGGTACTACATCACACATTCTTAGGAGTAAGTTTCCTTTAATAAGTCTTGTACTTTCTAAAAGAAAATTACCCAAAAATGATAGGATTCAACCATATCAACAGACTTTTGAACAAATAAACTTATAACAAAATAGAGTCACAGACACAGAAAACAAACTTATGGTTACCAAAGGGGAAAGGGGATGGAGGGATAAATTAGGAGTTTGGGATTAACATAAACACACTACTATATATAAAATAGAAAACCAACAAGGACCTACTGGAGAGGACAGGGAACTATACTTGGTATTTTGTAATAAGCTATAGAGGAAAAGAATATGAAAAGAAAATATATACATAGCTGCCTCATTTTGATATACACTTGAAACTAGCAAAACACCATACATCAACTATGTGTGTGTGCCCAGTGGTTACCGACTTTTTGTGACCCCATGGACTGTAGCCTGCCACGCTCTCTGTCCATGGGATTATCCCAGCAAGAATATACTTCAATTTAAAAAAAAAAAAAACAGACTTTGGATAAACATGTTTAATTATTTTTTTTGCAGAAGTTGCATTTTGTTTCTTCTTTTGAACTTGCCAACACTGCATTATGTATAACCCGTAGGCCTGTAACATTTACAAGCATCACTTGGTTTTCAAGTGTCCCAGAAATACTACTGAACATATGGTAGGTGCACACATTTTCCCAGGGCAGAACCAATATACAACACCCAAGTCAGAATGTGGAGCATGGCTAGGGCTAGAAGTCCCCGATGTGATGATGTACCTCCCCTTCGCAGAGCAGTTTGATATCGATCATAGAGAAAAAGCAACCAAAAGATACTATTGACAGGGAATTTTAGCTTTGATGTACTCCATTGTAATTGTCCCTTAACATTTAATGAAAGGAAGAGGTGGTAGAGTGTTAGAAAACCAAGCAGAACAAGTGTGAACAAGTGAAGCGCACAGAGGCATGGACTTTTCCTGTGTGTGTGTGTGTGCTCAGTTGTGTCCGACTCTTTGCGACCCCCGTGGACAGACTGCAACCCACCAGCCTCCTCTGTCCATGGGATTTTCCAGGCAAGAATACTGGAGTGGATGCATTTATTCCTCTAGGGGATCTTCACGACCCAGGGATTGAATCTGCATCTCCTGTGTCTCCTGCATTGCTGGCATATTCTTTGCCACCAGGAAAGCCCCCAGTCAAACAGATATACATTCAAAAGTAGGGAAAAAAAAAAAAAACCTTGAAAGTCCAGTAATCTCCATAGCAAGTTTTCCTTTAGCTTTTTTCATTCAGTGAAATTTGAAAGAGAAAATAGAATGAATTCTCATTATTAAATTATTGACTAGTTCACAGGAGATATAATAAATTAGGACAAAACAAAGTATTTCTCACCAAAAGTGTTCACAGGAATTTCTAGAAATCTGTGCATGTTTAATATAGATACTAGTGAAAAAGGAGGGCCCTATTGTCTTTGGTAAAAACTCTACCTTTTCTTTGGAGAAGGCAATGGCACCCCACTCCAGTACTCTTGCCTGGAAAATCCCATGGATGGAGGAGGCTGGTGGGCTGCAGTTCATGGGGTCGCTAAGAGTCCGACATGACTGAGTGACTTCACTTTCACTTTTCACTTTCATGCACTGGAGAAGGAAATGGCAACCCACTCCAGTGTTCTTGCCTGGAGAATCCCAGGGACAGCGGAGCCTGGTGGGATGCCGTCTGTGGGATCACACAGAGTTGGACACGACTGAGGTGACTTAGCAGCAGCAGCTACCTTTTCTTTAAGGGTAGCTTTTGAAGTAAAATATTTAGTAGGTTTCCTAGTTTTATTGCAATCTCAATACTATACACTTTAAAGCACAGCTGAAGATAATCTGAGCACCTCATAAAAAAATTACATTTTCCAAAAGGGGAAAAAAAGAGTAGTGAGAAAAGTAGCATTGTTTTATATATTTGCAAATTTCTTAATAGAATTGATCTTTTCCAAGAACCTAGCCTGGTGGTTACCAAGGGCAAGAGGCTGGGGGAGATGTTTATCAAGGAGTACAAACTTCCAGTTATAAGATGAATAAGTTCTGGAGATCTAATATACAGCATAGTGATCATAGTTAATAATTCTAAATTCCATATTAAAAGTCACTAAGGGAGTAAATCTTAAATGTTCTCACCACAAAAAGAAATGGTAATTATGTGACAGGATGCAGATATTAGCTAATGTTATAGTGATAATCATTTTGCAATATGTAAATGTATCCAATCAACATGTCATACACCTTAAATTTACCCAATGTCTTATGTCCACTGCATCTCAGTAAATCTGGAAAGATATTTAAAAAAAAAAAAAGGAAAAAAATGAGGAAAGTCAAGAAATGAGGAAAGCTTGATATAAAGGCCAGAAGGAGGACAGAAAACTCTCTGACTTCAGTGGTATTTACACTCTACTTGAGGGGCTTTGTTAAAATCTTTAAAGTGATATTCCAGTTGATGCCTTTGCCCTCTCATCACCTTCTGATCTCCAAATAATTAAAGTAGTTTAAGAATATAAGGACAGTGATCACAGATCAAAATAATAGAATATCCCTTTATTTAATTTACTTTTTTCATTTTTTGGTTTACCTTCTAATAAAATAAAGCCATTCACCTCCTTTACTCATTTTGTGTATTTCAACAAAACTCAACATGACTATATTTTACCCTTGTATGTATATATATATATATATATGTCCTGCTATTTTGTTCTCTTTGAAAAACAGTAGACAAAATACAGTGATACTATCAACATGAAATAACTAAGACTCTTTAAAGTGCTTATTTAAATTCATTTCTGAATTCAAACTAAAAATTAAAATTTTCTTATCAATAGTGTGTTTATTTGGAAATAATATTTTCAAATAATTATTTGGAAAAATACACTGGAAATAAACTTTATTCACTTGAAACTTATTAGAAGAATGGAATATTACTGAAGTCTTCTTTTAAATGTGTTGTTATAATCCAAGGGAAGGCTATATTCAAAGATAAATTCCTCTTGTCTGTTTCATCTTTCATCATGATCAGAGTAAGCAAGAATTTCTTTGTGATTCCTGAAGAGAGACAGGCTTCAATATATTTGTATAAAAATCAGAACATTTATAATAGGATGTTGTCCCACAATCTGTTATAAAGTCCTTTTAAAGTTATTATTTCTTATGTTATAGTGACTCATCATCTTTAGAGTATGCAACAAATTCAACTTTGCAATTAATTTTAAGGCTATTTTTGTCTGAGGATGATGGCTAAATTTTGCAAACACATATCTAAATAATATGCAGTATGGAAGTATGTAGGATAAAAGCAATGTAGAAAGTTATTTAAAAACTGATTCAGATTCATATCGATTTAGAGACTGAAGCCAATTAAAGGAAAACAAGTAGCTGTGGCAGGAAAGAGCTATATGTCAACATCTATTTCTTTTTAGATTTGTTTGAGAACTGACTAACTGTTTGTGAAATGTCTAATACCAATCCTTTATCAGAGCAAATTTATTTAAATTAAAAATATTGATTAAATGTATTACCTGTAGCATTTATGGAAGTGAACTTTTAGCATAAAAAGTAACTGATTTAACTGCTTTCTGCCTGCTCTCTGTGCAAATGTGACGATAGTAACTTAGGGGATAACCCTAATGGAAATGACCATAGTAGAATTGTGCTGAAAATCGCAATTTCACCCTTAAAATTAGGTGAAATAAAGAATTTTCACCTTAAAAGTAACAACAGTAAGTAACTAGAAAGAACTTTTTATGGCTCCTTGAACTTCAAATTTCAGTGGTTATTTTGAACCCCAATGCCTTAGCAATAATTCACATTTCTTTCTCTTTTATTCTTTAAAATTGTATCACCAGTAGATCAATGATTAGAATTAGAACCGCTGATTATTTTTTAACAGTATTCTCTGAGAAACCATTAAAAAGTGGGCAACATTTTATTCTGCCATACTGCCACATAAAATTACAGATATTGGATAAACTGTGTTATTTATTAGAGATTCACAGTGTATAAGAATAGATAAGATTCTAACAGCTAAGACTGAAAGCTTTGTTTCTCACAGGTTAACTGCATATCTTGTTTTGTTTTTGATCAACATTACTGGTTTGAATACATATGTTTTGCATATTTACTACTTGCATATGTACAGAATTTCCACCATGAGTCTCACATGATTTAGCACTGGGTATTATAATGCTGAAAAACTAAATAGTTACTACTTTCATGGAGCTTCATTTCTGGAAGAAGTTGATGATAGTCATACAGATATTCCTAGGTGACTTAGTGATAAAGAATCTGCCTGCCAATGCAGGAGATGTGGATTCTATTCCTGTTGAGAAGATCTCCTGAAGGAGGAAATGGCAACCCACTCCAGCATTCTTGCTTGGAAAATCCCATGGAGAGAGAAAGCAGCCTTGCAGGCTAACAGTCCATGGGGCCACAAATAGTTGGATATAACTTAGCAACGAAACAACAACAACAGTACATATACACACATATACATATGTGTATATACATATCAGAAAGCACTGATGAATGCTGTGGATAAAACAAATAGAAAAAAGGGGTATCATTTTTGATAAGGTTGTCAAGACATGTTGGTCATCATTTACATGACAGAAATCCTTTAGGTTAATTGGTAAGCCAAATTCCTCCTGGTTGAGAATATGCTCAACACTGAATCTCCCTGAGATTGAGCATATATAAACTAGATATTAGATTAAACATTTACATACATAAATATCTGTTGCAATTGAAGGAGAATTATGAGTATCTTTTTTCTTTCTTTCTTCTTCTTGTTTTTTTGTTTTTTTTTTCTTTTTGCTCCTAAGGCAAGAAGTAAGCAGAATGGGAAAAATAGCTCTGTCACAACTAAACTAGCTTATAGGGCATGGCTCTGAAATGTCAGTTTTTTTTTTATTTTTCAATATTAGTCCTCGAGATAGAGTTAGCCCATTCAAGCATAGATGATGCTGAAGAACTGCAGCCCTTCCCTATAGCCTCCTTTCCTGTACCAATAAAATGTAATTGGTATTTTAACAAGTTTCAGTGTTTATTACATTCAAAGGCCAAAATATATTCTAGTCCAACTGTTACATATAATTTCACTGAGTGGAGAAAAATCATGTTTCCTTGGATCACTACTCTAGTTCACTGTGATATCTGCTTACTTTGGGATAACTGGTATGCTTGCAACCACTTTAAAGTCACAAACAATGTCAATTCTGTAAACAGAATGCTCAGATAAAAAAAGTTAAAAATACAAACTCTGAGCTTGGTTTAATATCAAATATTTTCCCTTTGCTGCTTGAGCATACTTTCAGAGCAAGCTTGAAGGAATAATATATTTAGCTCTCTCCTTACTCTCATTTTCTTTCTTTTTTTTTTTTTTTTTTAATTTCTTTACTGGTTACTCTAAGAAAGAGAGAAAACGTTTTGCAGATTTTCTAACATCCATTATTAGTTCAGTTTGTTACACATACCGACAGCAGCATTTTCTGTCACAGGGTTCTACTGAAGTAACTTGGCTTAGAGCTGGCATGGAGCATGACCTTGGTCTTCTTGGGGTATTCTGCCAAATCTGGAAGTTTTAGACTGGCAATAATCTTGTAAGAGCATATTTGTTCCAAATGAGAAGCCGTTTATTTGCTCCAATTTCATAGTTCAATCACTGGACAGGAACTTAAACATTTAAGTCCAATGGAGACTCACTCTTCTTTGAATAACACTAGATAAAGAAATCAGTGCAAATCACTTTTTTTCAAAATCTTTGATCACAAGTCAGTGAACAAAGGCTTATGGACTTCCCTGTTGGTTCAGTGGTAACTAATCCACCTGACAGTGAAGGAGACATAGGTTCAACCCCTGGGTTGCAAAGATTCCCTGGAGAAGGAAATGGCAACCCACTCCAATATTCTTGCCTGGGAAATCCCATGGAGAGAGGAGTCTGGCCGGCTACAGTCCATGGAGTTGCAAAAGAGTTGGGCATAACTTAGTGACTAAACAACAATTAAAGGCTTCACTTTTGCTACCTTGGGCTTCACGTGGTGGCTCAGATGGTAAAGAATCTGCCTGGAGTGAGGGAGACCCAGTTTGGATTCCTGGGTCAGGAAGATCCCCTGGAGAAGGGAATGGCCACTCACTCTAGTATTCTTGCCTAGAACCTTACCAATCATATACTGTTTTTCAAAAACATAGCACATAGGTAAGAGATCCCTGCCTTACAAATAAATAGCCATAAAAAATCAGTTCTTACCTAGGTTCATTTCATAGTGTTTTCTGATTAACATAAGTAGAGGAAAACAGGCAGTAAACTATTGTTCAGTGGCTTCTGAATCTCTTGTCAACCAGATCCAGCGATTGATAGAGCACCTAGACTATGTCTCCAAGTTTAACACAAGCTTGTGTGCTTAGTCAGTCATGTCTGACTCTTTGTTACCCCATGGACTGTGCCCTCCAGGCTCCTCTGTCCATGGGGACACAAGCTTAGCACACATTATATCCTCAACAAATCTAAGTTATTCTAAATTCATTGCATATTGTATACTTATTCTATGCAAAATCTAGTAAGGAATAAAAAGAAAGTCCCAATTGTTTCTGCAGATGGTTTAAATTTTAGTAGCTGGGATGAGAAAAAAAAGACAAGTATTATGCAAGATGGAAAGAAATAAATATCACAAGACAGATATAGATACCATGCCACGGACATTCAAAAATGGAAGAAAATATAGAAATGCATAAGTGGGAAAATAAAAACCAGAAGTTTAAATAAAAGTATAAGGCAGAAATGTGACCTGAAGAAATGTTGAGCTAAATAAGAAATAAATTCTAGCTAAAATGAAGAAATATGCTGGTTTACATATAGTAAGACTCAGAAATGAAGGAATGATTAGATGGCTAATTAATTCAATAAACATATGTTCAGCTGCTGGGTTTAAGATAAATAAGATTAACAGTGCCAGCAGCTTCTAATCACTCATACTTTAGAGGAAGAAATAAATAAGTAAACACCCACTTTTAATAAATTTGATACATTTAAAAAAAGAATACTATAAATATTGGTGCAGCTAACTCAGATATCGTGGATCAGGGAATGTTTTTCTGGCAAAAAATAAGTAGATTCTATATATGCTGTGCTGCACTTAGTTGCTCAGTCATGTCTGACTCTTTATGACTCCATGGATAGACCGCAGCCCACCAGGCTCCTCTGTCCATGAGGATTTTCCAGGCAAGAATACTGGAGTGGGTTGCCATGCCCTCCTTCAGAGGATCTTCCCAACCCAGGGATCGAGCTCATGTCTCTCACATTGCTGGTGGATTCTTTTCCATCTGAACCACCAGGGAAGCCCAAGAACACTGGAGCAGGTAGCCTGTCCCTTCTCTGGGGGAACTTCCCAACCCAGGAATTGAACCAGGGTCTCCTGCATTGCGATTCCTTGTTGAGGAAGGTCCACTAGAGAAGGGATAGGCTACCCATTCCAGTATTCTTGGGCTTCCCTTGTGGCTCAGCTGGTAAAGAATCCGCCTGCAATATGAGAGACCTTGGTTTAATCCCTGGTTTGGGAAGATCCCCTGGAGAAGAGAATGACTACCCACTCTAGTATTCTGGCCTAGAGAATTCCATGGGTCCTTGTGGTCGCAAAGAGTTGGACACGACTGAGCGACTTTCACTTTCACTCCTGAATTGCAGGCAGATTCTTTACCAGCTGAACTACCAGGGAAGATTCCATATTGGCCTATGAAAATGAATAGGAATCATCCAGTTGAAGTAAGGGTTGTGTGTGTACTTCTATACAAGCATATCTATTTATCTATAAAGTCACTGTGGTGCTATGTCCTAAATATTTCTGTATTTTCTGATTTCTTCACTTGACATTTGTAACAATATTGTGACTTTCATCTCTCTGCTACATATGTGTCTAGCATTATCATGTCTATTGTCTCTTGTTTGGGATTCTTTTTTTTTTCTTTCCCTAAGACTTAAAAAGCAGTTCAGATTTCCTTACAGTGAAGGATAATGATAACAGTGCAGTTTTACACTACTCAGTCCTCCAAATTATCTAGGAAAAACAAACAAGGACAGCAAAATAAATAAATTTTACATCTGTAACATCATTAATACAAAAAATTGATAAGGAATCTCCCTGAACCACAAAGCGAATGGATAGGATAAAACCATGTAGAACTTGATCTCGCCAAGGAACAGCCCAAGTTTGCTAGCAGGCCAGAGGTGGCAGAGTGAAGAGAAAGAAGAGCTTTACCAAGCACAGGAGCACAGAGTTGCCAATGGTTACGCACTTGTGAGTTGAGAGGACACCTTATCAGTAACTCTGGTACTAACCAGTGAAATAGGGAGAGGCCTTCATAAATGTCAGGGTTTTTTAACAGCTTTTCTTCAAGTGTAATTTACGTCGATAAAAATTTACTTGATTTCAGTATACAGTTTAATTTTGGGTAAGTTTATGGAGTTATACAGCTATCACTACAATCCAATTTTGGAATATTTTAAGCACTCCAAAAAGATCTCTCATATCTTTCCTAGTCACCCCACATTCCTAACCCTAGTCCTAGCCAATCACTAACCTGCTTTCTATCCTTTTAATGGCAAATTCATATACATTGAGTCATAAAATAGGTGGAAGGGTTGCTTGTGGCTGAATTAGTTTTCACTGTATAACATTATTGAAAATCATCCATATGGCAGGTATTGGCATTTTCCTCCTTTTTATTGCTGAATAGTAATCCACTGTATGAATATACCACATTGTACTATTTACTTACCGGTGGATAGACATTTGATTGTTTTTAGTTTGGGGGCATTACGGATTGTGTTGCTATAAACATAACATAGAATTTTTTGTGCAGGCATGTGTTTTCATTTCTTCTGGTTAGATTCCCAGGAGTGATATTGCTGGGTCATGTGGTAAATTTATACTTATGTGTTTAAGAAAACGCCAAACTGTTTTAAAAAGGTACTATACCATTTTACTTTCTCACCTGCGGTGTATGAAGATATCAGTTCTTCCACATCCCTGCCAATAGATACTACAGTCTGCCTTTTTGAATCATTGTAAAGTATATATAAAGTGGTATGTCACTGTCCTTTAAACTGCTTTCTCCTTACTATGATGCTGAACATCTTTCCTTCTGTCATTTGTCTAAATTCATAGTTCTTTGATGGAATGTCTATTTGAAACTTTTGTTCATTTTTAGAGTGGATCATTTGTCTTCCAGTTATTCACTTACCAGTTTAGTTTATAAATTTTAGATACAAGACCTTTACTAGATAAACGCTTAATAAATATTTTCTCTCAGATTGCATCTTGTCTTTCTGTATTTAAAAAGATGCTTTGTAAGTACCTTTGATTTCAGTTTTGACCAAACTCGTTTTATCATTTTTTTCTTTTATGGATGATGCTCTCTTCTAGTGTCTAAGAAATATTTTTCTAACCCAAAATCAGAATTATCTTCTCTTTATTTTCTTCAAATGCTTTATAATGTTAGCTGTTGCAATTATGTCTCAGATTCATTTTGAGCTCATTTTTAAGTATAATGTGAGAGAATCATTTAGAATCATCTTTTAGTATTTGGACATTCTTGAAAAGACTATTGTTTCTCCATTCAGTTAATTGCCTTTGAGCCTTTGTTGAAAAGTGTGTTTATCTTACATAAATGTAAAGGTTATATCTGGACTCTTAATTCTGCCTTATTGATCTGTGTGTATGTTTATCATTTTCTCGGTACCACACTCTCTTGATTACTCCAGCTTTGTAGTAAGTCTGAAATTGGGAAGCGTCAAGTCCTCCAATTGTGTTGTTCTTTTTTAAAATTGCTTTTGCTGTTTTGTGGCTTTTGCCTTTCCATATAAATGTTAACATTAACTTCTAAATTTCTAGAGGGAAGAAATCTGCTGGAATTTTGATAAGGATTGCATTGAATGCATAACCAATCAATTTTAGAAGAATTTAATTTTAATCATCTCAAAACTCTTAATCCATGAAAAGGAAAGGAAAGCTCCCTCCATTTATTTAGGTCATATTTGATTTCTCTCAGCAGTATTTTTCAATTTTCATTGTACAGTTCTCATAATTATTTTGATATTTTTCCCTGCTTTATTTGATGGAAAGTGTTTTTACTTTCATTTTTAATTGCTCACTGTTAGTCTAAACACATTTGACTTTTTATTTATTTTTGTCCTGTGAACTTACTGAATTTATTTTTTTAATTTTAGTGGTTGTTTTTGCATATTTATTCGGTTCAGCTGAGTCACTCAGTCATGTCTGACTCTTTGTGACCCCATGGACTGCAGCATGCCAGGCTTCCCTGTCCATCACCAACTCCTGGAGCTTGCTCAAACTCATTCCATCAAATCAGTGATGCCATCTAACCATCTCATCCTCTGTTGTCCCCTCCTCATCCTGCCTTCAATCTTTCCCAGCATCAGGGTCTTTTCTAAAGAGCCAGTTCTTCGCATCAGGTGGCCGAAGTATTGGAGCTTCAGCTTCGGCATCAGTCCTTCCAAAGAATATTCAGGACTGATTTCCTTTAGGACTGATTGGTTTGATCTCCTTGCAGTCCAGGGGACTCTCAAGAGTCTACTCTAACACCATAGGTCAAAGGCATCAATTCTTTGGTGCTCAGCTTCCTTCGTGGTCCAACTCTCACATCCATATGTGACTACTGGATCTTTCTTAGGAATCTGTGTAACCTGAATCATGTTGTGTGTAAATAAAGGTACTCTTATTCTTCTTTTCTAATCTGAGTCCATTCTATTTTTTTTTTCTTTGCCTGATTTTGAGAGTAGATACCTTTATTTCTGAGCTCTATGAGAGTACAGTTTTTTGCTGTGATATATGATGTTAAATGTCAGTTTCTGATAGATGTCTTTTATCAGGTTGGAGAAGTTCCTTCTAAACTTGTGTTTTGAGCTTTTTTCATGGATGGATATTGGGTTTGGTTAAACGTCTTTTTCTCTATCTATTCAGGTTTTGTCCTTTTTTGTATTAGTATAATGTATTACATTAATTGATTTTAAAATGTTAACCTTTTTGGCAATTCAGCATAGTCATTCTTTATAATTCTTTTATATTAGATTTACTCATATATATTCCCTATAACAATATTGTATTACTTCAATACATAATAGGAATTTATTAATCACACCTTTGAGTAAAAGCTGTTGTCTAAGATAATATATTTAATTTAATCTGTAGTTTTGCTTTACAATTTGGAAACAATTGTACATCTTTGGATGTATTAATATTCTGATATGTAAACATGGGGAAAATAATTATTGGCTTAGAAAAATAAAGAATTATTCCTGAATGAGAGAAGAGTTTTGAACAGATAAAATCTTGGCTCTATCAATAGGAGATTAAATGAGGGAATAGCTGTTTCATAGAAAAGTATTTGGAACCATAGAAATTATCTGAAAAGGAAACATCTTCATCTGAAGATTTCTTAAAACATTGGAAAGACGTCTATGCCTAATGTATTTTAGGGTGAATTTAAATGGTATTGGGAAGGATATATTTTATGATTAATTCAAGTTTAAAAATTTTTCCTAGAAATGACCATTTCAGTGAGTAGTAAAGAATATGAAGATAATGAAAATGTACAATGTGCTGCTAGGTATTATTTCAAGAGTGAGAAGTTTTTAGCGTGAGAGTGAGAAAGGTGTGTTTGATCTGAGTTTTGGGTACTGCTTAAGTCATTGCTGAGGGAGAAGATCCCAAGGCTGAGAGAATTTCCACTTCCCTTCTGGAATGGACATGGTTGATACTCATTCCAAAGTGAGAAACTCCTGTCCCATTTGCTATTTTTATAGGTTGTTTCCCAGGCTTTTGCGTGAATTTGGGCCTAATAGTATTCACCTGCAACTCAGAGAACTTCTCTCCATCTGCTGAAGCCACCTGCTCTTTCTGGAAAATGCCTGTGAGCCTGTTGTCAGAATTAACCAGTGACTGATGAAGGAAGAAGCATAAAAGCCCAACTCCCTTATATCCAGTTGGGGAAACACTGACACATAGTAGACATTCCAGGGCTTCCCTTCAAGATCAGGCTGACATTACTCTCTAAGAGAGTTGCTAAATTTATGCCCTTGCTTGATTTGGTCTTCTCCTTCTCTCTGCTACTTCCCCTACTCTTTTACAGGTTTCTCCTCAGAGCACATTTACCACATCTCTGATACACAGAGATTTACTCCTCCTTGTCTGCTTCTGAGGGACCCACACTAAGAAACATCCTCCACAAATACAGACAGTATTTGTGTACAGATAGTACCTGTGTATGTAAATATATGCATAATTGGGAGCAGTGATGGGCAAGGGGATTATTTAATACTGCCTGATTTTTACTGTCATCTTTGGCCAGTTACTAATAGTGAAGCCTGGATGGGAAGAGAAGTTAGTTCAACCTTGGGAAAGCATGGGAGAATAGAGATAAGAAAAATGGAATGAATAAGCTTGAAGTCTAATAATAAAAAATTATACACAATAAGTCCATTAAAATTACAGTCTTCACCCAAGGCAGTAGTAACAGGAAAGTAATTGGAAGATAGAGAATTGACATAAGAATAGTGCAAGTTTTAATTAATGGGAGTTGGAGAACTATTGGCAGGAATGCTGATGAGAATTTCACCAGTTTTTAAAGAGGTGTAAAAATTGGATTGACAGAAAGGAATTGTGAGAATATTCCCTCTTGTAGCATTATGTGGATCAAGATGTGAAAGCTAAAACAAAGACCAGTCTATGTTAATACATGAATAAAAATGATGACATAGCTAATAATTATTAAGCTAATTATTGAGCTAATTATTAAGAGCTAAACACTCTTAAGTGTTCCCTGTTTTGTCTTTATTTACTAACCACCCTGTAACAGAGGTTTTCTTATTATAAATGACTATAAGGCACATAGATGATACATAATTTTTCAATGATATGTAGAAGATTAATATTCATAGATAATATGTTTCTGGAAGGAATATCTTATATTATTCTGGAAGAGTTGGTTAGAAAAAATGGACTTTAATTTTTAACAGAAATTGAGGAAACAATGTTTAAATAACAGGGGTGGAAGGTAGAGTGCTCAGAGTACATGCTCTAGGTACATTAATTTCATGACACTCAGAAAATTTTCAGATTCATAAAAGAGTTACAAAAGATGAGGCTTGTCAAGAGAAGACCAGTTGAGAGGCTTTTGCATCCACTTATTCCTAAGATAAGGACCTGAACAGCCACAGTAGATGCTAGGTTGTCAAGAAAATAAGTGGGATGATAACTACTAAATCTCTAATTATATCCCTGTTGCTGCAAATGGCATTATTTTGTTCTTTTATATGGCTGAGTAATATTTCATTATATGTATATACGTGTGTATATATATATATACATACAGACCACATATTCTTTGTCTGTTCCTCTTTTGGTGGACATATAGGTTGTTTCCATGTCTTGGCTGTTATAAATAGTGCTCCAGTGAACATTAGGAAACATGTATCTTTTTGAATTATAGTTTTCTCTGTATATATGTCCAAGAGTGGGATTGTTGAGTCATATGGTAGTTTTATATTTAGGTTTTTAAGGAACTTCCATACTGTTCTCAGTTTGCTATACACCTGAAACTAACACAACATTGTAAATCAAACATACTTCAATAAAAATTGTTTTAAAAAGAATAATAAAACATCTAAGTCATACCAAGAAAAAAAAAAGTGGTACAGGAAACAGTGCAAAAAATATTGAGGCAAAGAGGTGTGTAAAAAATGATCAAATTAGAGCATTAAGAGCTATATGTGGACATTTTCACCTCCACATCTAGATATCAGCAATGATAATACAAGCCTCTGCAAATCACAACATTATAAACTTTACTTAAGGTCTGAAAATTCACAGGATATTCATTTATGTCTATATTTATAGCTACTTCTCTACACATCGCATTGAAGTAATATTCTTAGAACATTGATTAAATGTGGGTGAAATGCACAAAAATAAGCCTTCAGTAAATGTATTGGCTCATCAAACCATTTATGTTGGATTTTTTCCTGGAATATAGTAAGAAGTTATGAAGATGATTTATTGCTGGTGTAATTCAAATTGTTGTCAATCAAACTTTAGGTTATGAATATTGTTTCATTAATTTTAGTGCTAATGTTGTCTGAATAGGTGCCATGTTATGTTTTTTATCATGTTTTGATCTTTGTGTGATTGTATAAAGAAATGCAGAATTTAAGAGCATTCAGGAAGACTCTTCTCATATCTAAATTCATTGGCCCTTCTGTAGCTTCATATATGATCATCTGTCAGATTTTTACTTTTCAGCAATTTTTCTGAAACTATAAAATAAATGACCACCTCTACCTCCATGATACCTAAAATTATCTTAAATGAATAGCTGTCCCTCTTTTATTGAATGTACTTTGTCTAGATCATGTCCTGGAAACTTTCTTTGTTTTATTTCTCTATAGTAAAAGTAGTTTAGTTTGTTTCTTCAGATTCTGTCAATAATAGCCAGGTATGCCCAGTCCTGGAGAAGGCAATGGCACCCCACTCCAGTACTCTTGCCTGGAAAATCCCATGGATGGAGGAGCCTGGTGGGCTGCAGTCCATGGGGTCGCTAAGAGTCGGACACGACTGAGCGACTTCCCTTTCACTTTTCACTTTCATGCATTGGAGAAGGAAATGGCAACCACACCAGTGTTCTTGCCTGGAGAATCCCAGGGACAGAGGAGCCTGGTGGGCTGCCGTCTCTGGGGTTGCACAGAGTCGGACACGACTGAAGTGACTTAGCAGCATGCCCAGTCCTCTACAAAAGTAACACCTGCTGCTGCTGCTGCTGGAATTATTTAAAAGCCCTGTATTTTATATATATGGAAAATATGACTTGGGATTTGAAAATTAAGTCATATTTATATCAATGGCAAAGTTCTATACATTCCTGTGGTTGTAATAACAGGGCAGTATGTTCTAATTTGGGCTTTCTTGATGGCTCAGGCAGTAAAGAATCTGCCTGCAATGCAGGAGACCTGGGTTCAATCCCCAGGTCAGGAAGATCCCCTGGAGACGGGAATAGCAACCCACTCCAGTATTCTGACCTGGAGAATTCCATGGACAGAGGAGCCTGGTGGACTACTGCCCATGAGATCTCAAGGAGTCAGACAGGTTTGAGCAACTAACACTTTCTTTTCACTTTTCATATTCTAATTTAAACTAATTAAATATTGGCTGAGACTGTTAAGATTTTACTCCAGGCCACTATTGTTTTAAGTTTGGAGGCAACCTATATTCACTACCAAAGTTTATTAAGAAGATAGAGAAACTATCAGTTGTGAGTGGTAGCTATTGAAACATACAAGTCTGGTGATGCTGTGTGCTGTTTATTGGATTCTGTAGGTATGCAATTTGTAAAATAAGCTTTATTAAAAAAAAAACAGTTTGGACTTACACAACAGTGATAAAAATAGTATAGAAAATTCCCATATACCCCATATTCAGTATCTTCTATTATTAGTATCTTCCGTTAATATGGTACACTCTTACCAATAATTAACCAATATTGATGTGTTATTAATTAAAATGCACAGTTTATTTTTACTTCCTAAGTTTTTATCTAGTGTCCTTTTTTTTTATGCTCCAGCATCCTATCTATAATATCTCCTTAGAGTTAGTTATATGTCTCTTTAGGCTCCTCTTTGATAACCGTGACAATTTTGAGGAATCCTGATCAGACATATTATAGGATGTTCACTCTATTGATAATTTGATGTTTTTCTCATGGTTAGATGGGATTTGTGGGTTTGGGTGAGGAAGCTCATAGAGGTAAAGTATTTTCATCACATACTATTAATATGATTTATAACTGTTGAGTTAACCTGATTATTTG
Source organism: Bubalus bubalis (assembly GCF_019923935.1). Lineage (NCBI taxonomy): Eukaryota > Metazoa > Chordata > Mammalia > Artiodactyla > Bovidae > Bubalus > Bubalus bubalis. The sequence continues at coordinate 75,087,014 of NC_059159.1, forward strand.
ACTGAGGTAGTGTTTGCCAGATTTCTCCACTGAAAAAATACCTTCCTTTCCAGGCTGAACTCTTCGGAAGGAAGTCACTATGTATAGCACAGAGAGTCTGTATCAGTTATTTTGAATTCTTCTGCAGCTAAGATTTTTCTCTTCAGCCACGTTTATTATATTAGTATACACTCATAGGTCTCATATTTTACACTTGGGGTTATTCACTTTGTTGCTCATTTGTCCCAGTTTGACTATTAAGAGTTCTTTTAGTTTGATCTTGTGCCCCTTTGACATATCCCTATCTATCTCTTTATCATCTATCTGTCATCAATCTACCTATATACATTTTTTAAACATTTCGTTACTTTTTGACACTATAAGATGCTACTGCTTCTGCTGCTAAGTCGCTTCAGTCGTGTCTGACTCTGTGCGACCCCAGAGACGGCAGCCCACCAGGCTCCTCTGTCCCTGGGATTCTCCAGGCAAGAACACTGGAGTGGGTTGCCATTTCCTTCTCCAGTGCATGAAAGTGAAAAATGAAAGTGAAGTCGCTCAGTCATGTCTGACTCTTAGCAACCTCATGGACTGCAGCCTACCAGGCTCCTCAGTCCATGGGATTTTCCAGGCAAGAGTACTGGAGTGGGGTGCCATTGCCTTCTCCGACTATACGATGGGCCAGGGTCATTATGTATATTTACTCCCCACTCCTAGAATCACATTTCTTTATAGTGTCCTAGCTCCTTTTATTGTAGATGGTATTAGAAACCATGATCTGGATACTAGGTATGCTCATTGCTAGTCTTTTAGATCTTCTCTACTTTTTCTTTTTTTTAATGTTGTTAATTATTGATTCAATTTTTTAAACGGATATAGGCCTATTCAGATTATCTGTTTCACCTTGCGTGAATTTTGGTAGTTTGTGTCAAATTATGAAGTTTGCAGCCATATAAAGTTCATAATGTTCCTTTTTTTAAGTAAAAGCTTTTTAAAAGATCAGTTTTAGATTCAAACCAAAATTGAGAGTAAGGTACAGAGATTTCCCATATACCTCCTGTCCCGTACATGCAGAGCCTACACCATTATCTTATTCTTAAGTTATTTGTACGTTTTGGGTAATAGTCCCTTATCAAATGTGTCTTTGCAATTTTTTTCTCAGTCCACGGCTTGTCTTCTCATTCTCTCAACACTGTATTTCATAGAGCCGATTTTTTAAATTTTAATGGAGCCCATTTTATCTTTCATGTTCTATGCCTTTGGTATTATATTTAAATAATCATCACCATACCCCTGCTGCTGTGTCGCTTTAGTCGTGTCCGACTCTGTGTGACCCCATAGACGGCAGCCCACCAAGCTTCCCGTCCCTGGGATTCTCCAGGCAAGAACACTGGAGTGGGTTGCCATTTCCTTCTCCAATGCATGAAAACGAAAAGTGAAAGTGAAGTCGCTCAGTCGTGTCCGACTCTAGCGACCCCATGGACTGCAGCCTACCAGGCTTCTCCATCCATGGGATTTTCTAGGCAAAAGTACTGGAGTGGGGTGCCATTGCCTTCTCTGCAGGTCATCTTAAATTTCACCTATGTTATCTTTAAGAGTTTTACAGTTTTGTGAAGGGTATAAGGTCTGTGTCTAGATTTATTTTTGTGTGTGGATGTCCAGTTGTTCTGGCACCATTCATTGAAAAGACTGTCTTTGCTCCATTTGTCTAAGATAAGTTGACTATGTTAGTGTACTTATGTTGCATTGATTTATCTGTCTGTTCTTTCACTGATAACACTGTTTTGATTACTAATATCCCTTATTTATCCATTCAATACTCATTAGTTTAGCAGTGATAACCCTTCTTTTATATCTGAGATTAGTAATTTGTACCTTCTCTCTATTCTTTTTCATAGTTAGCCTGGGTATATGTTGATCATTTTTACTAATCTGTTCATATTGTTCCCCTGTATACAATTTCATTGTTTTTTATAAAATAATTTTTATTTCTTTTCTTCTGCTTCTTTTAGGCTTAAATTAGTCTTCATTTTTAGTTGCATAAAATGTAATCTTAGATTATTGCTTTTAGATCACCTTCTTTTCTAGTGTAGTTATTAAATGCTATAAACTTCCATCTGTGCATTACTTCTGCAACATCCACAAATTTTGACAAGTTGTGTTTTCATATTAATTTGTTTTAAAATAACAGATTTATGTTGAAAGTTATTTATTGACCCAAATGTTATTTATAAGTACTTTGTTTAGTCTCAAACCTGTGGCAGATTCAAGTTGATATATGGCAAAACCAATAGAATATTGTAAAGTTAAAAAAGAAAATAAAAAAAATAAGTAAAAAAAAATATTTAGGGATTTTCTAGTTACATTCCTGTTATTGATTTCTAATTTAATGTCACTAAATAAACTTTATTAGAGTGCACTTTATTTGATTTATTTGCATTTAATTTTGTTAAGGTGTACTTATGGCCTAGAGATGTGGTCTGTATTGGTGAATGTTCTTTTGTGATCTGAAAATAGTATATGCAGTATATGTTTTACTGTTGTTGGATTAAGTATTCTATAAATGTTAATCAGATCAACTTGATTGATGGTGATGCTCAGGTAAAATCTGATAGAATTGAAATAAGAAATAGATAATTCCACTTTTATAGTTGAATGCTTTAACATGCCTTTTTGGCAAAATTGAGTTAATCAAGCAGGCAGAAAATCAGTAAGGTATTTGTGAAAATTGAGGAGGCTGGTGTGGTTGGAGGAGAGTGAAGGAACATGTGCAGGGAATGTGCTCAATATCAGCAGGGTCGGAAGACTGTGTGGGCCTTACATAAGATGTGAAGAAAGGGACCAATTTGGAGGAAAGATGAGTTCATTTTTATAGAATGATAAGTTCAAACTGAATATTAGAGTCTCAAGAGAGGATGTCAAATGGGCTTCTGGGATATTATCAACTACATTATACAGCCTCTAAGAAATACTGTGCCTCTATGAAATACTGTTATATAGTCCTCCATGGCTGAAATTATCATATCCTCCCCCTAGTGGGAAATGCATTATGAATGTCTTGCAGAATTAAGGCCCATTGGGTTTTTTGGTCATCTGCTGAATATAGAACCAACCAACATGATTTTGTCTTATTTCTACTTATCTTCAGCTGTTAAGGTATATGAAGAAGATGTGGGGAGTTGTTCTTAACAAGATTGAATGTGAAACAGTAATAGCAGGGAATGAAAGGTGGAGCATTAATACAAGACAATTTTACTTTTGAACATTGGATTTTTTAAAAGTTTGAGGTGGGAAGTAAAGGCAAAGAATGAAGATAGATGATGTAGACTAAGTCTAAATGTAGATAAGCTATTTATGCTAGAGTAACAGAGAAAGTAAGCTAGGAAGACAGATATTAGCAAGAGAATATAATGCTTGAGTGAGTATATTGACAAACTATTGGTTTTGCTAGTGATGAAAAGGTGGGCTGTGACCATAGGTACGAGTGGCCAATAAAGCAAGGGTGGAAGACAAAGTCTTTGGAAGAAGAGATTTTAAAAAGTTAGATACTGGCAGAATCATCATATGTTGCAGTTATTTGCTCAGTCATGTCTGCCTCATTGTGACCCCTTGGACTGTAGCCTGCCAGGCTCCTCTGTCCATGGAATTCTCCAGGCAATAACACCGGAGTGGGTTGCCATTTCCTTCTTCAGGGGATCATCCTGTCCCAGGGATCGAACACAGTTCTCCTGAATTGTGGTCCGATTGTTTACCATCTGAGCCACTAGGAGCCCATGGATATTAAAATCATGAAGGTTGAAGATGACAGTAATGATGGAGAGACTGGTTGTGACTAAGGTGCTAATCTTCAAGGAATAAATCAAGTGCTCTTGGGGTATATGGAAGGTCAGAGCAGAGAAAAGTAGCATCTGGTATAATCTGATGAAGTGCAAATCAAAGCTCAAAAATTTTAGGAAAGAAAAAGGGAAATGTCCTGGAAGTGTGAACAAGGGATAAGAAACTAATCTGTCCCATCCTTAGGTCAAACAATGTACGATGTATTTAAAAAGAAAAAAAAATTAAAAAAATGAAGAGTCAACCAAATTCACAAGTGTCAGAACTGAACTCCACTCAGATCTTTTCTCTTAAAATCATTTCTTCTTTAAACTTTTCCTTGGCGATGTAAAATAAAATACTTGATTCATGGTCCAAACCTACTGTGGACAAGGCTAAGAAATATAATGTTCAAGTGATACCAGGAAAAGGAAATGAAGCTGTGAATGTCCCACCAGCCTGCCACAGATAGATATAGCCTATTTACATTTTTATGAGAAAAAAAAAGTAGTTCTGGGATAGGAAGGTACAAAAAAGGAATTATGAAAATACATACAATGTGTTGAGAAAGAAATAGGGAGAAATATCTAAATATACCAATGAACCAGACAGCAAGCTGTCAGATGAGTTCAAAAATAAAAACAGAATTCATGTCAAGAAAACTTGAGTGACTTTAGTTGCTCAAAGGAGCATTAGAATCACATTATTAATGCAAAATAAGAAAACACCATAGAAAACTTTAAAAGCAATAGAATATATGCCATCTTAGAATTATGCCAACATAAAAAACTTTCAAAGGGATATAGTATGTAGAACTAAGATGGAAAAGTCTCCTGTATGTAAGACCACCCAAGAATGGTATTATGTGGAAATTTTAAAAAACTTAGAAGGTTGTCATATTTCACAAGATATCGAGAAATCCTAAAATGTATTGAAATAAGGAAACTGAAAGGGAAAACATCTTGTAGCAAATTACCTGCTTTGTCAAGACTTGTAGTGGAGTGGAGGCTGAATAGCCTTTTGGTGTGGAATGGGAAAAACAACCAGGAAAAGTCGTAAATTTAGTTGCAATGTTAGCTTTAGTTCTAATGTTTTGGGGGTTTCTTGGAAATTAGGCAATAAGCTCTAAGTGGTTACAGAAAACAGGATTTGTCTTCAGTAAGATTTATACAGGGAGATTTAACTTTGACACTTTAGCCTAAATAAGTCAGATTATGATTATTTATTGCCTGCACTCAACTAATACTGGTCATATTTGTAGATTTCTTGGGTAGATTTTAAATACGTAAGACTCAAGATAATTTAGTTTAAGTTTCCCTGGTGGCTCAGACGGTAAAGAGTCTGCCTACTATGCGGGATACCAGAGTCTGATCCCTGGGTTGGGAAGATCCCCTGGAGAAGGAAATGACAACCCACTCCAGTATTCTTGTCTGGAAAATCCCTTGGACAGAGGAGCCTGGCGGGCTACAGTCCACAGGGTTTCAAAGAGCTGGATATGACTGAATGACTTCACTTTCACTTTCAATGATAGAAAGGTCCAGAAGGCATTTCTATACAATGCAACCACTGAATGTAATTTTTTAAATTTCTCTTTCTTAATCTGGAAAGATATTAATGATACATTCTTAAGTGAAGCTTGAAAAAAAAACATACTATTCATTAGAAGTACTGAGTCCTGGGTACTTGGAACTAAAACAGAGTCTCTCTATTATTATACTGTTATTTAAATAACAATGAATTTTCATATGAACATTTCTAAAATGACTAGAAACAATCTCTACAGAGCAATAAGTTTAAAGATAATTTGAAGCTTCCATTTCACTTTATCTCTTTGGATATTTAACTGTAAATTAACATTTTTTGAAAATGAAAATAATATATAGCAAGGGCTTATGAAACAAATGAAGTCAGAAGGGAGGCTATTCCATAAATGATAAATATGCTTATTTAGAACTTGGTTTTGCAAACTGTTTTTACCACACACAAAGAAAGCAGGGAAGATCACACCATCTTCTTCCAGTGCCAAATTCCCACTACCCAGGTCCCCAGAGTAGATCCCAGTTGCTCTAATGTTTGTTTAGAGAAGTCTTTCAAATATACAAGGAACATTAAATTAAATTATTCAGTGTTGTATCTTTAACTAGGACACTGTGGATAACAGACACCTTGCCTGCTTCGTAGAGGGGAGCCATAGAGACTTAAGTGTAGGTATAATTACATAACCATGTTACTTAAATAATGTAAATATGGAGTCTTAACCTTTATTTGGTCATGAACACATAATATCATTTAGTTAAAAACAATGCTGAAGGATCCTAAACTTTTCAGTATCAACCTGCTTGAATTTTTTTTTAATTGTTTTGTAATCCATAGGAAATCTCCAAGAATAGTACAGCAAATACTGATTTATTCTTCACCCAGATTTAGCAATTGTTTACATTTTAGTATATACATATAATTCAGTATATGTTCTTGAAAATATTTTCAAACCATTTGAAAGTCGGAGGCATCATATTATTTTTGCCCTAAATACTGCAATGTGCATATTCTAATAAGGGTATTCCTCTTTATAATCACATAAATATATCTTCTACATAGTCCTCTTCTCACCTTAGGAAAAATTAGTTCAGTTTAGTTCAGTCACTCAGTCGTGTCCGACTCTTTGCAACCCCATGGCTGCAGCATACCTGCAGACTGTCCATCACCAACTGCCAGAGTTTACCCAAACCCATGTCCATTGAATCGGTGATGCCATCCAGCCATCTCATCCTCTGTCATCCCCTTCTCCTCCTGCCCCCAATCCCTCCCAGCATCAGAGTCTTTTCCAGTGAGACAACTCTTCACATGAGGTGGCCAAAGTATTGGAGTTTCAGCTTCAACATCAGTCCTTCCAAAGAATACCCAGGACCGATCTCCTTCAGAATGGACTGGTTGGATCTCCTTGCAGTCCAAGGGACTCTCAAGAGTCTTCTCCAACACCACAATTCAAAAGCATCAATTCTTCAGTGCTCAGCTTTCTTTACAGTCCAACTCTCACATCCATACATGATCACTGGAAAAAACATAGCCTTGATAGATGGAGCTTTGTGGACAAAGTAATGTCTCTGCTTTTTAATATGCTGTCTAGGTTGGCCATAACTTTCCTTCCAAGGAGTAAGCATCTTTTAGTTTCATGGCTACAAGCACCATCTGCAGTGATTTTGGAGCCCAGAAAAATAAAGTCAGCTGCTGTTTCCACTGTTTCCCCATGTAATTGCCATGAAGTGATGGGACCAGATGCCATGATCTTCATTTTCTGAATGTTGAGCTTTAAGCCAACTTTTTCACTCTCCTCTTTCACCTTCATCAAGAGGCTCTTTAGTTCTTCAATTTCTGCCATAAGGGTGGTGTCATCTGCGTATCTGAGGTTATTGATATTTCTCCTGGCAGTCTTGATTCTAGCTAGTGCTTTCTCCAGCCCAGCGTTTCTCATGATGTACTCTGCATATAAGTTAATAAGCAGGTTGACAATATACAGCCTTGATGTACTCCTTTTCCTATTTGGAACCAGTCTGTTGTTCCATGTACAGTTCTGTTGCTTCCTGACCTGCATATAGGTTTCTCAAGAGGCAGGTCAGGTGGTCTGGTATTCCCATCTCTTTCAGAATTTTCCACAGTTTATTGTGATCCATACAGTCAAAGGCTCTTGCATAGTCAATAAAGCAGAAGTAGATGTTTTTCTGGAACTCTCTTGCTTGTTTTTGATGATCTGATAGACGTTGGCAATTTGATCTCTGGTTCCTCTGCCTTTTATAAAACCAGCTTGAACATCAGGAATTTCATGGTTCTCACATCGCTTAAGCCTGGCTTGGGGAATTTTAAGCATCACTGTACTAGCGTGTGAGATGAGTGCAATTGTGCGGTAGTTTGAACATTCTTGGCATTGCCTTTCTTTGGGATTGGAATGAAAACGGACCTTTTCCAGTCCTGTGGCCACTGCTGAGTTTTCCAAATTTGCTGGCATATTGAGTGCAGCACTTTCATAGCATCATCTTTTAGGATTTGAAATAGCTCAACTGGAATTCCATCACCTCCACTAGCTTTGTTCGTAGTGATGCTTTCTAAGGCCCACTTGACTTCACATTCCAGGATGTCTGGCTTTAGGTGAGTGATCACACCATCATGAAAAATGTCATTTGCTCTAGGAACTGTATTTAAATTTCACCTTTTTAATTAAAACACACACACACACACACACACAAAAGTAAAACCCTGGGTTTTAGAGCTTCTTTTCAATTCATGATTCAATCATGTTTCATTTTTTGTATTTGGATGCTTCATCTGTTCAGACTATTTATACCAGTCCTTGTGGCTTCTTTTTGTTTGTTTGTTTGACAGTTTTTGTTCTTTTTTTTTTTAATTTTATTTTTAAACTTTAAAATATTGTATTAGTTTTGCCAAATATCAAAATGAATCCACCACAGGTATACATGTGTTCCCCATCCTGAACCCTCCTCCCTCCTCCCTCCCCATACCCTCCCTCTGGGTCGTCCCAGTGCACCAGCCCTAAGTATCCAGTATCGTGCATCGAACCTGGACTGGCAACTCATTTCATACATGATATTATACATGTTTCAATGCCATTCTCCCAAATCTTCCCACCCTCTCCCTCTCCCACAGAGTCCATAAGACTGTTCTATTCATAAGTGTCTCTTTTGCTGTCTCGTACACAGGGGTATTGTTACCATCTTTCTAAATTCCATATATATGCGTTAGTATACTGTATTGGTATTTTTCTTTCAGGCTTACTTCACTCTGTATAATAGGTTCCAGTTTCATCCACCTCATTAGAACTGATTCAAATGTATTCTTTTTAATGGCTGAGTAAAACTCCATTGTGTATATGTACCACTGCTTTCTTATCCATTCATCTGCTGATGGACATCTAGGTTGCTTCCATGTCCTGGCTATTATAAACAGTGCTGCGATGAACATTGGGGTACACGTGTCTCTTTCCCTTCTGGTTTCCTCAGTGTGTACGCCCAGCAGTGGGATTGCTGGATCATAAGGCAGTTCTATTTCCAGTTTTTTAAGGAATCTCCACACTGTTCTCCATAGTGGCTGTACTAGTTTGCATTCCTACCAACAGTGTAAGAGGGTTCCCTTTTCTCCACACCCTCTCCAGCATTTATTGCTTGTAGCCTTTGGATCGCAGCCATTGTGACTGTCATGAAATGGTACCTCATAGTGGTTTTGATTTGCATTTCTCTGATAATGAGTGATGTTGAACATCTTTTCATGTGTTTGTTAGCCATCTGTATGTCTTCTTTGGAGAAGTGTCTATTTAGTTCTTTGGCCCATTTTTTGTTTGGGTCATTTATTTTTCTGGAGTTGAGCTGTAGGAGTTGCTTGTATATTTTTGAGATTAGTTGTCAGTTGCTTCATTTGCTATTATTTTCTCCCATTCTGAAGGCTGCCTTCCACCTTGCTAATAGTTTCCTTAGTTGTGCAGAAGCTTTTAAGTTTAATTAGGTCCCATTTGTTTATTTTTGTTTTTATTTCCAATATTCTGGGAGGTGGGTCATAGAGGATCCTGCTGTGATGTATGTCGGAGATCTCCTCTAGGAGTTTTATAGTTTCTGGTCATACGTTTAGATCTTTAATCCATTTTGAGTTTATTTTTGAGTATGGTGTTAGAAAGTGTTCTAGTTTCATTCTTTTACAAGCGGTTGACCAGTTTTCCCAGCACCACTTGTTAAAGAGATTGTCTTTAATCCATTGTATATTCTTGCCTCCTTTGTCAAAGATAAGCTGTCCATAATGCGTGGATTTATTTCTGGGCTTTCTATTTTGTTCCATTGATCTATATTTCTGTCTTTGTGCCAGTACCATACTGTCTTGATAACTGTGGCTTTGTAGTAGAGCCTGAAGTCAGGTAGGTTGATTCCTCCAGTTCCATCCTTCTTCCTCAAGATAGCTTGGCTATTCGAGGTTTTTTGTATTTCCATACAAATTGTGAAATTATTTGTTCTAGCTCTGTGAAGAATACCATTGGTAGCTTGATAGGGATTGCATTGAATCTATAAATTGCTTTGGGTAGTATACTCATTTTCACTATATTGATTCTTCCAAGCCATGAACACGGTATATTTTTCATCTATTAGTGTCCTCTTTGATTTCTTTCACCAGTGTTTTATAGTTGTCTATATATAGGTCTTTAGTTTCTTTAGATAGATATATTCCTAAGTATTTTATTCTTTCCATTGCAATGGTGAATGGAATTGTTTCCTTAATGTCTCTTTCTGTTTTCTCATTATTAGTGTATAGGAATGTAAGGGATTTCTGTGTGTTGATTTTATATCCTGCAACTTTACTATAATCATTGATTAGTTCTAGTAATTTTCTGGTGGAGTCTTTAGGGTTTTCTATGCAGAGGATCATGTCATCTGCAAATAGTGAGAGTTTTACTTCTTTTCCTATTTGGATTCCTTTTATTTCTATTTCTGCTCTGATTGCTGTGGCCAAAACTTCCAAAACTATGTTGAATAGTAATGGTGAAAGTGGGCACCCTTGTCTTGTTCCTGACCTTAGGGGAAATGCTTTCAATTTTTCACCATTGAGGATAATGTTTGCTGTGGGTTTGTCATATATAGCTTTTATTATGTTGAGATATGTTCCTTCTATTCCTGCTTTCTGGAGAGTTTTGATCATAAATGGATGTTGAATTTTGTCAAAGGCTTTCTCTGCATCTATTGAGATAATCATATGGTTTTTATTTTTCAATTTGTTACTGTGGTGTATTACATTGATTGATTTGCAGATATTGAAGAATCCTTGCATCCCTGGGATAAAGCCCACTTGGTCATGGTGTATGATCTTTTTGATGTGCTGTTGGATTCTGATTGCTAGAATTTTGTTAAGGATTTTTGCATCTATGTTCATCAGTGATATTGGCCTGTAGTTTTCTTTTTTTGTGGCATCTTTGTCAGGTTTTGGTATTAGGGTGATGGTGGCCTCATAGAATGAGTTTGGAAATTTACCTTCCTCTGCAATTTTCTGGAAGAGTTTGAGCAGGATAGGTGTTAGCTCTTCTCTAAATTTTTGGTAGAATTCAGCCGTGAAGCCGTCTGGACTTGGGCTTTTGTCTGCTGGAAGATTTCTGATTACAGTTTCAATTTCTGTGCTTGTGATGGGTCTGTTAATATTTTCTTTCTTCCTGGTCGACTTTTGGAAAGTTGTACTTTTCTAAGAATTTGTCCATTTCTTCCACATTGTCCATTTTATTGGCATATAATTGCTGATAATAGTGTCTTATGATCCTTTGTATTTCTGTGTTGTCTGTTGTGATCTCTCCATTTTCATTCCTAATTTTATTGATTTGATTTTTCTCCCTTTGCTTCTTGATGAGTCTGGCTAATGATTTGCCAATTTTATTTATCCCTTCAAAGAACCAGCTTTTGGCTTTGTTGATTTTTGCTATGGTCTCTTTTGTTTCTTTTGCATTTATTTCTGCCCTAATTTTTAAGATTTCTTTCCTTCTACTAACCCTGGGGTTCTTCATTTCTTTCTTTTCTATTTGCTTTAGGTGTAGGGTTAGGTTATTTATTTGACTTTTTTCTTGTTTCTTGAGGTATGCCTGTATTGCTATGAACTTTCCCCTTAGGACTGCGTTTACAGTGTCCCACAGGTTTTGGGTTGTTGTGTTTTCATTTTCATTTGTTTCTATGCAAATTTTGATTTCTTTTTTGATTTCATCTGTGATTTGTTGGTTATTCAGCAGTGTTTTGTTCAGCCTCCATATGTTGGAATTTTTAATAGTTTTTCTCCTGTAATTGAGATCTAATCTTACTGCATTGTGGTCAGAAAAGATGCTTGGAGTGATTTCTATTTTTTTGAATTTACCAAGGCTAGATTTATGGCCCAGGATGTGATCTATCCTGGAGAAGGTTCCATGTGCGCTTGAGAAAAAGGTGAAATTCATTGTTTTGGGATGAAATGTCCTATAGATATCAATTAGGTCTAACTGATCTATTTTATCATTTAAAGTTTGTATTTCCTTGTTAATTTTCTGTTTAGTTGATCTATCCATAGGTGTGAATGGGGTATTAAAGTCTCCCACTATTATTGTGTTATTGTTAATTTCCCCTTTCGTACTTGTTAGCATTTGTCTTACATATTGCGGTGCTCCTGTGTTGGGTGCATATATATTTATAATTGTTATATCTTCTTCTTGGATTGATCCTTTGATCATTATGTAGTGACCATCTTTGTCTCTTTTCATAGCCTTTGTTTTAAAGTCTATTTTATCTGATATGAGTATTGCTACTCCTGCTTTCTTTTGGTCCCTATTTGCATGGAAAATCTTTTTCCAGCCCTTCACTTTCAGTCTATATGTGTCCCCTGTTTTGAGGTGGGTCTCTTGTAGACAACATATGTAGGGGTCTTGTTTTTGTATCCTTTCAGCCAGTCTTTGTGTTTTGGTTGGGGCATTCAACCCATTTACGTTTGAGGTAATTAGTGATAAGTACGATCCCGTTGCCATTTACTTTATTGTTTTGGGTTCGAATTTATACACCATTTTTGTGTTCCCTGTCTAGAGAATATCCTTTAGTATTTGTTGGAGAGCTGGTTTGGTGGTGCAGAATTCTCTCAGCTTTTGCTTGTCTGAAAAGCTTTTGATTTCTCCTTCATATTTGAATGAGATCCTTGCTGGGTACAATAATCTGGGCTGTAGGTTATTTTCTTTCATCACTTTAAGTATGTCTTGCCATTCCCTCCTCGCTTGACGAGTTTCTATTGAAAGATCAGCTGTTATCCTTATGGGTATTCCCTTGTGTGTTATTTGTTGTTTTTCCCTTGCTGCTTTTAATATTTGTTCTTTGTGTTTGATCTTTGTTAATTTGATTACTATGTGTCTTGGGGTGTTTCGCCTTGGGTTTATCCTGTTTGGGACTCTCTGGGTTTCTTGGATTTGAGTGATTATTTCCTTCCCCATTTTAGGGAAGTTTTCAACTATTATCTCCTCAAGTATTTTCTCATGGTCTTTCTTTTTGTCTTCTTCTTCTGGGACCCCTATGATTCGAATGTTGTAGCATTTAATATTGTCCTGGAGGTCTCTGAGATTGTCCTCATTTCTTTTAATTCGTTTTTCTTTTATCCTCTCTGATTCATTTATTTCTACCATTCTATCTTCTAATTCACTAATCCTATCTTCTGCCTCTGTTATTCTACTATTTGTTGCCTCCAGAGTGTTTTTAATTTCATTTATTGCATTATTCATTATATATTGACTCCTTTTTATTTTTTTCTAGGTCCTTGTTAAACCTTTCTTGCATCTTCTCAATCCTTGTCTCCAGGCTATTTATCTGTGATTCCATTTTGATTTCAAGATTTTGGATCAATTTCACTATCATTATTCGGAATTCTTTATCAGGTAGATTCCCTATCTCTTCCTCTTTGGTTTGGTTTAGTGAGCATATATCCTGTTCCTTTATCTGCTGGGTATTCCTCTGTCTCTTCATCTTGTTTAAATTGCTGAGTTTGGGGTGTCCTTTCTGTATTCTGGCAGTTTGTGGAGTTCTCTTTATTGTGGCATTTCCTCACTGTGTGTGGGTTTGTACAGGTGGCTTGTCAAGGTTTACTGGTTAGGGAAGCTTGTGTCAGTGTTCTGGTGAGTGGAGCTGTATTTCTTCTCTCTGGAGTGTAATGAAATGTCCAGTAATGAGTTATGAGATGTCTATGGTTTTGGGCTGACTTTGGGCAGCCTGTATCTTGGAGCTCAGGGCTGTGTTCCTTTGTTGCTGGAGAATTTGCTTGGTATGTCTTGCCCTGGAACTTGTTGGCCCTTGTGTGGTGCTTGGTTTCAGTGTAGGTATGGAGGTGTTTGATGAGCTCCTGTCAATTAATGTTCCTTGGAGTCATGAGTTCCCTGGAGTCAGGGTTTGGACTTAAGCCTCCTGCTTCCAGTTATCGGTCTTATTTTTACAGTAGTCTCAAAACTTCTCCTTCTATACAGCACCATTGATAAAACATCTACGTTAAAGATAAAAAGTTTTTCTACTGTGAGGGTCACCCAGAGAGGTTCACAGCATTACATGGAGAAGAGAAGAGGGAGGAGGGAGTTAGAGGTGACCCGAATGAGATGAAGTGGAATCAATAGAGGAGAGACTGGGTTAGCCAGTAATCGCTTCCTTATGTGCACTCCACACCTGGACCACTCAGAGATGTTCACAGAGTTATACAGAGAAGAGAAGAAGGAGGAAGGAGACAGAGGTGGCCAGGAGGATAAAAGTGGGGAATGAAAAGGAGGGAGACAGATCCAGCCAGTAATCAGTTCCCTAAGTGTTCTCCACCATCTGGAACACACAGAAATTCCCAGAGTTGGGTAGAATAGAGAGGGGTTAGGGAGGAGACCTGGTGGAAAAAAAGGAGAGTCCAAAGGGAGAGGGAGCAGTCAAGCCAGTAATCTCGCTCTGTAGTGAAAAATGGGTACTGAAGATTGGGTTCTTAAAGGTAGAAAATTGGTAACAAATACATAAAAGCAAAAATTAAAAATCCAGAGTAGAGTTTGGAATTGCAAAAATACAATGTTAAAGAAAAGAAGAAGGAAAAGAAAGAGAGAAAAAACGAACAAACAAAAACAAACAAGGTTGCGAAAATTATGAAGAAAATATAGGTACAAAATTGATAACAAATACCAAAAAGCATAAATTAAAAATCTAGAGTAGAGTTTGGAATTTCAGATATACAATGTTATATAAAAGAAGAAGAGAAAGAAACAGAGAAAAAAAAAAGTCACAGAAATTATAAAAAAACTATAGGTACAAAATTGATAACAAATACCAAAAAACTATAATTAAAAATCTAGAGTAGAGTTTGGAATTTCAAAAATACAATGTTAAAGAAAAGAAGAAGAAAAAAAAAGTCAAAAAATTATAAAAAATGTATATATGAAGTTTGCTTTAAAAAAATAGGGTTTTTTTTTTTTGCAAAGTAATAGGTTATAAAAGTGAAAATTAAAGGAATAATCTACTAGGACTTAAAATTTTTTAAAAACATTAAAAGAAAAAAAAAGAAAGAAAGAATGATCGTAAAAATAGTAAAAATATATCTAGGACTTTCTCTGGTTTTGTTGTGAGTATTGTGGGTTCAGTTCATTTTTGGCTAGTTCCTTGGTCCGACTTATATTTCTCAAGATCTATAGGCCCCTTCCTATGTAGTCAGTAGTAACCACAGGGTTTAAATCTATTGCCTGTAGCTTCCAAGGTGGTTCCCTCTGTTATTTCTTCTTCTTTGCTGGTCTCTTCAGTGTCTGGTTTCCGCCCTGACACAAAGGGGATGGTGGAGGACACTTTTTTTTTTTTTTTTTTTTAGACTCACTTGTTCAGTCGCGCTGTGGGGAGGGAGGGAGGGATGCTGCAAACAAATAACACTGGCATGTGCTCGCAGTGCCTCAGCTTGTGGCTTCTTTTTAAATAAAATTTTTATTTTAGAATGGTTTTAGATTTGCAAAAACAATTCTGAACATAGCATAAAGAGTTCTCATATACTCTGCACCATATTTTCTCTATTATAGACATCTATATTTGCATGGTACATTTGTTATAGCTGGTGAACCAATACTGTTACAGCTGGTGAACCAACATTGATACATTTATTAATTAAATCCATGTTTATTCATATTCCCATAGACTGTTTTTTAATCTAAGATCCTCTTTGATGTTCCTGAATCACACCCAGAATAAATTTATTTCCATTTCCTTGGGCTTGTGTTGGCTGTGAAATTTCACAGGCTTTTCTTTTCTTGATGATCTTCATAATTTTTAGGATCACTGACCAGATAGTTTATAGTATTTATGTTGAGTGGAAATTGCCTGATATTTTTTCTCATAACTGTACTATGATTATCAGTGTTTGGAAGAGGACTGCAAAAATAAAGTGTTATTTTCATCATACCATAATTCTTGGGTTTTGTATTGTTTTGCTATGGCTGCCATAACAGAATATCTCAGACTGGATAGTTTAAAGAGGGAAATTTATTTTTCTTACAGTTTTGGAGGCTAGATCTAAGATCAAGGTGTCAGCAGATAGTTTGAAGATGGTTGTCTTTGCCTTTTGCCTTCATGTAATCTTTCCTCTGTGTCTTTATCCCGGTATCTCCTCTGTGTTCAGATTTCTTCTTAGAAGGTCTCCGGTCAGATTGGATTAGGGCCCACCCTAACAGCATCAATTTAACTTAAATCACTTTTTTTCAGGGACTTCATTTATTTAAACCAGTTTTAGGTTCCTAGAGAATGGATGGTGTAGAGATTTCCCTTATGTGCTCAACCACCATGGATGTATAGCCTTTTTCATTATCAACATCTCTCACTCAGGTCAGTTCAGTTCAGTTGCTCAGTTATGTCTGACTCTTTGAGACCCCATGAACTGCAGCACGCCAGGCCTCCCTGTCCATCACCAACTCCCGGAGTCACCCAAACCCACGTCCATTGAATTGGTGATGCCATCCAGCCATCTCATCCTCTGTCATCCCCTTCTCCTCCTGCCCCCAATCCTTCCCAGCATCAGGGTCTTTTCAAATGAGTCAGCTCTTCACATCAGGTGGCCAAAGTATTGGAGTTCCAGCTTCAACATCAGTCCTTCCAATGAACACCCACGACTGATCTCCTTTAAGATGGACTGGTTGGATCTCTTTGCAGTCCAAGGGACTCTCAAGAATCTTCTCCAACACCACAGTTCAAAAGCATCAATTCTTCGGCGCTCAGCTTTCTTTATAGTCCAACTCTCACATCCATACAGATGGTACATTTGTTATAACACATGAACTTGTATTGGCATATTAGGATCACCCAAAGCTCAAATTTTACATTATAGTTCGTCTTGATGATCTAACTCTAAAGTTTATATAGAGAGGTAGAAGGCCCAGAATAGCCATCACAGAAATGAAAGTACAGAATGGAGTTGGAGGACTGAAATTAGCCAACTTCAAAATTTACTATAAAGCTACTGTAATCAGGTACAATAATATATGATATATATTGTGGATAATTAAATACATTGTTGCTTTTATTCCTTTGAATAATCTGTCCAATTATGAATAAGAAAATCCACTGTTTTATTTTACCCTCACTTATTCATTCTTTGATGCTTTTCTATACTTCGTGTAGATCCGAGTCTGAGCTATTTCCCTCTCTCCAAAGATTGTCTTTTAACATATTTTGCAAGGCATCCTTATTAGCAGCAAACTCCTTCAATTTGGAAGTTTCTATTGATATATCCTGGAGCTCAGAGATTCTTTCCTCAGCTGTGTCTAGTCTACTAATAAGCCCATCAAAGTATTTCTTCCAAATTCCTCATTGCTGTAATGGTGCCTTTGAGCTCTACCATTTCCTTTTATTTCTTTAGAATTTCCCTCTCTCTGGGTTACATCGATCATCTGTTCTTGCATGCAATCTACTTTACTTATTAGAGCCCTTAGCATGTTCATCACAGTTTTTAAAATTCAGGTCTGATAATTCCAATATCTCTGTTGTATCTGACTCTGGTACTGATGCTTGGTTTGTGTCTTCAAATTGTACTTTTACCCTTTTACTGTGCTTTGTAACTTCATCTTTATAGTCACACATGATCTATGGGTAAAATGAACTGCTGGAAACACGGCTTTAGTAATGTGGTGTTGAGGTTAGGGGCAATGGGACACATTCTATGATTTGGTTTCAGTCTTTTAATACGCCTATGCCTCTGGATGGTAAATTTAATGTGTTCTTAGTTTCTCCTTTAGTTAAAATGGGATGGCCAGAATTCAGTATTTCCCTTCTCCTAAGTAGAAAGCTAGGGCTTCCCAGGTGGTTCAGTGGTAAAGAATCTGCCTGCCAATGCAGGAGATTCAGGGGACACAGATTCGAACCCTGAGTGGGGCATGGCAACTCGCTCCAGTATTCCTGCCTGGAAAATCCCATGGATGGAGGAGTCTGGCTGGCGATAATCCACAGGGTCGCAAAGAGTCGGACAGGAGTGAGCTACTGAGCACCCACGTAAGTAAAAGGCTACAGCTGACTGGAGTTTGGTATTTCCCTGCCCCCGGAGAAGGCAAAGGCAACCCACTCCAGTACTCTTGCCTGGAAAGTCCCATGAACGGAGGAGCCTGGTGGGCTGTAGTCCATGGGGTCGCGAAGAGTCGGACACAACTGAGCTACTTCCCTTTCACTTTTCACTTTCATGCATTGGAGAAGGAAATGGCAACCCACTCCAGTGTTCTTGCCTGGAGAATCCCAGGGACGGGGGAGACTGGTGGGCTGCCGTCTCTTGGGGTCGCACAGAGTCAGACACGACTGAAGCGACTCAGCAGCAGCAGCAGCAGCTCATTTAGGAACTATCCCAGAAGTTTGGATTCGCCTTAATTAGTTTCTCCTGAAGGCATTCTTCTTAAGAACAGAGTGCTCTGGTCTATTTCAAGGCTGTTACATTTCCCCTCCCACTACGAGATGCATTAGGGGATTTTTCTCTGATTTCACTAAAGGACCTGTTTGAGCTCCAGGGAGGCAACTCTCTGGAAATTGTGGGGATCCTCAAATGACTGACTTCCTCTGGACTATTTTAACTCTCTCGTCGACACTGAGCTCCGGGGAGACAACTCTATGGAAATTGTGCGGATCCTCAAATGACTGAGTTCCTCTGGACTATTTTAACTCTCTCGTTGACACTTAGCGTCCAGCAGTTGGCGAACTAAGTTTCGGGTTTTCCTACGCGGATTGGCTTCTGCGGCAGTTTCGACTTGTGGTTATCTGCTCCGGTAAGCTATAACTCTTTGTTTTCTCCTTTCTTATTTTGAGGGCAACAGTTTGCCCTGAATTCTCCTCTCTTTTACCGGCTAAGAAAAGTTGTTCAGCTTTTTACCTGTTAGGATGGAATGGAGACTTCCAAGGCTTCTTACTGGTGGACCTGGAAACATGAACTTTTAGGAACTTTCTCATGAGCGTATTTTCATATGCGAACAGGCAGATTAGAAAGCGTCATGGTTCATAGGTCTGCCCAGCCTGAGCCTCCCTCTCAACTTCGACAGTGAATGGCAACTCTCTCAATTTTTTTCCCCCCATGTCTCTTCTATGCTTATAACCTGAGATCAAGTGACCTTACCTGAAGACATGGTGATCTTTCCCTCTATTTATAGAAGTAGACGTAAAAAAAAATTAAAAAAAAAAAAAAGGAAAGAAAAAGAAAACTTGGTGGTGTATATCCAGAGGCTTTGTACTTATTGTTGTTATTTTTAAAATATTTGTTTATTTGGCTGTTCTGGGTCTTGGTTGCAGCTTGCAAACTCTCAGTTTTGGCGTGTGAGATCTAGTTCCCTGACCAGGGTTTGAACCTGGCCCCCCTACGCTGAGAGTGCAGAGTCTTTACCACTAAAGCACTGGGGAAGTCCCAGACCAGAAGCTTTGTACTTTAAATACTCAAAAAAACCTTTTGGGGGGTTTGTTATTTATTTTAATATTCCTGAATAAAGAGACTGGCTAGTGAAGAAAAGACATTCTTTTAAAATTTTAGTTGTGCTAGGCCTTTGAATGATCAGGGATTTTGTGAGAGATTGGAGCTGTCTGAAATGGACTGAAGAGGTATTGCTTGCCTCTTTCTGTGGGGGTATTCAAGCAGATATTTGACATAGAGCTGATGCAGGTATTGTAGAAGTAACTGGAACAACAGATGAGAATTAGTGTTTGTGTTCTAAGGTCTTTTCCTGCTTTATGTGGTAAATTTATACATTTAAAAAAATAATAGTAATAGTCATGAATTTCACTTGAGTCTACCTTCATAGTCACCAAATCTTGAGTGAGTGAGTAAAGTCGCTCAGTCCTTTTTGACTCTGCTCACCTGGCTCCTCTGTCCATGGGATTTGCCAGGCAAGAATATGGAGTGGGTTGCCATTTCCTTCTCCAAATCTTATTGTGACCCAAGTAACTAATTACTTGGTCAGGCAAAATACTGCCACTAACTGACCAATATTATCAAATAAACCAAATGCTTGAGGTCAGATACTACAAATTCATTTTGAATATTTTAACTCATATTTATATGCAAATATGATTTCTTACTTTAAATTTGTAGGATTCTTTGTTGATAATAGTTAGGGAAGCTGTGGAGTAGGAAAATTGCTGGAAATGTTCAGGCACCTAACTTACTATAGAAGAGAGCAGAATTGAAAGATGAAGGAAAGGGCAAGCTGACTCATAAAGGCTTGAATTTGATTTGTGAGGGTGGAATGAAATATTATTGTGGAGTATGGGACATAACAGTGATACAAATAGGAACAATATGTAGAAGATTTGTGACTGATGTGAGGTAATAGATAATTTTTATGATATAAAATTGATGTAAAAGGGGTCAGCTATAAGAAAGCATTGAAGCTCCGAAGTATCAGAATTGGAAAGAACTTCAAGGAGGCAGAGAAGGGCTTTGAAAAGAAATCGCTTTGAACTCTGTGCACTCTGCAAAATGATGCAATTCAATTCCAAATTCTCTGGCATTTATGCATGTGATTTTAGGGGCAGCCAGTAAAGGGCATCAATATTAATGTAAAATTGTATTTTCAAAAAAACATTCAAGAAACTTTCATTAGACTAAACAAAACATTCTTTTTTTTGTGTATGAAATAAAGCACTTTAAAAGGCATCGTATTAGCTTTAATGAAATCAAAATTAGTGGCTATTCAGTACTAGTTGGTTCATTATTTATGCCACTATCTTCTTCTGTCGGGTCATTTTTGTTTTGTTTGAAATGAGGTTTATAAAATATGGTGATGCTTTTTAAGTCTCTTCCACTTGTTCGTGATTGGACCAAGCATTTGTAAATAAATGTGAAACTTCTTACGTATCACTAGTTCTTTGGAAATGAAAAATATATTACTAATCCTAGTGGTTTCCAAGAACATGATTAAGTTGACTGTCTGTTGATACCACAAACTTAACTAATTCGATACATTCAATGGTTAAAAAAATAAACTTGACTTTCTTTCATGAAAAGTGGATTAGTAGCCCCAGGATATCTTGACATTTATTTTTAAAGTACAAAATAACATTTTGGCTAGAAGAATATTCAGTGTTCTCTTTTTTCCCTATTTTAGTCTATAGTAAACACAAAATCATATGAACACAGGTGTAGTCGTTAATGTGAGCTAGCAATCATACAGTTCAACTAATTACCAATATCAGTACTTTTCACTTGATTGCATAGAGCTGTTGTAATCTTCATACAGGACAGAAAGATTTTTAAAGTAGATATGGGTTAATGGTCTCATGCTATCTATATAAATGAATAATTCTATTTTGGCTAGATCTATGATGCAGTATTAAAATTTGCAAAGGCTGAATTTGGGTTGTTAGCAACATAATTGGGCTTTGAGATAATAAAAATTGGATATGGACCAAACTGGGATCCTGAGCAGGATTTCAGAAATAGCAAAAGTTTTTCAAAGTGGAGGATTGTAAAGATATTCCTTTAAAGTGAATGTTTTCTAGTCAAATTTAATTCTAGTCAAATTTAGAATTAAATTTTTAAAAATTTTTAAAAAATTTAAAAGCTAAATTTAAATAACTTTAAATTGAAGTACAGAAACATACTTCAATTAAAGAGTACCTAGTAATTGTGTTATTTCAAGTGCAGTACTTTAAAGAAAGTTTTCAGTTAATAAACATTACAATAGGCACTTGGTTTATTTCAAGTAAAATCATTTGTAAAAACAAATTGGAATTTTGCTTGGTTGTTTTCAAGATCAGTTCTTTAGAAATATGCATCATAAAATTTTACATTTCATGCCATGAGGTTAAGAGCAAATTAATAGAAAGTATGTAAAATACAATTGGTGATTCCTTCTTTACTACATTGTGGGTGTTTTAGATTTCTTTTACTTTATATTTGAAATGGGAAACAGAAATGATTTTCCGTCTTAACATGCCAATCACTTGTTACCATAACTAATTTTAAGTTCATGAAAATATATATATATATAATTTTTAGCTTAAATAGTTTTTCCAGGACAATGTAAGCAAGGAAAATTACTTAAAATACCAGGTTTTTTTGTTTGGAAGCAGTCCTAAAAGTAAAAAAGTTAAAACTGAATTTTTAATAAACCTATGTATATTATCAAAGATGGAAGAATTATATAAGATACCATGTTTATGCATAAATGTTATAATATGAGAACAGGAGGTGTGTGTATAAAAGAATTCATTAGAACATATCATGGAACATACTGTGTACCTCAGCATTATATGTATATGAGTTAGGTGTTTAATTTGAAAATTCTAGTTGAGAGATTAAAAGTAGAACATCTAAGTACAATGAGTTTCAATAATGCATTTAAGCAGTCTACTAAAATATTACTTCAATTGTAAGTGATGTAAAAATATTGATATTGTTTCCATACTAGGCCTTCGGAATTTGGGGTGTATTTTGTAGTGATCATGCATTTCATTTTAATTATTAAAGTACAGTTGACTTACAATATTACAGTAGTTTCAGGTGTACAACACAGTGATTCAGATTTTTTAATAGATTGTCCTCCATTTAAAGTTATCATAAAATAGTGACTCTATTGCCTGTGCTGTGCAATATCCTTATATATTTTTATCTTATACATACGTTTTTACCTCTTAATCCCCTATCTCAATATTGACCCTCCCCCTCTATACCTCTCCCCACAGTTAACCACTAATTTACTGTATCTGAGTCTGTTTGTGATATTCATTGTTTTGTATGTTTTAGATTCTACATATGAGTGAAAATATACAATATTTGTCTTTCTATGACTTTTTTCACCACAAATTGCTATGTCAACAATGCACATTTTAAGTATTCAGCAGTCATGTGTGGCTAGTGGCTTTTCTTGGCAAACATAGTTCTGTACAAAGAAGAGTGTTTCTCAGTGTTAATGGTTGAAGTGGGAGGAAGAGACATTTTCCCTCTGGGTAAATAGTTAACCATCCTGCTTGCACTCAGTTGGAAACAGCAACTTGAATTTATAATAAACAAAACTCATGTAAATATGTAATCTAGCCCTAAATGTCCATTTACAAAATTACTTTAAATTGTTATTTAAGGGTATTCAACTTGAAACTATGCTGACTAAAATAATGCACTTAATATATATTGATATGTCTGAATTATTTCAGTGACATGCATGAGAAAAACAATGGAATATTGAACTAAAGATAGAATTTTATGCCAGAAACTTCATCGCTTTAAGCTCTAAACAGGAATATTTTGCATCAAAGATTAATTTATATGTTACCAACTATCTATGTAGGAGGAATAAACTACAAAAAATACCAGCCAACAGAAACCTTTACATGGTGGTAAAGTTATTCTGTAGAAAGAGCTCATACTAGTAAATTATAAAGAAATAAATTCTGACATTACCTTTCCCACCTGCTGAATGGCCTGGAAAAAGTTATGTAATCTCTCTGAACCTTGAGTTTTCTCTTCTCTGAAATGATTATACCTTCCTTTCAGAACTATGCCAATTAAATATAATCAAAGACACCATTCGAATTTCTGTGAAAAGTTTTGCTGACCACGTATCATGTTTACATATCAAACAATAGATTCTAATACATACTAGTGTTGCTCTTTTCTGAAAATACCTCACTCTGTTGCTGTGCCTCACTTTGGCATTTTGTAGTCTCAGAAAAAAATCTGAAACATATCAAACACTGATTTGATTTAACAACATTATTTGCTTCTAGCAACTTCAGTTCAGTTGCTCAATCACGTCCGACTCTTTGGGACCCCATGGTCTGCAGCATGCCAAGCCTCCCTGTCCATCACCAACTCCTGGAGTTTACTCAAACTCGTGTCCATTGAGTTGATGATGCCATCCAACCATCTCATCATCTGTTGTCCCCTTTTCCTCCCGCATTCAATCTTTCTCAGCATAAGGGTCTTTTCAAATGAGTCAGTTCTTCACATCAGGTGGCCAAAGTATTGGAGTTTCACCTTCAAAAATAGCCCTTCCAATGAACACTCAGGACAGATATCCTTTAGAATGCACTGGTTGGATCTCCTTGCAGTTCAAGGGACTCTCAGGAGTCTTCTCCAGTGCCATAGTTCAAAAGCATCAATTCTTCTGCACTCAGCTTTCTTTATAGTCCAAGTCTCACATCCATACATGACTACTGGAAAAACCATAGCTTTGACTTAAACGAACCTTTGTTGTCAAAGTAATGTCTCTACTTTTTAATATACTGTCTAGGTTGGTCATAACTTTTCTTCCAAGGAGCAAGCCTCTTTTAATTTCATGGCTGCAGTCAGCATCTGCAGTGATTTTGGGGCCCCCCAAAATAAACTCTGTCACTGTTTCCACAGTTTCCCCATCTATTTCCCATGAAGTGATGGGACCAGATGCCAAGATCTTAGTTTTCTGAATGTTGAGCTTTAAGCCAACATTTTCACTCTCCTCTTTCACATTAATCAAGAGGCTCTTTAGTTCTTTACTTTCTGTCATAAGGGTGGTGTCTTCAGCATATCCAAGGTTATTGATATTTCCCCGGCAATCTTGATTCCAGCTTGAGCTTCATCCAGCCCAGTGTTTCTCATGATGTACTCTATAAGCAGGGTGACAATATACAACCTTGACATACTCCTTTTCTGTTTGGAACCAGTCTGTTGTTCCATGTCCAGTTCTGTTGCTTCCTGACCTGCATATAGGTTTCTCAAGAGGCAGGTCAGGTGGTCTGGTATTCCCATCTCTTTTAGAATTTTCCACGGTTTATTGTGATCCACACAGTCAAAGGCTCTTGCATAGTCAATAAAGCAGAAGTAGATGTTTTTCTGGAACTCTCTTGCTTTTTTGATAATCCGATAGATATTGGCAATTTGATCTCTGGTTCCTCTGCCTTTTCTAAAACCAGCTTGAACATCTGGAAGTTCATGGTTCACATACTGTTGAAGCCTGGCTTGGAGAATTTTGAGTGTTACTTTACTCTCATGAGTGCAATTGTGCGGTAGTTTGAGCATTCTTTGGCATTGCCTTTCTTTGGGATTGGAATGAAAACTGACCTTTTCCAGTCCTGTGGCTACTGCTGGGTGTTGTGAATTTGCTGGCATTTTGAGTGCAGCACTTTCGCAGCATCATCTTTTAGGATTTGAAATAGCTCAACTGGAATTCCAACACTTCTACCAGCTTTGTTTGTAGTGATACTTAGTTTACTTTTCTTTAATTTCATAAACTACAAGCTTGGATTATTAGCGTTCCATCTTCTTTTCTTATTTAGGTGTTTAATGCTGTGAATTTTGTTCTCTTCACTGCTTTCACTGCATCCCATAAATTTTAAGTTGTTTTTTAATTTAGTCCAAATATTTATTAATGTTAACATGGTATATCATTCTCCATCACATTACTTTTGGCCTATCTGTATCTACATTTAAAGTGGGTTTCTTATAGTTAACATATGGTTGGATCTTGAGTTTCATTCACTCTGAAAACTTCTTTGTAATTGCTATATCTAGATCAGTAATATTTAATATGGATATTGACATAGAATAGTTACATGTTGACAATGGTTTCCTATTCATTGTACTTGTTTGTGTTTTTTTTTTTTTCTGTTTTCCCATTTTTTTTTTTCTTTCTCAGGTTAATTGAGCATTTTATATGATTCCATTTTCTCTCTTCTCTTAGTTTATTAATTACACTTCTTTTTTTTTAAATAATTTTTATAGTAGTTTTTGGTTGAAAATAAAATCAAAAGGCAGATATAGAGACTTCCCACATACCTCTTTTTCCCTCTTTTATGCACAACCTCTCCCGCATCCACATCACTCTTATATATATATCACTGTATACATTGTATATAGTACCATAAAGAGTATTTTCTCAGTCCTAAATATCCTCTGTGCTTCACTGATTCATACCTGTCCCCACAGCCGCTGGCAACCACTGATCTTTTCATTGTCTTCACAGTTTTACTTTTACCAGAGTGTCTTGTTTTATATTTGGAATCATACAGAATGTAGCCTTTTCATATTGCCTTTTTTTTTTTAGTTAGTAATAATGCATTTAAGGTTTCTACATATCATTTCATGGCTTAATAGATCATTTCTTTTTAATACTAAGTAATATTCCATTGCCTGGATGTACCACAATTTATTTATTCCTATTCCTTCTCCTACCGAAGGACATCTTGGTTGCTTGAGAGTTTGGTAGTTGTGAATAAAGCTGCAATAAATATCCACATACAGGTTCTTGTGTTGACATATTTTCAGCTATTTTAGGTAAGTACCAATGAGTGTGATTGCTGGGTCTTACAATAAGTGTATGTTTGTTTTTGTAAGAAACTTGTGGGCCGTCTTTTAAAGAGACTGTACCGTTTTAATTCCTTCCAGCAATGAATGAGAGCTATGTCCATGCTCATATCAGTATTCGTGTTGTGAGTGTTCTGGATTTTGGCTGTTCTTGCAGGTGTGTCAGTTCAGTCGCTCAGTCATGTGCAATTCTTTGCGACCCCATGAATCGCAGCATGCCAGGCCTCCCTGTCCATCACCAACTCCCGGAGTTCACCCAGACTCACATCCATCGAGTCAGTGACGCCATGCAGCCATCTCATCCTCTGTCGTCCCCTTCTCCTCCTGCCCCCAATCCCTCCCAACATCAGAGTCTTTTCCAGTGAGTCAACTCTTCTCATGAGGTGGCTAAAGTACTGGAGTTTCAGCTTTCGCATCATTCCTTCCAAAGAAATCCCAGGGCTGATCTCCTTCAGAATGGACTGGTTGGATCTCCCTGCAGTCCAAGGGACTCTCAAGAGTCTTCTCCAACATCACAGTTCAAAAGCATCAATTCTTCGGTGCTCAACCTTCTTCACAGTCCAACTCTCACATCCATACATGACCACAGAAAAAACCATAGCCTTAACTAGACGAAGCAGGTGTGTAGTGGTATCTTATTAGTGCTTTATTTTGCATTTCTGATGACATGGTATGAAACATCTTTTCATATGCCTGTTTTCCATCTGTATATTTTCTCTGGGGTATTGATCTTCTTTTCTTTTCTTTTCTTTTTTTTTTTAACCATGTGCTTTATTTTTTATTTTTTTTAATTTTATTTTATTTAACTTTACAATATTGTATTGGTTTTGCCATATATCAAAATGCATCTGCCACAGGTATACATGTGTTCCCCATCCTGAACCCTTCTCCTTCCTCCCTCCCCATACCATCCCTCTGGGTCATCCCAGTGCACCAGCCCCAAGCATCCAGTATCGTGTATCGAACCTGGACTGGCGACTCGTTTCATATATGATATTATACATATTTCAATGCCATTCTCCCAAATCATCCCACCCTCTCCCTCTCCCAGAGTCCAAAAGACTGTTCTATACATCAGTGTCTCTTTTGCTGATCTTCATTTTTAAAATCAGGTTTGTTTTCTAATGGCTGAGATTTTTATTGAAGTGTAGTTAATGTACAGTCTAAGTTACAGGTGTAAAGCATAGTACTTCACAACTTTTAAAGGTTGCACTCCACTTGTAGTTATTGGAAAATATTAGGTATACTCCCTGTGCTGTGCAGTATCTCCTTGTAGCTAATTTTGTACATAATAATTTGTACCTCTTAATCCTCTGCTCCTTCCATGTCCCTCCCCTTCCCTCACCCTACTGGTAACCACTAGTTTGTTTTCTATATGTGAGTCTGTTTCTTTTTTTTGTTGTTGTTATATTCATTAGGTTGTTATACTTTCTAGACTCAACATGTAAGTGAAATCATACAGTAGTTTTGTCCTACTTGTTTTATTTAGCATAATACCCTCCAAGTCCATCCATGTTACTGCAAATGGCAAAATTTTGTTCTTTCCAATGGCTGACTAGTAATCCTGTGTGTCTGTATCTGTCTGTTTTCATTTCAAAGTTGATATATTAATAAGTATGTTTCTTATTTGAACTTAAAGAATGGAATAATATTTGAATTCAGTATGAAAAAATATGCCTTGAGAAGTTATCCTTCAATAGTGAAGGAGAAATAAGACTTCCTCAGACAAACAGTATATTTTTTTTTTTTTTTGCCAGAGCACTTGCCTTGGAAAAAGCCCAAATGAAAATCTTTAGAGAGGAAGTAAATAATGTAGAATATATACATGAGACTCTCAGGTCTATGTAGAGGAAAGAGCATAGGATGTGGAATGAATGAAGAGTTTTATATCCAGCTGAGGAAAGACACCCAGCAGAGAACACTTGCCCATGATGACCAGGAACTGACAAGGGTGATAGCCTCCCCCCTGCACCAGATGAATTTCAGTTTCCTATCTTACTGTCATCTAGATCAGGGTTCCCCATAAGATCAACCTCCATGATCTTATGCCTGATGATCTTAGGTGGAATTGATGTAATAATAGAAATAAAGTGCATGTTACATATCATGCATTTGAATTATCCTGAAACCATCCTCATCCTCGCCCCAGGCCCATGGAAAAATTGTCTTCCATGTAACTAGTCCCTAGTGCCAAAAATGTTGGGGACCACTGTCTGTCTAATATCAGTACACATTTCAGCATGGTTTCCTGACCTTTGTTCATCCTCTTATGGAGAATAATTTAGGTTTGTTTTTGGAGAAGCCTTACCTGATACAGGGTCCAAGTGCATGTGATGTATTGAGGTGAGATTTTGAGGGGAAAAAAAAAAGAGCAAGGGAATCAGGATGGATCAGGGAAAGACACTAAGTAAGGATGTGGTCTTACCTGGAATCTAACTCAGCCTGAACCCCTGGGACTCCCTGGAGCATAAATGGTTCCACATATCTGTCTTGCCCTGTGACAGATAGGTAGGTCTTTTGTAACTCCAAGGCAGGGAGTCATTACATACAGGATAGCCTCAGACGATGCATAACCTACCATGCAGCATGTCTACTAACCTCAACAAGTTCCAAAAATTTTAGGAGCACGTATTTTAAAACAGGACTGTGATCAATCTGAAGGTGTATTTTTTTCAGCTAACATAAGTTGTGCTCATGTCTTTAAGATGAAATATTTCACTGTATATAAACTCCACCCTATTCTCAAATGTATTCAGTAGCACCTTCATGCTATGATATATTCTGGTTGTATTAGAATGATCTCTAATTATGGATGTAGTAGTCATTTTTCTGTATCACCTCAGTAGCTTGTAGAGCTTGTAGCAGTATAGGGAGTACCATTTCACTCTCTTCTTACTATCTTTAGGCCAAATGTTACCTGGCAGCTGCTCACTGAATCAATTATGAGCTTACTGAGATGGAGGGCAAAGACAGTCATCACTGGAGAGTTCAATCATGTTTTCTGTTCACTGTGCCAATCATTTCCTTTCTTTTCATCAGTTTCCTTTAACGGGAAACACTCCATATCAACTGTTCTTGTTAATGTTACTTCTGCTTTACCTTATAACACACAGGCTTCTAAGATAAAACATCTCCAAATTTATTAAAAGCAAATCTCCAAGTGATGTGGGACCCACTAGTTAAATATAAACTAAATAGTCACTTTCAAAAGAAAAATCCCTTGTTGCTGAAGATCTTTAAATGATCCTATTTTAAATTTTGGTATTTTCTTGCATTATCACAAATTCTCCAGTGTTGGCAGAAGACTCTTGAGAGTCCCTTGGATTGCAAGGAGATCAAACCAGTCAATCCTTAAAGGACGTCAGCCCTGAATATTCATTGGAAGGACTGATGCTGAAGCTGAAACTCCAATACTTTGGCCTCCTGATGTGAAGAACTGACTCATTTGAAAAGACCCTGATGCTGGGAAAGATTGAAGGCGGGAGAAGGGCATGACAGAGGATGAGATGGTTGGATGGCATCACTGACTCGATGGACATGAGTTTGAGCAGGGAGTTGGTGATGGACAGGGCAGCCTGGTATGCTGCGATTCATGGGGTCGACTGAGTGATTGAACTGAACTCCACCATAAACACGTACATATGTTGAGTTAGTGCAGATCTCTTCATTCCATCTAAAGGTGACTTACTTATGCCCATTCTTTTCAGTTTAACCCAAATTGAAATTGCATTTCAGCAAACTTATATGCCAATAAAAGAGCATAACTTTGAGCTGACTCTGAAATCTCTTAATCCTTTATGTGGGCTGATAGAAAATAATCTGTTTACTTAGAGTTGAAGACCCTCCCATAATTGCTCAACTATGTTTTTGTAGAAAGTAAATGAGAAATAATTTGTAAATTGTGAGTGAACAGTTCAATAATGTAAGATGGACTTCTGAAATATAGAATGGGAATCACATTTTTGCTTCACAGTATGATTTTTTTTTTAATTTACTGACTTGTTAAGTTGAAATTTGTTGTCTTTACTGAATAGACAAATCTGAGTTTTAAAATTTGTTACCCAGTTAGGAAAATTCTCTATTTAGGGTACTAAAGATTTTACTTTTTTTTGGAGTTGGGAAGCTTTGTTTTCCCTTATCATGTGTTACAGAAATAGTATGTGAAAGACTATATTGGATTTGTTCACAGGAGTTTTAGAAGTCAATATCTCCTACAAAGCAGCATATGACAGTTATAGGTAATCTGTTCTGCCACTTCTGAATTGCTATTTAAGTGAATGTGTAAATAAGCTGACTTTTTCCCATGAGGGCCAGTATATTTTAATGCTAGGAGAAAGTGCTGAGCAAATTAAGAGAAGTTATAGTATTCCGTATTCTCAAATGAGTTTGTCAAGAGAGAATATGGATTCAGGAGTTCATGTTAACATGGCTTTTATTATTTTGGAGTGCACTGGTAGCTTTGGCCACAGAACATCATGCGTCTACCTCTACTCTAAATTTTGTAGTTCACTTTTTCATAAAAATTGTGACAAATTGTGTGATGGTTAGATTGATATTTAGTATTTATTGATTTAATATTAATATTTAACAATATATCAATTAACATTATATAATCTTAATATTAGTAATCAACACTATATTATATAATATTATATCTAATATAAGTTAATATTATATTAACTATATAATATTAATATATTGATAAAATATTAATATTAATAATAATGAAGTGTGTAGACTTTCCCTTCTCCAGGGGATCCTCCCAACCCAGAAATTGATCCCAGGTTTCCCACATTGTAGGTGGATTCTTTACCAGCTAAGCCACAAGGGAAGCCCAAGAATACTGGATTGGGTAGCCTATCCCTTCTCCAGAGGATCTTCCTGACCCATGAATTGAACTGGGGTCTCCTGCGTTGCAGGTGGATTCTTTACCAACTGAGCTATCAGGAAACCCCAATTTAATATTAAATATTTTTAATAAGTATTGCAATTTTCAGTGTTAGTTACTACAGTGATATAATTGTTTTATCTAAATGATATGGAATCCAGTTCTACTAACCCACATTCACATTTTACATATAACAAATATATGTAATGTACATACGTACTTGTGTGTAAATACATAGGTGTTTTATTTCCTTTGAAATCCAGTCACTAAATAGAATGTTCTTGCTTGGTTTGAAATATCAGTTAAGTATATTACGTAAGAAGTCAGAGCTTTAAAAATTGATAGATTCTCAAAACAGATCGAAAGGAAAAAGGTAGAAACCAAACATAAGTCTTTTAATAAAGTGGTAAATAAATTGGAGAAAGAGTAAATATAAATAGATTTTCAATTATAAAATATATACATGTATCTAATATATAAATGTATTAAAATCTATACTCAGTTCAGTTGCTCAGTCATGTCTAACTCTGTGACCCTAAGTCTTGCAGCATGCAAGGCTTCCCTGTCTATCACCAACTCCCAGAGCTTGCTCAAACTCATGTCCATCAAGTCGGTGATGCCATCCAAACATCTCATCCTCTGTCATCCCCTTTTCCTCCTGCCTATAATATATCCCAGCATCAGGGTATTTTCCAGTGAGTCAGTTTCTTCACATCAGGTGGCTAAAGTATTGGAGCTTCAGCATCAGTCTTTCCTATGAATATCCAGTACTGATCTCCTTTAGGATGGACTGGTTGGATCTCCTTGCAGTCCAAGGGACTCGCAAGAGTCTTCTTCAACACCACAGTTCAGAAGCATCAATTCTTCTGTGCTCAGCCTTCTTTATGGTCCAGCTCTCATATCCATACATGACTACTGGAAAAACCATAGCTTTGACTATACATACCTTTGTTGGTAAATTAATGTCTCTGCTTTTTAATATGCTGTCTAGGTTGGTCATAGCTTTTCTTCGAAGGAGCAAGTGATTCCATTTCAAGGCTGTAGTCACCATCTGCAGTGATTTTGGAGTCCAAGAAAATAAAGTCTGTCACTGTTTCCATTGTTTCCTCATCGGTTGCCATGAAGTGATGGAACTAGATGCCATGATCTTGGTTTTTTGAATGTTGAGTTTTAAACCAGCTTTTTCACTCTCCTCTTTCACTTTTGTCAAGAGACTCTTAAGTTCCTCTTCACTTTTTGCCATCAGGGTGTTGTCAGCTGCTTATTTAGGTTGTTGACTTTCTCCTGGGAATCTTGATTCCAGCTTGTGCTTTGTGCAGTCTGGTATTTTGCATGATGTACTGTGCATATTAAAGTTAAATAAGCAAAGTGACACTGTACAGCCTTGAAGTACTTTTTCCCAATTTGAAACCATTCGGTTGTTCCATGTCTGGTGCTAACTGTTGCTTCTTCACCTGCATACAGATTACTCAGGAGGCAGGGGGTCTGGTATTCCCATCTCTGTCAGAATTTTCCACAGTTTGTTGTGATCCACACAGTCAAAGTCTTTGGCATAGTCAGTGAAGCAGAAGTAGATGTTTTTCTTGAATTCTCTTGCTTTTTTGATGGTCCAGCGGATGTTGGCAATTTGATCTCTGGTTCCTCTGCCTTCTAAATCCATCTTGAACATCTGGAAATTCTTGGTTAACATTCTGGTGAAGACTAGCTTGGAGAATTTTGAGCATTACTAAGAAACAAGATATTCTAAGTATAAAAGTAGACTTTGTGATAGAAGGATGCCTGAAGACTTTAGGACTTGTAGCCACAAAGATGGTTAAATAACAAGGACTGTGGATTTTATGTTGAAACAGACATGAAAAGAGATAGTAGTTTTAAACCTTGAATTAATTTTGCTAAATAAGCACATGAAAAAATTGGTTCATTTCACCTCATTACAAAATAAATTACTCTGTTTGTTCATAGTGGTTTCTTTAGTAGCCTTTTAAATATCTGTAGAATCTATAATGTTCTTTATCTCATTCTTTAGGTTATAATATTGCTATTTCTCATTTTCCATGATTAGTCTATCTAGATGTTTATCAATTAAACTTTTCAGAATATGAAATTATGGGTGTGTTCATTTTCTGCACTGTTTTTCATTTCCTAATTCATTAGTTTCTGTGTTCATTCTTTCTTTTTTCTAAGTGATTTGCTTTTGTTCTTTTTTATTTTTAAAATTATCATTATTTTATTTTTGGCTGTGTCAGACCTTAGTTGCCACACACAGCATCTTTTTCGCAGCATGAAGAACCTTTCTTTGTGGTGCCCCGGGGCCTCACTAGGTGTGGCTTAGGGCCTCCGGAGCCTGTGGACACTGTGGTTGGCAGTGCCCAGGCTCCTAGTTGTGGCTGGCGGGCTTAGTTCCTCCAGGGCACATGGGATCTTAGTTCCCTAACCAGGGATTGAACCCACGTCCCTTGCATTGTAAGGTGAATTCTTAACTACTGGGCCACCAGGGAAGTCTGTGTTTTTTTTTGTTGTTGTTGTTGTTAAGTTGATATTTAGATTATAGATTTAATACTTTTTTTTTCCCCTAATGGGAGCGCATGAAACTGTACATTTCCCTCTTAGAACGACGGGGCTTCTGTGGTGGCTCAGGTGGTAAAGAATCCATCTGCAATGCAGGAAACTGGAGTTCAATCCCTGGGTTGGGAAGGAATCTTCCCAAAAGGGAATGGCTACCCTCTCCAGAATATGATTTCCCTTTTGACCATTCACTTATTTAGATGTTTGTTGCTTAATTTCCAAATGTTGAGGTTTCTTGGAAATCTCATTATTTTAAATTTCATTGCATTTTTTTATCAGAGAACAAACTTTATATTTCAACATTGAAATAATTTACTGACTGTATTTTATGGATCATCGTGTATCTTAGTTGTTCTTGAAAAGAATTGTACTTTGCAAATACTTGATATAATGTTTTATAGATATCAATTTTATTTTATTATTTATATTATGCATATTTTATATATTTTTGAAAGGAAATAATGAATTTTTATTAGAAATTAGTGAAAATAAATATTAATTTTTTTAATTTATTTTTTTATTGAAGGATAATTGCTTTACAGAATTTTGCTGTTTTCTGTCAAACCTCAAGATGAATCAGCCATAGGTACACATATATTCTCTTCCTTGTGAACCTCCCTCCTATCTCCCACCCCATTCTACCCCTCTAGATTGATACAGAGCTTGTTTGAATTTTCTGAGCCATACAGCAAGTTCCCGTTGGCTATTTGTTTTACATATGATAATGTAAGTTTCCATGTTACTCTTTCCATACATCTCACCCTCTACTCCCCTCTCCCATGTCCACGAGTCTGTTCTCTCTGTCTGTTTCTCCATTGCTGCCCTGTAAATAAATTCTTCAGTACCATTTTTCTAGATTCTCTGTATGTGCTTTAGAATATGACATTTATCTTTCTCTTTCTGACTCACTTCACCTCTGTATAGTAGGTTCTGGGTTCATCCACCTCATCAGAACTGACTCAAATGTGTTCCTTTTTATGGCTGAGTAGTATTCCATTGTGCATATGTGCCACAACTTCTTTATCCATTCATCTGTTGAGGGACATCTTGCATCTTATATTTTATTGCTTGGTTTCCTTATGCTTGTGAAGTCGTGTATATCAAGGACAGAGGGAAGTTAAACACATCCAAATAGGAGGATGGTTTTCTCTATTTCACCATTTACTCCTACCTGTTTTGCTTAATGTATTTTGAAATTCGGTTGTTAGGTGTGTACACTTCAGGAAACATAATTTATTTTATTTAATTTATTTTTTTTAATTTTATTTTATTTTTAAACTTTACATAGTATCAGGAAACATAGTTTAAAACAAAATCTCTTGACAATCTATCAAACCTCTCCATAAAAGTACAGGAAAAACAAAACTACTGTTAGTGAATAAACTTTAACCCAACTTGTGATGGGCATCATAGGCAATTCACAAAACAAACTGCAGACATAAAGTGATCTCATTCTTTTATATAGTTGAGCAGAGGTAACCTGCTCAATACATGTTTCAAACATGTATTTGAGATAAGTGATAACTCATGGAAGCCTTTGTTATATATAGTTTGTCACATATAGTTTTTGTCACACATGGTTCATCCTATACATCTGGTAATAGGACAGCCTTTTTGCTTGCTAACTGCCTTTATCTAAAGGAAAATGAATTGCTCCCACCTTTATGATGGGCAAAAAGTTTCTAACCTGGAGTCAGTTGCAGTAAGGTTTCTATCCTCCCAAGGAGAATGGGAGGGAGGGGTGCTATCTCCCTTGATGATTATATTTCCAGGTGGCTTACAGACCCTTGAGGAAAAGATTTCTGGACTGTAAAACTGGCAAGGGGTTTCTTGATCTTCTAAAAATTTTTAAATATATCTTGAAAGGGCAAAGAAAAAAAATTCTCAATTATGAACTTTCTAATGAAATGCTCTAAGAATGTAATGGGGAGAACAGACTTCACTTGTCTTCTTTCACCAGAGAAAATTTATTTTTATTTATTTAGATTTGTATTTAACCTAATAATACACTTTTAGTTTATGTCTTCTTAACTAATTAAGTGACTATTTAACTTCTTGAAATCATTTTATTTAGTTGTAAACTCAATTCAATTTTTTTTATTGCATATGATCACTATTTTTCTTACCATTACTTTTGCATGGTATACTTTTTCTATCTTTTTTTACTGTTCTTCTTACAACTACATATTTATTAGTTTTCTGTAGTGTATCCTCTATTGATTTTCTTTCTTCTATTGTGTCCCTTTTGATGTTAATATCATACAGTGACTTTAAAAAATCTGTTATTTTAATATTCAGTGCTAGGTTTTCCATTTTGTTCGTTTTTACAGATTCCAATTCTCTCCTTAAATATTCTCTCTACTGGCCTATTTTATCCATGTTCTTTTACAAAATTATGTTTAGCATAATAACTTTCATGCCCTTCTGGTGCTAATTATAACTTTGAGTTGTGTATTTTTTTCTTACTAAATTTTATTTCTCTCACCCATGGTTTATATGTCCCTGTTTCTTTTAATGGGTATTAACACTGTATCATATACTGGATGTTTTGTTATAGTCTTGAAACTCTGCTTCCATTTTATTCTTCTGACAGTAACCTTATAGGGGGTTACCTTGGACTCCTGTAGGCTTGTTTTTATTTTCTTTTGTTAAAAGGTAGTTCTATTTCAGTTTGCCCATAATCCTATGGGGAATCCATAGTCCAGGCATAGTTTTTTTTTTGGTCCCTAATGCAGTGTTCTTTGAGGTTTCAAGTGAAACCAAGAGTTCTTTTTCTAAACTGTGTCTACTTGAACAGAATCAAACACACAATTTTGCCTTACCTATAAACTAGGCAGCAATTTAAACCTCTGTTCAGTTCTTTCACTTTACTATATATTGTTTTTTCCTGAACTGCTTCGAATCTTACTTGTGTGCGAAAAGTTCAGAGTTTATTGAAGTGTTTAGTGGATTTCTTTTTTTTTTACACAGATTAGGAGTTTATGCCCCTTCCTCCCCAGCCATCACTATGGCTTTGACTTTCTCCTGACTTATAGAGACAGCCCCAATTTCCAAACACTTAGGCAGTCCCAGTCTCCTCTGACTTCAGAGGCCAATCAGGCTGCAATTCTTGACTTGAACCCTAAGGCAGAGCACTTTGCAGACACTATGGTTCCCTCAGTAGAGAATCTATAAATTTGTCTAGTACTGTTGTGGTCCCTTACCATCACTATCAGAACTAAAATTTAAGTTGTTTTTTTTTTTTTTTCTCTTTGTATATAAATTGATTTTGAGAGAAAACTTGGAAACATGGGATTCAATTTCAGAAATTTTGTGCTTGTAAAAAGGTTTGGCAATTAATTAATTTCCACTATAGGATTTAACAAAAAATTACTCAATCTGTGAAGCACTCTGGCCCATTGAATAGTGTTAAACTAACCAGGCTTCAGCAATACGTGAACCATGAACTTCCAGATGTTCAAGCTGGTTTTATAAAAGGCAGAGGAACCATATATCAAATTGCCAACATTCCATGAATCATCAAAAAAGCAAGAGAGTTCCAGAAAAACATCTATTTCTGCTTGATAGACTATGCCAAAGCCTTTGACTGTGTGGATCACAATAAACTGTGGGAAATTCTGAAAGAGATGGGAATACCAGACCACCTGACCTGTCTCTTGAGAAATCTGTATGCAGGTCAGGAAGCAACAGTTAGAACTGGACATGGAACAACAGACTGGTTCCAAATAGGAGAAGGAGTACGTCAAGGCTATATACTGTCAGCCTGCTTATTTAACTTATACGCAGAGTACATCATGAGAAATGCTGGACTGGAAGAAGCACAAGCTGGAATCAAGATTGCCGGGAGAAATATCAATAACCTCAGATATGCAGATGACACCATCCTTATGGCAGAAAGTGAAGAGGAACTAAAAAGCCTCTTGATGAAAGTGAAAGAGGAGAGTGAAAAAGTTGGCTTAAAGCTCAACATTCAGAAAATTAGGAGCATGGCATCTGGTGCCATCACTTCATGGCAAATAGATGGGGGAACAATGGAAACAGTGTCAGACTTTATTTTTTGGGTTCCAAAATCACTGCAGATGGTGACTGCAGCCATGAAATTAAAAGACACTTACTCCTTGGAAGAAAAGTTGTGACCAACCTAGATAGCATATTCAAAAGCAGAGACTTTACTTTGCCAACAAAGGTCCATCTAGTCAAGGCTATGATTTTTCCAGTGGTCATGTATGGATGTGAGAGTTGGACTGTGAAGAAAGCTGAGTGCCGAAGAATTGATGCTTTTGAACTGTGGTGTTGGAGAAGACTCTTGAAAGTCCCTTGGACTGCAAGGTGATCCAACCAGTCCATTCTAAAGGAGATCAGTCCTGGGTGTTCTTTGGAAGGAATGATGCTAAAGCTGAAACTCCAGTACTTTGGCCACCTCCTGTGAAGAGTTGACTCATTGGAAAAGAGTCTGATGCTGGGAGGGATTGGGGGCAGGAGGAGAAGGGGACAACAGAGGATGAGATGGCTGAATGGCATCACTGACTTGATGGACGTGGGTTTGAGTGAACTCCGGGAGTTGGTGATGGACAGGGAAGCCTGGTGTGCTGCGATTCATGGGGTCGCAAAGAGTCAGACATGACTGAGCAATTGAACTTAAACTAGAATTTTAAGCAAATATACCATTCATAGTCGTGTTCACTGTATATACATAGGAGTTTTCAGAAGCTTTATGATTATGAAATTTCAGTTATGCTTTAAAAAATATTTGCTCTTGCTTGTGTTGAGCAACCAGAGATGCAAGATTTTTTTTTCCATCCATATTTTGGTATCAACAACAGCTTTAAAGTTTCAGGTTCATTTTGAATTCAAGCACATAAACTGTCTAAAGTATTATCCAGTTCAGATATAATTAAAATCCTTATTAAAGCATATTAGTTTACTTTGGGAAAATATTATTCAAGGAGATTAGAATATATTGTAAGAGAAACAAAGGGAACAGAAAAATCAAGGAGAAGAATCCATGTATTACCCAGAAACTAACAAATTATTGACCCAAGTATTCACATTTTCATAGGAGAAAGCAAAAGAATTATAACCAATAAAATAAATGTAGAGGGAAGTTTCTTAACTAATATGAAAATTGAAAAGGAGTAAAAATAAAAATGAGTGTCTTATATATGGACATGGTAGTCCATATAAAGTTTCAGTAAAGCTTT
Source organism: Bubalus bubalis (assembly GCF_019923935.1). Lineage (NCBI taxonomy): Eukaryota > Metazoa > Chordata > Mammalia > Artiodactyla > Bovidae > Bubalus > Bubalus bubalis. Next base: position 75,125,726 of record NC_059159.1, read on the forward strand.
TTCATTTCAAAGTACTCTAATTTCTTCTATCTATAATATTGTACCATATTGTTCATTATACAGATCATACCATCTTCTCATTCTTACAGGTAGGAGAATGTAAGTAGTATGGCAAGTGTAACATTCCTGATTGTTTAATAACCTCATCAATCCAACCTCACAATCCCCCTATAATTCCTGGTCCACACTGTCTCACGGGTAGGGTATCTAAGATGGATACAGCAGGAGCACTTCATACTTTTTCCACTTCTGTAGTAAACTAAACATGTAATTATTGTCCTTTTTTTTTTTTTCCCCTCGTTTTCCAAATTCTGTAATAGTCCATACCATATCCTGGTATGTTGGTGTTTTTACCCAGTTTTGGTCTATGTTAGGTGTGACCTTGAAGAGTCATGCTCTAGGTTCTCTCAATGATTTCTCTTAACTAATAGTGATCTGAATGGGTTTTTTTGGAGACGACTCCTAAAACAGTTAGTTGACCTCCTCCCCAGCCTTTGTTACCAATAACAAGAAACTGGATAACAAAGGTCTGACTGTCCTCTTCCATTTTCCCCTAACTACTAAATTCAGCAAAAACAGAACACAAATCAATATCTCATTTTTTGCTGTCTTGTTTATTGTATTAGTCAACTTTTTCTTCCTAGAAGAAGAGAGAAAGGATATGGCAACTTCACTACCTGTGGGTTTTCTAGGCGTTTCAAGAATAGGGAAAACTAGGAACAGAATTGCTCATTTATAAAGCCAGATCAGTGTAAAAGGGTTCCCTTTTCTCCACACCCTCTCCAGCACTTATTGCTTGTAGAGTTTTGGATAGCAGCCATTCTGACTGGCGTGAAATGGTACCTCATTGTGGTTTTGATTTACATTTTTCTGATAATGAGTGATGTTGAACATCTTTTCATGTGTTTGTTAGCCATCTGTATGTCTTCTTTGGAGAAATGTCTATTTAGTTCTTTGGCCCATTTTTTGATTGGGTCGTTTATTTTTCTGGAATTGAGCTGTAGGAGTTGCTTGTATATTTTTGAGATTAGTTGTTTGTCAGTTGCTTCATTTGCTATTATTTTCTCCCATTCTGAAGGCTGTCTTTTCACCTTGCTAATAGTTTCCTTTGATGTGCAGAAGCTTTTAAGTTTAATTAGGTCACATTTGTTTATTTTTGTTTTTATTTCCAATATTCTGGGAGGTGGGTCATAGAGGATCCTGCTGTGATTTATGTCGGAGAGTGTTTTGCCTATGTTCTCCTCTAGGAGTTTTATAGTTTCTGGTCTTATGGTTTACCCTTTTACACTGTTGGTGGGAATGCAAACTAGTACAGCCACTATGGAGAACAGTGTGGATATTCCTTAAAAAACTGGAAATAAACTGCCTTATAACCCAGCAATCCCACTGCTGGGCATACACACTGAGGAAACCAGAATTGAAAGAGACACGTGTACACCAATGTTCATCGCAGCACTATTTATAATAGCCAGGACATGGAAGCAACCTAGATGTCCATCAGCAGATGAATGGATAAGAAAGCTGTGGTACATATACACAATGGAGTGTTACTCAGCCATTAAAAAGAATACATTCGAATCAGTTCTAATGAGGTGGATGAAACTGGAGCCTATTATACAGAGTGAAGTAAGCCAGAAAGAAAAACACCAATACAGTATATTAATGCATATATATGGAATTTAGAAAGATGGTAATGATAACCCTGTATGCGAGACAGCAAAAGAGACACAGATGTATAGAACAGTCTTTTGGACTCTGTGGGAGAGGGAGAGGGTGGGATGATTTGGGAGAATGGCATTGAAACATGTACAATATCATATAAGAAACAAATTGCCAGTCCAGGTTCGATGCAGGATACAGGATGCTTGGTGCTGGTGCACTGGGACGACCCAGAGGGAGGGTACAGGATGGAGAGGTGAGGGGGTTCAGGATGGGGAGCACGTGTACACCCGTGGTGGATTCATGTTGATGTATGGCAGATACAATATTGTAAAATAATTAGCCTCCAATTAAAATAAATAAATTTAAATTAAAAAAAAAATAAAGCCGGATGAGATCTCTTAGCTTTGCCTAATTCAAGACAAGTCATCTCCTCATCAGGCATTACCTTAAAAACAAATTAATACACTGAGTTTAATGCACTATTGATTCCTTGCCAGAAGGAGAAAGATCTTGAACTGTCCTTATTTCAGAAGAATTTCACTTTGAAGCCTGGCTGTCAGTTCACAGCATGACACAAGTGTTTGAAAAAACAAACTGCTGTTGAGCACAAGAAGTATGACAAAGTGAAAACTATAGATTTCATCTTTTTCACTTCTTCCATTTTTCAGCATCCATTTATAAAACAAGTCCATGTTTTCGTTCAAAGAAAACAGGTGGTTATAATCACACCAAACTGACATATCTTAGTTTGATTCTTCATTTGACAAGAAACAAAAATCAGGAACATACAAGATAAACAGGCTGCTGGAAGTTAACTACAAGTTGTTAACTGTCAGGTCTGAAATTGTAACAACTCTTAAGCTTCTTCTTGCTCTGTCCTTCGAAGAGGATCTGTGATATAGCCCTAATATGACTTTTCATCATTTTCAGATTATTCAATTTAAAATACATTACATTTCCACTAATTTTCTTTTTTTTTTAAATCAATTTGTTATTCTCCTACAATAAATGACTTACATTATTTCACGCTGTTCTCCTTTGTCTCTTTGATGTCTCTTTCTGCTCAGTTCTGATATGTCTAAAATCTACACCTTCTTTGAGGTCTAAGTCAAGGTTTATTTTTTACCCCTTCGGCAGATATCTCTAGAGAAATACGTGATTATTGTCTCTGAGCTAACAATAAATTTATCTGAAATAACCGTTTGGCCCTTAATACTATATTACATGATTATGACAAAATTTAATCACTTCCTCTTTGATTGTAAGTATCAGGGCAAATTAATCCTTATATACCTTACACTGAGCATCTCAATTGCAATAATATCAATATCCACTTATTTATTGTGTATCTCTTTGCAACAAAAATTATGAGTACTCATGAACAATGAAGTACATTGTTTTAATGACTCCAGGAGTCACTCCTGGCATTTAGACTGGTAACAAAGGTCCAAAGAACTCAGGGAAGGTAGGTTCTATAAATTCAACCTAGTTTTCAACTTGCCTCAGGGGATCCTGGAGGAAATTATGAAACAATAGGGGCCACCTGGGTTGACTCAGTACTCTTGTACAGATTGCTACAAATTGCATACTTTGGAGGCAATTGGAGACTGTATGTGGTGCTTTAAAATTCTCTTGGATTCCAAATTATAAATCTTTCCAAATTATTCTGCCAACTGGTATGCCAGCACTTTCTGAGAGAAGGAAAAAATCAAATACTTGTACAAATTCTGATAATTTCACACAGAATCCTATGTCTCATAAAAGGTAAAATAATGATCCTACCTAGTTATTAGGTATATTGATAATCATCATTAAAAATGATCTAATATGGTCACTAGAAATTTATCAATGAATAATAAAGATGTGTGATTTCAAGGATGTTTGTATACATTTCCTTTTTCTTAAATGCAATTTTCGCTATACACATAGGACTCATGTTAGCATAAACTACCACCACTTTGGGTTTGATACAATAAGACTTAATGATTTTTCTCTAAGAGTTTTTATAATGTTTTTGTTTTGCTATTTTAATGTAACCAACTGAACAAATTTTTAGAACTTCTTTATGTCATTATGCAAATTTAGGCCTCATAAAATAAACTGAGGTTGGTTTTTGAAATAAAAAGGTTCACATGTCTTAGTTCAAAGGATTTGTGGTCTCTGAGAATCAATGTTAGGTTGCTGACAGTATAAAAGAGATCATTGATGTATTCTCTAATGTATTGTATTCCTCTGATAAATGTTCATAATTATGAAGATACTGATCATAAACTGTTACGTTCAGTTAGTTTGCATAAACTTACAGTCAAATGCCCTGTACTCATCATAAGGAATTAAGTAAGGAATTAATTCTTGATCACTATTTCATCTAAGTACCAGTATTTATTTTATAATTTTGATTAAAAAAATCATGAATTTTATTTCTTGTTTTGCAAGCATATTATATTAAAGATAAAACTTTAGCATGTCAGAAACTTCAGCAAATATTTGTTCAAGCTCATTGATTTTACAGTTAAAGGAAATAAAGCCTGTCAGTGGTGGAATGAATACCTTAATGATATTCCTTATTTTTTTTTTTTTGATATTTCATGTTGATTCCCAGTAGTTTAACCTATACTTAACCCAGAACAATTTCTTTGACTATCAATAATATTCTACTTTCTGTTCGAGTTCAGTGTAATCTCCAGGGATGAATTGGTATAAGATTTGCTGTACTTTAAGTTAGTCATTTCTTTTACAGTGGAGTTGGTATTTAGAATTACCAATTTTGAGAGAGTGGGTTACTTTTAATTTCAAATTTATGTCCAATTCTTAAAAAGTGGATGATCATGAAGATAAGATTTTGCATAGTAGGCAGGCACTGTGTTTTTGTTATACATGTCTCAAATGGAAAATATTTGCTGAGATATGAATTTCTGCATCTTTAACTGGGGGCTGCTTTCAGTACAAGTTCTTCAGGAAGACAAAAGGCATACTCTCGAAAAAGCTCATTGTTTATTAGTCAGAGATTTCGTTTCAAAGCCTTACCTCAGTCTTTCTCAATGTGTTGTGTTGTTTGGTTGACATCAGAGGCAAGGGTTGATTGCTTGTTAGAAATGCAGATTCCCGGTCCTCCACCCACAACTGATGAAGTAAAATTTCTAGGAATGGGGTCAGAGAATCTGCATTTTAAATAAGCAACAAAGGAATTCTTGTGCACATTAACAGAAAGACCAACTATCGCTGTGTTTTCCTACTCAGGCATTTATGAAATACAAGGAAATATTTTGTTCATTAAACTTTGGTTCAGCTCTTAAAATAGGATAAATACCCTCCAAGATCCCATTTGCTTTGGGTCTAGGCCTTATGTTTGGAATTTGACTCTTGATTGCATATCTGTCTGAAGGTAGGAAAGACCAGGAGAGAGCCACATGAAGAGCCTGAACTCCAGTAAAGACCCTGGTGTTTCAATTCCTCTAGAATACTCATCCTCTAGAAAAAAAAAAAAAAAAAATCTACTATCTTGAACCAGATGTTTGCTCCAAGTCACAGGGGTTAAGTTTCAAATATGCCATCAACTATTATGAAGGTCAGCTGCTGTTTATAATATATTATAAAATCATGCAGCTCTACTAAAAGGCAGAGAAATGTTGAATTCATTATTTATTTGATGAATATTTATTGAGAACCCACTAGGCACTAGAAATAGAACAGTGGGGAAATTGATAAAATTCATGTTCTTATGGAAATTGCATCTTTAATGGTTGGAAATATAACAAATGAATCTTCTGAGACAGTAAAATATAAGCAAAGGAGAAGAGAAAATAAGGTATGTGGGTATCTGGAAGAAAGTATTCCTGGTAAAGGAAACAGCATATGCCAGCACTCAGAGGGAGAAACATTCTGGGTGTTTGAGAAACAACAGTTGTGACTGAAGTAAAATAATCTGAGGACACGAGTCATGTCTGAGAGATAGTGGGGTGAGGTGGTGAGACAATGGAATGAGCTTGTTGGCGTATCTGGAAATTTCAATTTTTACTCTAATAAAATTGGTGGGCTACAGAAATTTTGAGCAGTCTAGTTATAAAATTCTAGATTTTATAAAGCCACTCTAGATTTTATGTTAAACAAAATATAGAGGAAAATGGAAGGAAGCAAGATGATCCAAAATCTATAATTCAGGTGAGAAATGATTTCAAGTTAGGTCAGAGGAATAACAGTGGAGGTGATAGCTTGTGGTCAGACTCTGGAAATATTTTGAAAGTAACTTGGTGGATTTTAAGTGAAGTGCACAGGAAAAGTAAAAACTAACTCTAAATTTTTGGTTTGAATAAGTGGAAGATTTTAACAAAGATAGGAGATGACTGAGAATAGTAGCTTTATAGGAAGGTCAATAATTTAGATTTTGAAATTTTCAACTTTGTTAAATTTTATATGTTTTATTTATTTTTCATTTTTTTTTGGTCGTGCCTTGAGGCATGTGGCATCTTAGTTCCCCAACCAGGGCTTGAACCTTCACCTACTGCATTGGAAGCACGGAGTCTTAACTTCTGGACCTAGATAAGTCCCTAGATATCTTTTAGACCTCCAAGTAGAGAGAACAAGCAGTTGAATATGAATATCTTGTATTACAGAGACAGTTTCTATGGAGACACAGATGTGAAGTTATCTCTCTTTAGATAGAGCTTAACTCCAAGAACCAAGATTCAGTCACCAAGAGAGTGAGCACTGTTAGGGAAAGTGAAGGGATTAATGTTTGTGCCATAAGGCACCCAGCCTTAAGAAGTCTGGGAAATGAAGAGGAACTAGGAAATGATTCTGAAAAAAGGTAGGTAAAGTAAGAAGACAGCTGGAAGTGTGTTGTGTTCTAGATGGTATGAAAGTGTTTCAAGGAGAGTGGCCACATCTGCCCGGTGCTGCTGGGAAGTACAGTCATAACAGCCCTGCTAATTGGCCATTGGATTTACTAATATGAAGGTTATTGAGAATAACTATCTTTTATACAAAGAAAACGATATGGGATGGGGGCGGGGGTTATTGCACTTCAGCATTTGAGTGAGGGCGGTTATGCAAACTGAACTCAATTGGCCAACACAATAGTGCAGGTGATTCACCAAAAATTTGAGTGATCATACGTCACAGTTTGCTCATGACAGTCCCTGTTTACTTCAGACAGTCCTGATTTATCCCTGTGGTATTTAACAATGACACTGATTTTCACTTTCAGATGTTTTCCAGCTGCGACAATAAAATAAGTGGTTATATTATCTATAATAGCATCATTAAGGGCTGTGGTCTTAATGCACAAAACCTAATGTCCTGTCTAGAAAGCAAGAACAGTCAATATGACATTGCTTTTATCCGGTCATTTTGGCTACAGTGGTGCAGATGTGGAAGAAGGCAGAGACTTGGATTTAAACTGAGATACTGTTTTGTCAGTGCAGTTTAGATGAGGAAATGGAGGAGCAAGAGAGTTAAGGGTACATGCAGAAAGTTTGTGATGTTTAGCTATTGACTTCCATAGAGAAAGGAAGAGAAAACGAGTAGGTGGCTGTGGGGAGAAAGGGTGGTGAGAGAGATTTTCAATTGCAATGGGGTTGAGTATTTTCTGGATCTGTGGAAATAGAAGGACTGAGATAGAAAGTGATGGAATGGAATGTTAGAATTTGAAATTAGAGTCAGTGACGATGTTGAAAATGACTATTTCCAATGTATGATTATGAAAATAAAGGCTGAAGTCAACTAGAGAATAAGATCACTGGAGGAGAAATGTTCAAGGATCAGAGACAAAAGATGGGATAGATCACCTAGATATTTATATTATAAGAAATAGAATTGGTATTATATAGGAGAGAGTGACAGTAATTCAAGAGTTAATATATATGAGAAATGAGGAGAGTGACTTTTAAGTTTGTTGACCCAAATTAGGAGTTTTGACTGTATTAATCACATAGCATAAATTTCAAATCTAGCTATATTTAGAGAGGAAGAGAAACTGGCCTGAAAGTATTGGGTTGGACAAAAAGGCCTCCCAATTTTTGGCCAAACCAATAGTATTTACGAGAAAGAAGACACCTGCCTGCTTTAAGAACTAGTGATGAAATGTGGTGTGGAAATAGAATATTTAATATTTGAACATAGGGAAAGCATTTGAGGAAACTTCTTTTCCTGAGTCCCTTTCATTCTGTTAACTGATCATCAAGTTGGGAGTGGGCTTCCCAGGTGGCACTAGTGGTAAAGGACCTGCCTGCCAGTGGTGGGGATGTAAGAGGTACAGGTTCAATCCCTGGGGCAGGAACGTCCCATGGAGGAAGGTGTGGCAACCCACTCCAGTATACTTGCCTGTAGAATCCCATGGACAGAGGAACCTGGCGGGCTACAGTCCATAGGGTTGCAAAGAGTCAGACATGACTGAAGCAGCTTAGCACGCACGCACAAGTTGGGAAGTACTCCTCTGTTCAATGCAAATATTCTCCTTCTTACTTATTTTATCTTTCTCCTCTTGTGTATTAATCCCTTGGGTCTTTCTCCTCCTTTCCCAGAGTCCCTGCTTCATCTTCAATAGAGAATGAGAAACTGGTTTTGCAAAAATTCAAAATCTTTTGTGCATATATATCAGGTAATTTGTTAAACTTTTCTTTTTTTTTTTTATGTTTTCCTGGGGAAATGAGTCAGCATGCCAGTGAAAAAATAAAAATAGATGGTCATTCTTAATAATCAGATTAGCCACTTTCTATGAAACCACAGCATATAAAGAAGAACCAAACCATGAGATAGTAGAAAACCTTTGTTCTTCATCAGAATGATTATCTGATTCCCAAACTTGTGGTTAATCTATGTGTCGAATGATGAAATGCTGGGAATATGTCCCCGTGTCGCTCAGGAAGGTAACCTTGGGAGAAACTATGCATTTACAATTGCCTGTCTCTGTGTCTTTATTGGCCAAGGTGGAGTACTTGAATGGGTAATACTGGCACAGCTCAGCAAGGAATACCTGTGTTGGGCTGAGTTCGAGACAGTGACCTCCAAGCTGGCCAGGTTCCCTGTGCTCACTTCTTACGTGGGTTTGTATTGCAGTATGTGCTGAATTCCTAAATCAAAATCGTTGTTACCAAGAAAAATCGGGGTTTTGTCTCCTGAGATGAGACTATTGCTATTGCAGGTGTAAATTAAGATGAGTAAATGCATGATAATCAGCTGCCTTGAAAGTTGCTCTCTGCATATACTTAGGTGTCACAGGCAATCATATCTAGAACATACATTTGGAGAAGTAGTGCTAGTAAAGAGTATGGAATGACACCCTTGGCAATAAAACTGTTGACAGAGTAGGCAGCTTATCTATTTTTATAGACAAAGATTTTATCAGGATTAATTATCAAAAAAAATCTAAGGTGTTTGGGAATGCCCAGATAATTCTTTCCTGCAGACTCTTCTTTTCCACGAAGAGATGTTTTTCTTTAATTTCAAGCACTGCACAAACAAAAACCATCAACATAAACTTATTTTAAAAACTCTAATAAAATGGTCTTGAAAGTTCCACAGAAACAGGAAAATGGAAATTTCTGTTTGGAATGTGAAAGACCACATGATTCTACATACAATGTTTTATTAAATCTATACTGCCTTTGATTTTAAAGATATTAATATGTGGAAAAAAGTCATCTCAGAATTGATAAGTAGTATTTCATTTAAAAATCCTCTTTAAAAACAAGGGGTATATTTCAGATTGTTTCATACTTATTCATTGAAATAAAGATTTTATGATTGGCGTCATATGTGAGATTTTATATTAGCTTCTGTGAAGAAGTCCATGTTTGAGAAAGAACATTACCTTTTTAAAACAGAAAATTTATAAGGAAATAAGGCATTAAACATGTTATATGTAAGATAAATTGTTAAATGCCAGTGATTTACTACCTCCTAGAAGCGACTTAGCAGCAGCAGCAGCAGCAGTCTGACTAAAGCAATTTAGCAGCAGCAGCAGCAGTCTAATTATGAATGCTTTGTGGGTGAATTTTCCCTATATCATTTGGAAACTGACAGATACTGGAAATGCAGGGACTAGGAAAACAGAAATAATGTAAAAGCAAATAAATGGCATAAAGAGTTACAGGAAATTATTACTTATTTTATTAATTCATTTAGATTAACATTTTTGCTAAATAACATTATTTAATGCAAAGTTTTTTCTATTTCCTTTATTTATAAATTTTTCATGATATAAATGTTTCCTATTTGTAAATAGAAGAAGAAGAATATTATGAAAACCCAGAACTCCAAATTCTGTGGCACTTTCCTCATATGGGCATAGAGTCTGAAAAAATAATGACTCTGAATTTTGTTTGCCATCTTCTTATTCTCCCTGTATCTTTCATATACTCAATTATAATAATAGTTTCATTGTGCTTTTTAACTCTGTATAGATGATATATGTATGGTACTTTTATTTTCCACTTTTGCTCAAATGTCCATTAGTATTGATACATACAGCTGGAGTGTATTTGTTTTTTAATTCATTTTCAAGTAAACAGTATATTCATTATAATTGTTACTATGTTGTATCAGACCAACTACATAGGAATTTAAATTGGTTACATTCAATAGCTTTAACTTGCCAAATATTTGATTAATCTTTATCAAATTTAACACATACTACGGTCCCATCACTTCATGGGAAATAGATGGGGAAACAGTGGAAACAGTGTTGGACTTTATTTTTTGGGGCTCCAAAATCACTGCAAATGGTGACTGCAGCCATGAAATTAAAAGACGCTTACTCCTTGGAAGGAAAGTTATGACCAACCTAGATAGCATATTCAAAAGCAGAGACATTACTTTGCCAACAAAGGTTGTCTAGTCAAGGCTATGGTTTTTCCAGTAGTCATGTATGGATGGGAGAGTTGGACTGTGAAGAAGGCTGAGTGCCGAAGAATTGATGCTTTTGAACTGTGGTGTTGGAGAAGACTCTTGAGAGTCCCTTGGACTGCAAGGAGATCCAACCAGTCCATTCTGAAGGAGATCAGCTCTGGGATTTCTTTGGAAGGAATGATGCTAAAGCTGAAACTCCAGTACTTTGGCCACCTCATGGGAAAAGTTGACTCATTGGAAAAGACTCTGATGCTGGGAGGGATTGGGGGCAAGAGGAGAAGGGGACGCCAGAGGATGAGATGGCTGGATGGCATCACTGACTCGATGGACGTGAGTCTGAGTGAACTCTGGGGGTTGGTGATGGACAGGGAGGCCTGGCGTGCTGTGATTCATGGGGTCGCAAAGAGTCGGACATGACTGAGTGACTGAACTGAACTGAACTATAATATACCTTAAGTTTTTGGTACATTTTTTAAAGTGGTCAAGCATTTTGACACTGGAAACACTTAATGGATAATGTTCATCCGAACAGCAGCTTCTTGTTGCTCCACCCAGTATGATAACTGTTAACATCCTCCTTTTCTTTCTGTTGGTGGTAGCTACTGTATTATATATTCAATAACTAAATTAACAGTGTATTCATTAGCAAGCCTTCTGAAATGAATATGGCTTCTTAAAAAATAGGACTTGTGGATATATTGAGATCACAATAAAATTGGGGGTATCACTAAATCATTAGAACAGTTGTAATAATTGGTAAGAGTCATTAAGAGCAATGTAGTTATGTGTTGCTAGTTCTTGATTAGTTTTGAGTACTTAATTCTAAGTCTTATCACCAATCACTATGCCATTTCAATTGAAATCAGTAAAAAAAAAATCAGAAAAGAGAAAATGAAATAGTTGAAATAAGGAAGGGTATCCGTCATGTGCCAACGGGATTGTATCTTCTGACTTTTTCCTCTGCAAGACTTGTTCAAATGAGTTTATATTTGGGAGGATAATAATGAACTATAATTTACCATAAAAAATGGAATATCATGTGAAGAAACAAAGCACTTCATGATCATTGTGTGTTGTGTGCTAAGAGCTACAGCTTAAGTGAGTCCATGGGGCATTATGTGATTTATGTTTTGGCTGCCTGAAGGCTGTGTATGTATGTGACTGAGGAAAGTATACTTGCATCTGGGACAGAGAGAATGTAAAATGTTGCCTCTTGGCAAGTTGGGTTCTACATAAAACAGGAACATTTTCACAGTGTGCTCCTCCTGAGGATAATCATGTCAATTCAAGAAGTAGAGAAGTTCTCCAGCTATATTCAAGGTGCCCTTGAAATAAACAAAGAAGATCTGTACATATCAGTGAAGTTAGCTTCCTTATATCAGAGGCTTATATATGAAAAAAGTGCCCTATTAAAGCTATGCGAAGGCTCAGGAAATGGATAAAACTCAGGAGTTAAAGGCAATTATTTCAGTGAAATGATCAATAGGGTACTAGTGAATGGTTGTAAATCTAGTGTTGAATATTAACATCTGTTGATTATTATTGGTTTGGAAATATGTATTGAATGGTCACTTGATGTCAGGAACCATTCTAGATACTGAGGCTATAGCAATGAATAGAGCAGTGGAGTTCCTACTCTAAAGAGGGTCAGTAGACTGTAGACAGTTAAGTTCATAATGTGTAAGTGATTTTAAGTGCTACAGAGTAAGTTAAAACAGAGTAAGAAGGTAAGGAGTGAAAGTATGGATTCTTTATGTAAAGATAAAATTAAGGGAATCTTGACATTTTTTATGGAGATTTAGTTGATTTACAGTATTATTTCAGATATATGGCACAATAGTTCAAGATTTTTATACATTATACTCCATTTTTAGTTATAAAATATTGGCTGTATTCCCTGTGCTGTACAGTATATCCTTGTAGCTTGTTTTACTGTTTTCATAGTAGTTTGATTTTTGTGAACAATCAAATTGCTAAATTCAAAAGAGAAAAGAGGGTGTGAACTGCAGATAAGATAGTAAACAAACAAAAACAAAACTAATGAGTTAATAAAAAGTCTGAGATAATTTAATGTGGGGATTGTGTGTGAGAGAGAAAGATGATCTACATGAACTGAATTCAAGGAGAAGCTAAAAAATATTGCTCATTTGAAGATAACCTTGAGTATATAAATGAAGTGAGGGGCTTCCTAGGTGGTGCTAGTGATAAAGAACTCACCTGCCAATGCAGGAGACACAAGGGGCGCGGGTTTGATCCCTGCGCTGGGAAGGTCCCCTGGAGGAAGGCATGGAAGAGGAAGTTCAGTTCAGTTCAGTCGCTCAGTCGTGTCCGACTCTTTGCGACCCCATGAATCGCAGCACGCCAGGCCTCCCTGTCCATCACCATCTCCCGGAGTTCACTCAGACTCACGGGCAATCCACTCCAATATTCTTGCCTGGAGAATCCCATGGACAGAGGAGCCTGGTGCGCTACATACAGTCTATGGGGTCACAAAGAGTTGGACATGACTGAAGAAGGCAATGGCACCCCACGCTAGCACTCTTGCCTGGAAAATCCCATGGATGGAGGAGCCTGGTAGGTTGCAGTCCATGAGGTCGCTAAGAGTAGGACACGATGGAGCGTCTTCACTTTCACTTTTCACTTTCACGCATTGGAGAAGGAAATGGCAACCCACTCCAGTGTTCTTGCCTGGAGAATCCCAGGGACAGGGGAGCCTGGTGGGCTGCCGTCTATGGGATCGATCACATAGAGTCGGACACGACTGAAGCGACTTAGCAGCGGCGGTGGCGGAAGCAACTTAGCATGCACGCACGTGTGGATGAAGTGGGCTCACTAACTATAAATGTAATTAATGAAATCAAGATATGGTGATAGTTCATACTTATTGTTTATGTATACTATTTATGTTTCCTGTGTACTATTTGCTGAGCAGAGTGTAAAGTTCTGTGTTCAGTATATTATTTTTCCCTCTCCTTGCCTCCATCTTTCCCTTTTTCCTTTCCCCTTCTTTCCCCTCTTTCTTCCCTCCCTGGTCCCCCTGTCTCCTTCACTCCATTCCATTTTTTCTTTTCTAGCAAGAGGCAAAGGCAATAGTCAAACTCAAGTATATCTTATTCTAGAGTCTAGACTATAAACATAGTCCTGTTTATAGCCTTTGAAGTGAAGTGAAGTGAAGTCGCTCAGTCGTACCCCATGGACTGTAGCCTACCAGGCTTCTCTGTCCCTGGGATTCTCCAGGCAGGAATACTGGAGTGGGTTGCCATTTCCTTATGTTGACTCAAAAAACATGAAAGCAAAAAAAAAAAAAAAATTATTCAGAAAGGAAAAGCAGTACATTAGACCAAAATAGAATGGGATATGTTCACAATGATTTCTAAAAGGGTGAGGTTGGGGAAGCTTTCAGACGGAAACATAATTATGTTTATTAGTTATATGTAAAAGTAGTAGGAATATAGCTAAGGCATGGAAGGACACTGAGAACATGCCTCCCATTGCCTTTTATGAACACTGCTGAGAAAATCATCACCAACTCAGTGATGCATCACTGACTCGATGGACATGAGTTTGAGTCAGCTCCTGGAGTTGGTAAAGGACAGGGAGGCCTGGCGTGCTGCAGACCATGGGGCTGCAAAGAGTCAGACATGACTGAGTGACTGAACTGATGAGAAAATACACCAGGCAACTCAGAAAGAAATACAATGTAAGAAGCAAGAAAGGGAAAGAGATGACATAAAGTAAATGCCAATACTATGAAAACAGATTTTTTTTTTCTTTTTGGTATAATATGAATATGGGATTCAAAGTGAAAATCAAAAATAATTGAAAGACTGCTTGAACTAAAATTAACAAAACCATGTAAATAAAAGACTACTTAGTGCTGGGAAACAGTGGGAGGTTAAGATGAGACAGAGGGAAGTATGTAATCATAAAATGCTAAAATTCTCATGTTAAAAGATTTGATTCATTTTTTTCTCCAGTTTTATTGAGATAAAATAGACATATTTGGCCCATGGACTCACAAAGAGTTGGACATGACTTAGTGATTGGACACACACACTGTGTGAGTTTAGTCACGGAAGCTAGGTCACTTCAGTTGTTTCCGACCTCTTGTGACCCCATGGACTGTAGCCCGCTAGGCTTCTCTGTCTATAGGATTCTGCAGGCAAGAATACTGGAGAGGGTTGCCATTTCCTTCTCCCCGAGATCGTCCCGACCCAGGGATCAAACCCGCAGCTCTTGCATCTTCTGCACTGGCAGGTGGCTTCTTTACCACTAGCATCAACTGGGAAGCCCCAGCTTAAGGTGTATGACATGATATGACATAGTGACTTGACTTAAATGCCTCATGAAATGAGTATCACACTTTAAATTTAGCAAATATTGTCATTTTCTATAGATACAAAAATTAAAAAATAGAAAAAAATACCTTCCCTTGTGATGAGCACTCAGGATTTATTCTTAACTATTTTCACAAGTAATATACAGACGTGTGATGTTATAAATTGCTTACCTAGTACTTACCTTGTAACTAGGAGTTAGGACCTTCTGCCTACCTTTTTCTAATTTCCCCTCTTTCCATACCCAATTTCTGGAATCAACAAATCTGGTCTTATTTTCCATGAGTTTGTTATATTTTGAAGTATAATTCACTTACACTGCTATGTTAATTCCTGTTATAGAACATAGGAATATTTCTACACGTTTCAAAATGATCACCAAGAAAAGTCTAGTTACAATCTTGCACCATATAAAAGGATTATATAGTTATTGACTCTGTTCCCCAGGTGGACATTACATGCCTGTGGCTCATTTATTTTGCAGCTACAAGTTTGTACCTCTTACCCTCTGTCCCCTATTTCTTCTCCACTTCCTCCTTTCTGGCGACCACTTGTTTGTTCTCTATAGCTTCAACTCTATGTTTTATTGTGTTCATTTGTTTTGCTTTTTAGACTGCACATATTAGTGAAATTATAAAGTATTTGTCTTTCTCTGGATTTATTTCACTTAGGTGAATACCCTCCAGTTCCATCCATGTTGTCACAGATGGTTAAATTTAATACTTCTTAAGGCTGAGTTTGTGTGTGTGTGTGTGTGTGTGTGCGTGTGTGTGTGTGGTCTTGATCCCTTCATCTGCTGATGGGCACTCAGGTGGCTTCTGCACCTTGGCTGTGGTGATAGTACTGCAGTGAACATTGCAGTGCATGTGTCTTTTCGAATTAGAGATTCTGTTTTCTTCAGATAAATACCCAGCCGTTGGAACTGCTGAATCATGTTCAGTTCAGCCGCTCAGTTGTGTCCGACTCTTTGCGACCCCACGAACTGCAGCACAGCCAGGCCTCCCTGTCCATCACCAACTCCCAGAGTTCACTCAAACTCAGGTCCATCGAGTCGGTGATGCCATCCAGCCATCTCATCCTCTGTTGTCCCCTTCTCCTCCTGCCCCCAATCCCTCCCAGCATCAGGGTCTTTTAAAGTGAGTCAACTCACGCATGAGGTGGCCAAAGCATTGGAGTTTCAGCCTCACCATCAGTCCTTCCAATGAACACCCAGGGCTGATCTCCTTTAGGATGGACTGGTTGGATCTCCCTGCAATCCAAGGGACTCTCAAGAGTCTTCTCCAACACCACACTTCAAAAGCATCAATTCTTCGGCGCTCAGCTTTCTTCATAGTCCAACTCTCACATCCATACATGACTACTGGAAAAACCATAGCCTTGACTAGACGGACCTTTGTTGGCAAAGTAATGTCTCTGCTTTTGAATATGTATGCTATCTGGGTTGGTCATAACTTTCCTTTCAAGGAGTAAACGTCTTTTAATTTCATGGCTGCAGTCACCATCTGCAGTGATTTTGGAGCCCCAAAAAATAAAGTCTGCCACTGTTTCCACTGTTCCCCCATCGATTTGCCATGAAGTGATAGGACCAGATGGCATGATCTTCGTTTTCTGAATGATAAGCTTTTTCTGAATCATGTAGCAGTTCTCTTTTTAATTATTTAAGGAATCTCCATATGGTTTTCCATAGTGACTACACTAATTTACATTTCTACCGAGTATACAAGGGTTTCCTTTTCTCCACATACTCACCGGGAGTTGTTATTTGTTGTCCTTTTTTATATGAGCCATTCCATCAGGCATGAGGTGATACCTCATTGTGGCTTTGATTTGCATTTGCCTGATGTGTGATGTTGAGCACATTCTCGTGTGCCTGATGGTCTTTTATGTCTTTGGAAAAATACCTGTTCAGATCCTCTGTCCATGTTTTACTTGGGTTGTTTGGTTTTTGATATTGTGTTGTATGACTTCTTTGTATATTTTGTACACTAACCTCTTACCAGATACAAAGCTTACAAATATCATCTCTCATTCAGTAGGTGACCTTTCATATTGATTTTACATATCTTGAACCATCCTTGCATCCCTGTGATAAATCCCACTTGATCATGGTATATGATCCTTCTGATGCATTGTTGAATTGAGCTTGCTAAAATTTTGTTAAGGAGTCTTACAATTATGTTCGCCAATAATTTTCTTTCATGTGATATCTTTGGTTTTAGTATTGGGTGACGCTGGCATCATAGAATGAGTTTGGAAGTGTTTCTTCCTCTGAAATCTTCTAAAATAGTTTGAGAAGGAGAGGTATAAACTCTTCCTTAAAGGTTTAGTGGAATTCACCTGTGAAGTTTTCTAGTCTTGGCCTTTTTTTAATTGGAAGTTGTTTTCTTATTCATAATTCAATTTCACTTGTGGTCATTGGTCTGTTCATAATTTTCTATTTCTTCCTCATCAGTCTTCAGAGATTGTAAATTTCTGAGAATTTGTCCATTTCTGATAGGTTGTCCACTTTATTGATGTATAAATATTCATAGTGACCTCCAACTATCTTTTGTATTTCTGTGGTGTCAGTTGTAACTTCTGTTTTCATTTTTGAGTTTATTGATTTGGACCATCTTTCTCTTTTCTTGTTACATTTGGCTAAAGGTTTGTCAATTTTGTGGATCTTTGCAAAGGACCAGCTTTTAGTTTCATTGATCTTTTCTATTTTTTTTTACAAAGTGTCTATTTCTTTTATGTCTGCTTTGATGTTTATAGTGTCTGTCCTTAAACTGTCTTTGGGTTTTGTTTGTCCTTTTTCAAGTTCCTATAGGTATAAGGTTAGATTGTTTATTGGAGAGTTTTCTTATTTCCTGACATAAGTATCACTATAAACTTCCCTCTTAGAACTGCTTTTCCTGTGTCCCATGGGTATTGGATTATGATGTTTTCATTTTCTTTTGTCTCCCAAGCATACTTTAATTTCTTTTATTTCTTCAGTGATACATTGATTGTTCGCTAGTGTATTGTTTAGCTTCTATGTATTTTGAGTTTTTTGCAGTTTTCATTATTAATAACAAAAGATCAGCAAGGAAGCAAAAAATTTCAGTATAATTTAGAAAACTGAAATAGAAATATAAATTGCTAAGTAAACTACAAAAATTTTTTATTTTGTCAGTAATCAATAATATTCAAATGAAGGAAAACATAATTAATATTACTGTGGTTAGTCTTGGTGGTAAAACACCTGATTACTTACTACTGCTATCAATAAAAGCCTAACAGTGTAAACACTTTGGTAAGAAAATCTGGTGGTTTTATACTGAGACCTTTAAAAAATATAGCCTCCCATGTTTAAATAAATTTTCTTCTGAGAATTTTTCTTGTAAAAATGTTAGACACACACAGAATGTTCTATGTTTTCACATTTTCTTTATTAAAGTAGTTACAATATTTAAAAATGGGCAACAATTCAAGGGTCTAATCATTTAGCAATATCAAGTTAATTTTGAGATAGGAGCATGTTAAAGTGCAGTATAACCATTAAAGTCTTGCTGCTGTAGACTGTCTTATACTGGTGAGAGATTATCATGTAATGTTAAGTAAAAAGATGCAACTTAAAATTATGTATAGATCATGATGCTAATTTTATATAAAATATTTTAATAGCTCAAGTGTATATATAATTGATGACAGTTGCCTTTCTTTTGTCTTTAGGAAATGGAATTTTTCTTTCATTTTCTTAAATTTTTCTCAAATTTTCTTAAATTTCTTTCTGAAATAGGTAAAGTCAGAAATGATATTTTCATTCAAATGTTGTAATCTAAAAATTGTTGTGAATATAAAACATGTTCAGTTCAGTTCAGTCACTCAGTCATGTCCGACTCTTTGCAACCCCATGAATTGCAGCACGCCAGGCCTCCCTGTCCATCACCAACTCCCAGAGCTCACTCAAACTCATGTCCATCAAGTCGGTGATGCCATCCAGCCATCTCATCCTCTTTCGTCCCCTTCTCCTCCTGCCCCCAATCCCTCCCAGCAGAGAGTTTTTTCCAGTGAGTCAACTCTTCGCATGAGGTGGCCAAAGCATTGGAGTTTCAGCGTTAGCATCATTCCTTCCAAAGAACACCCGGGACTGATCTCCTTTAGGATGGACTGGTTGGATCTCCTTGCAGTCCAAGGGACTCTCAAGAGTCTTCTCCAGCACCACAGTTCAAAAGCATCCATTCTTTGGCACTCAGCTTTCTTCACGTCCAACTCTCACATCCATACATGACCACTGGAAAAACCATAGACTTGACTAGATGGACCTTTGTTGGCAAAGTAATGTCTCTGCTTTTCAATATGCTATCTAGGTTGGTCATAACTTTCCTTCCAAGGAGTAAGCGTCTTTTAATTTCATGGCTGCAGTCACCATCTGTAGTGATTTTGCAGCCCAGAAAAATAAAGTCTGACACTGTTTCCACTGTTTCCCCATCTTTTTCCCATGAAGTGATGGGACCATATGCCATGATCTTAATTTTCTGAATGTTGAGCTTTAAGCCAATTTTTTCACTCTCCTCTTTCACTTTCATCAAGAAGCTCTCCTCTTTCACTTTCATCAAGAAGTTCCTCTTCACTTTCTGCCGTAAGGGTGGTGTCATCTGCATATCGGAGGTTATTGATATTTCTCCCTGCAATCTTGATTCCAGCTTGTGCTTCTTCCAGCCCAGCGTTTCTCATGATGTACTCTCCATATAAGTTAAATAAGCAGGGTGACAATATAGTGTATTGATCCCAAAATGTATCAGAATTGTAAAGTGATTCTAACCAAACTGTTTCCAAATATGCATTTGTTTTTATGTTTAATTGTTATTAATAGGGTCTTCTGCAACTTCTGATGGTACTATTTTAAACAAAGCAGGGGCTGTTAGCAGAGTTTATAATGTGTTATATCTAACACATATGCCTTGAAACTGGGACAGAGCCATGCTTTTGTAAAAATTTGACCAAAGTCCAGGTCAGTGTACTTGATAATATCAAGGGTTTCTAAATGAAGCCCCTTGGAACTCTCCTGAGAACCCCTTGAAATTGGCTACTTGACATAATTTTGTACTATGTCAGCAGAATAGCTCTAGACTAAGGACTGTAGACTGAACTTGCAATGGCTTTTAAGTTCCTAGTGCATTTATTAGATATGGTTATATGGCTGTTATAGGTATTTAAGGATCTGGGCAATATCCAAATCATAGTACTCTTTGAGGAAATGAGTTATTAAGAGGCTATAACAATAACAGCAGGTCATTACAACAATGCCTTTTTCCCATAGGCCTCACAAAGAGCATAGTTAATATTATTGGGCCTCTGAGATGAGTAAGTAACAAAGATAATTTCCACATTTGTGAACAATAAAATTATGGCTCAAGAAGTACCAATCATAATCAGGAAGTGATGTGAAGGACAAACTAAAGATAACCATCAGTTATCCATATATATCAGAAAAAGTGTATTTAATTGTGTTTACATACAAAGGATAGAGCAATCTCCAACAGACAGTATGAATTCACAAAGAGCTAGGACGGTTGCAACATCACGCACCCTCCTGATGTAATGTCCTGTTATGGCATAATATTAAAACATAGAAGAGTGGGATTTTGGAAAGCTATGTGACAAAAATGTACTTATGTCACTTGTATAAGTGATAAAAGTGAATTTGAGACTCATAGGATGACTTGTAGAGAACGTTAAAACTGGTTAAGTAATCTTAACTGGTGTACTATAGTAAGGGTGTAAGGCAACCTTAATGGGCAGGGGAAAATCTAGGTTTAAACAGCAGGGTTTTGAAATATATATATATATATATATATATATATATATATAATTAAATTAATTTTATTTTTGGCTGTACTCGGTCTTTGTTGCTATGCGAGGGCTGTCCGTAGTTGCAGCTGGTGGGGGCTTCTCTCCATTGCAGGATGAGGGGGCTTCACATGGCCTTGACTTCTCTTGTTTCAGGACACATACTCTTGGGCATGCAAGCTTCAACAGTTGTGGCTCAGGGGTTTAGTTGCATTATGGAATGTGGAATCTTCCCAGACCAGGAATCAAACCCATGTCCACTGTATTGGCAGGCAGATTCTTAACCACTGGACCAACAGGGAAGCCCTTAAATGGCAGGATTTTGTTGTTAGTTGTATTGTGTTAAAACACTTTTGTTGTTACTATGAGTGAGGTCCTGGATGACACTGGAAATTATCTGATGGCAGGCAACTAGAGTGATGGTTTTGATTATGACTATCTCACATGGATTGTGATATTCAGGATCTAAAATAGCATCAGCTGCTGCTGCCGCTAAGTCATGTCAGTCGTGTCTGACTCTGTGCGACCCCACAGATGGCAGCCCACCAGGCTTCTCTGTCCCTGGGATTCTCCGGGCAAGAATACTGGAGTGGGTTGCCATTTCCTTCTCCAATGCATGCACGCATGCTAAGTAGCTTCAGTTATGTCCTACTCTGTACGACCCCATAGACGGTAGCCCACCAGGCTCCTCTGTCCCTAGGATTCTTCAAGCAAGAATACTGGAGTGGGTTGCCATTTTCTTCTCCAAAATAGCATCAAAGGGAGATCTAAAATAGCATCAGAGGGATGAAAGAGTGGAGCCAAGTTAACTAGATCAGACTTATTAAGATGACTATAAAGAATTGCATTTTTATTTTAAAGTCTCCAGAGGTAAAGAATTGGCAAACTGGGAATGCAGTTGACTACAAGTTTATAATCAGGCCAAGTGAAATGTGGCAGCACAGCACTATCTACCACTTTCGTAGACTGCCTTAACATAATAAAGAATAATATTTATGATGATTTTAATAAGAAAGTAGCCAATAATGGTTAAGTATATTTTAGTACATTTCTTCACTTCCTGTTTGGAGCATCATTGCGTTAGGAAATAAAATATTGCAAGCAGACAAGATTCCTCTTGTCATCCATTGCTCCTTCCACCTTCTAGAAGTAGTGGGTTACGGTGGTCCTGTTTTCCTTATGTCAAGAATGTTAGATGATTTTTAAACAATTCAGATGATGAAAGGGCATTATCACAATAAAGTCAAGACTTCCATTCAGTGTACGTGATTCAGTGGGATCATAACAGTGGGTCTTCTTAAGGAAATGAGTCCTTATGAAAAAAAGTCAGTGTTGACTTTTGCATGGTACTTGCCCATCCCAGTCAGTTATGTTGATCCATTTGACCAGGATCTAGAACTCCATTTACAAAACATAAATTAAGAAGACTGCCTATATAAAATTAGATTTACTGAAAAACTGCCATCTTAGGAAATTTGAAGAAGATACTTTTTGGAAAAGAAAATGCTAGCTGATGTGACTGAAAAGAAAAAAAAAACACAAAACCCTTTTAATACATAAAGGTTAATTAATACCTCCTCTGACATCCTCTTCACTCTGGAAATGAGGACATTTATCTTAGGAAAAAAAAATGCCATTTAATATTAAGACAGGCTGGGACCTACTGAAGTGCTTGCACCTAGATACACCTCTCCTTGAGCTACGCACAAAGAAACTATATGGGACTAAGAATAATTGCATGCACAGGCCAAATTCTGGACCAAAAGATACAAAAAAAAAAAAAAACAAACTTAAAAACTGCCATTTGTGAAGAGCGGGAGCAAAAACTGCGTGAGTGACTGGAGCAAAAGCAGGACACTGGGCATGTCCCTCTGCCCTCAGCAACATGAGGGGGTGGGCAAACTGTCTAAGCCATCACTCTAGCCTGACTGACCCTGATCACACCCCCACTCCATAGAAGGAACACGCTTTCCCTCCTCCCCCAGGGAGCTGGTAAAGGAACTTGTCACTTGTTTCTGCTGCCTCCTGCAGCCAGCACAGCAGTCCCAATAAAGCCTTGTCTGAATTTCCTGTCTAGCCTCTAGTCAATTTCTATTGATTAGGGAAGGCCAAGAACACTGGTCGGTATCAATATGACAAGCTATTTCTAACAGAGTATCTTAAGCGACCTATACAAGCCTATACATTCTGGCCGCCTCTGCTTCTGCACCTTCTCTCCTGCTGCTTTTGCTCACTGTTACTCTGCTCTGGCCACTGGCCTACTTGCTGTTGACATGAGCTTATAGCTCTTCTGAGGAGTTCTTTCAAATACCATCATGATTTTCTTCACTTTCTTTTTTTTTTTTTAATATAAATTTATTTATTTTAATTGGAGGCTAATTACTTTGCAATATTGTATTGGTTTTGCCATACATTGACATGAATCTGCCACAGGTGTACATGTGTTCCCTATCCTGAACCCCCCTCCCACCTTCCCCCTCCTTCCCATCCTTCTGGGTCATCCCAGTACACCAGCCCCGAGCATCCTGAATCATGCATTGAACTTGGACTGGCGATTCATTTCACATATGATATTATACATGTTTCAATGCCATTCTCCCAAATCATCCCACCCTTGCCCTCTCCTGCAGAGTCCAAAAGACTGTTCTATACATCTGTGTCTCTTTTGCTGTCTTACATACAGGGTTATCGTTACCATCTTTCTAAATTCCATATATATGTGTTAGTATACTGTATTGGTGTTTTTCTTTCTGGCTTACTTCACTCTGTATAATAGGCTCCAGCTTCATCCACCTCATTAGAACTGATTCAAATGTATTCTTTTTAATGGCTGAGTAATACTTCATTGTGTATGTTTCTTCACTTTCTTTAGGTCTGAACCCAAATATCTCCTCCTTAGGGGGGACCTCTCAAATCACTTTTCTCTCTAATTCTAGATTCCTTTCCACACTTGAGTTTTCTAATTATTTCTCATGAGCATCTGGCATATTCTACATTGTTCTTATTTCCTATTTCTTTTATTTTTTTGGTGAGCACTCCCACTCCAACTAAGAGGTAAGTCTTATGAATACAGATATTTGTATCTGTTTGTTCACTGCTGTGTTTCCAGTGCCTATGATAGTTTTATTCTATTTAATGTGGCTAATACATTTGTTGTTGTTGTTCAGGGGCTAAGTCATGTTTGACTCTTAATGAATCTGTGAACTGTAGCACACCAGACTCCTCTGTCCATCACTATCTCCCAGAGTTTGCTCAGATTAATGTCGATTGAATCAGTGATGCTATCTGAACATGTCATCCTTTGCCACCCCCTTTTCCTTTGCCTACAGTCTTTCCCAGCATCAGAGTCTTTTCTAGTGAGTTGGCTCTTTGCGTCAGGTGGCCAAAGTAATGGAGCTTCAGCTTCAGCATCATCCTTCCAATGAATATTCAGGGTTGATTTCCTTTAGGATTGACTGGTTTGATCTCCTTGCCATCCAAGGGACTCTCAAGAGTCTTCTCCAGCACCACAGTCCAATAGAATCAATTCTTTGGCACTCAGCTTTCTTTATGGTCCAACTCTCACAACCATACATGACCACTGGGAAAACCATAGCTTTGACTATAGGGATCTTTGTCGGCAAAATGACATCTCTGCTTTTTAACATGCTGTCTAGGTTTGTCATAGCTTTCCTTCCAAGGAATAAGCATTTTTAATGTCATGGCTGCAGTTACCATTTGCAGTGATTGGAGCCCAAGAAAGTAAAATCTGTCACTCTTTCCACTTTGTCCCCTTCTATTTGCTATGAAATGATGGGACTGCTATGCTATGAAATGCCATAATCTTATTAATAGTTTTATGAATGTTGAGTTTTAAGCCAGCTTTTTCATTCTCCTCTTTCACCCTCATCAATAGGTACTTTAGCTCCTCTTCACTTTCTGCCAATAGAGTGCGATCATCTGCATACCTGAGGTTGTTGATATTTCTGCTGGCAATCCAGCTTGTGATTCATCCAGCCTGGCAGGCATTTCACATGATGTGTTTTGCAAATAAGTTAAAAAGCAGGGTGACAATACCCAGCCTTATTGTACTCCTTTCCAATTTTGAACCAGTCAGCATGATACATATCTATTATTAAATATAACGCCTACATTATTTTTTACCTATATAATCAATACAGCCATTTCACTTTGATAGTTCCATTTCAGAAAAGAGGCTTTTTTTTGTTTTGTTTTGTTACATCTTTGAATGTTAGTATTAAAAGATTAAGTTAAGCAGATGGTATAGTATGTAAGCATTTTATGAACAGCTGCTAAATTGAAATATATCGGCCTTTACAGTATTTTCAGTACAATAAAGCCTCATGCAAAGATGGCAAATATTATATTAATAACCATAAATTAACAATCATATTGAATACTTTTTGCATTCTATTATTAAACAATGAAATTGTAACTAAAAAAACAGCAGGAGGGAATATATAGAGATATTTGATTTGTATTAAAAACTAAATTCTCAGCAATAAATGATAATTGGAACCACAGAAACAGGGAGAGATTGCTAGAATAAAAAAAGCCCATTATTGACTTCAAAAAGTAGCTGCATTTTCCCTGAATATCCAAGCTCTTGTTTTTTCCTCCTTTATCTATAATACTGCATTTCAGAGATGCTGTGAATATATTTGGACCAACAGAGAATAAAATGAGAGAGTGGGCCAGATACCGTGTATTTTTTATTGTGGTTAGAGCTCTTCTTTTACTTTTTTTTTTTTTTTTTTAATCTCTTCCACCTTCTGCTTTCTGCCTCTGGCTCAGGATATTTCACTTTCTATCACATGCATTTACCAGATTCTTGATGTACTCATCTCTCTCTGCTCTCAGCAGGGTCTTGGAAACACAAAAGGAAAATTGTTTAGGAGGATGAGTACATTAAGAGCAAGAATTGGCAAGCAGCCAGAGAACTGTCTTGGAACGATAGGTAGTTGACAGAAGGCCATGGACATTTTACAGAAAAACACAGGAAGCTAGATTTCCGTTATTAAGTACACAAGTGGTCGGAAGATGGTCCCGAATTTCGATGTCAATTACTACATTCTGTGCGGAAGGTCATGAGTCTCAACACTCGGAGGATTCACCAGTCATCACACTCAAGAGACCTGTCTTTCTGGTTGTCAGCTTTGTTCCCATTACCTGACTCAGAGCCCCAGGCCTCGCACCAGATGCAGCTCTGCCCGCCCCACTTCTGTGTGGACTTTGGCTTGCTGTCACAGGTAAAGCAGCTGCTGGGACAGTCTTGCACTGGAAATATTTTTCTGTTTCTGTAGATCAGCCTTTTGAGCCCTTTTTCTCTGTAGGTCCCATGAAGTGCTTTGATAGTGTATCTCCCTCTCCTGGGAATGTACAATCTATGAGTGCTGGCAGGTTTTATATGTTTTTTCCTCAACTCCTTATGAAGTCAGAATGAGGCAGGAGCTCTAGGCTCAGGGGGAGCTATCTTTTCATCTTCTAACTGAATAGTTCACATGCAATATCTGCAAATACCTTCTTTCTGAGAAATCCAACCTTTAAACAAGCAAATAACATTTAAAAACTTTAATATATATATATATGACATATGTATATCAGAAAATGATAACTATCATGAAGAAAATTAAAGGAGGATAAGGTACTGGAGAATGATGATAATTTATATAAGTTGATTGACTTTTTCTGAACGGTGACTTTTGAGGAGAGCTCTCGGCTCTCACTTGAATGTAAGTTCAGTAGGGCAAGGGTTATTACTTATCTCCACTTTTTAAACGCAGTGCCCCAAATGGTGCTGACACATATTGATAAGCAAAAATACTTCTTGGAAAATATTTGGTAAATCAAGTAATATTCTATTCTGCTTTCTCTTTTTAAAAAGGCATGCAACTTAAAGTGGAAATATTTGTATATAAAATGGTTAACTATAAAATCTGTTTCTAAGAGTTTTGTACCCAGTTATCCAGATATGTTGGCTGATTGGAGGAATTTATCACCAAAAAGATTGTTTTTGTTAAAAAAAAAACAAGGTATCCACAAACATGGCAGAGTGATGCAGTGGACACAGTGGAAATGGAAAGAGAGCTCTTTAACCTTCAGTTCAATTCTTTGGATCTGGACCAATTTCTTCTGCCCTATGAGAGAATAACTGCTTCTCCATTCAGAAGTAACACAAAAGTTTTCTCCAGTGAATTTCCTTTCCTTTTGAAAGGAGAGAGGTCCACAGATATCAGATTCAGGCCTTCTCAGAATCTTCCTGACAGATGTGTGACTTACATATAAAATGATAAAGAATCATGCCAAGCAAGCACTGGGGAACTTTGGAGATTAATAGGTTTTTGAATCTTTTATCTCTAATCAGTACTGCAAATTGACCTAGTTCCAAATGGTCAAGGTAAAGCATTTTTGTAGTATATATTTAAAATCCTATTTTGATTTAAAGAAATCGTGTTTAAAGGCATGCAGAACAAAAAGACGAAGATGACTGGAATAAGGTCTGGCAGAGGACATAATAGAAATGGAGTAAATTTTGAGGCATAAGTAATGCTCAATTGTTTTCTGTTCCTAAGCATATAAAATCAAATTAAATATGTCCTTAGAGCTAAATTATATCCACATTTTAAGCATAATTTATGAAATGAATTTAGGAGAATTTATAACCATATTACCTTATTTCTTTTTTTTAATCATAAAGTTTGTTTCAATTTGTTACTATTTTGTTATACATTTTTTGACATGCTATCAAGATTTTTGCACCTCAAAATAGGTGGAGAACTACGCTTTAAGTGTGTGTTTTCATCCAGTCACTTTGCAGACATCTATTTTCCTCTTCATTCACCATCAGGCAAGGTAGGAAAGTATGAGTATATATGAATCATTTAAAGACAAATTGGTTTAAATAATAAATAGGCCAAAATGATTAATCATGTAAAAATGAATATTTCTAGACAGAGATTTTTTTATGCTATATATTAGTCATTAAAATAAGTTCCCTGCTAGAGATAACAGGTTGAACAAGAAGATATTTTTTCTTTTTTGAGTGTATAACAGTAAAAATTTAAATAGAAGGAGTCATTAGATGATATTTATTCTTCTTATAGCAAAAATGCATGCAGTTCTCCTGTGTAGCTTTTTATCTTCACCTGTGGGGGACCTAGACTAACTGAAGCAGTACCTATGTTCCTGGGAGGGGAAAGAGAGGTAATCACTGTCTGATTATATACATGCAACTTCAGGACAGCTGTTTACTCCTTCTTTTATTGTTTTAGTGGATGGAAGTGTAAAATACAGCCCAGAAAAGTGATTTAAAGTATGCAGAGGAAAATAGCACATAAAGCACACAGTTGTAAGTTCATGCATACACCTGGACACTCAGGTGTTTCAACTTTAAATATGGCACTGACTTCTGTCACCTTCTGAGGGGAAAACACACGATATTATGTATGTGGAACAAGTGACAAATGATAGGAGATTTTTACTTTCTTATAATATGTTTTTAAGTCATATCTTTGCTGTTCCGTTTTCCATTATTCATGGTGAATTTTTAGATGCATCACACTTAGCTACTCATTGCATGTTCCTGTTTTATTTCTGACTTTTTAAAAACATGAAAATTTATAAATAAGTATATGTATATATACATAATATATGTAGCCTCATATATATTATTTACATTTTACAGTGTTTAGATGATTCTCTAGAGCAATAGATTTCAAATGCATTATAAATAACTCATCTTAAAATGAAAGCATACTTGGAATTTTAATTTTGAAATAGAAAAAGTGGCACAGGACCCTCAGGATTTTAGTATATTGCTCCCTTTTACTAGGGAAATGTTAATATGCATTAAAATAGAGAAATAGAGACTTTAGGTCCTAGTTTAAAAAGTTAGCTTTCTAATGTGGAGATTATGTCCCCTAAGTCATTCAACTAATATATAAACTAACTTGATTAATATGTATGGAGCTCAGTATTTATTTTGAGTACAACCTTCATGGGAAAGTGAATTTATAAGTACAGAAGTAAATTTTAGAAACAAATATATAAAATTTCCTAAGTGAAAAATGATAAAATAAAAACACAGTGAAAGACTTTATAGCAGAAACCATCTCTATGTTCCATACAAAAGAGCATACACAAAATAGAGACATTCAGAAAGGTTAAAAATAAAAGGCACACCTAAAATAAATAGTGACCATAAATCTAATCAGACATGATATACATCAAGCTTAAAATGTATTATATAATATAAAAAAGACCTTATAATGCTGAAGGCAAAAATTTACAATGAAGAAATTTGTTAATATCTGAGTATTGTCATACAAAACAATTGCATAAAGATGAAAGTAATGAGATGCAGGAAGAATCAGAAGATATCTCATTGATTAGAGAAGAATTTAGCACATATCTTTCAGTCTAAGACAGAATTAATAGAAAAAGAATGTTAGAAATGAAAGACAATGACAGCATAATCAACACGGTGGGTCTTAGAGATACATAGGGAACTCCAAGCCCCAGCAATGAAGGACGCAGGTGCCCACTGAACACTTGCAATATCGTAAGTCATAGGGAAAATCTCCATAAACTTAAAAATAAAAAGAATATAAATATTTTCTGAATACACATTAATAAAACTATAATCTTTGCTGGTAGCTCAGCTGGTAAATGGAGAAGGCAGTGGCAACCCACTCCAGTATTCTTGCCTGGAGAATCCCATGGACGGAGGAGCCTGGTGGGCTGCAGTCCATGGGGTCGCTAGGAGTTGAACATGACTGAGTAGCTTCACTTTCACTTTTCACTTTCATGCATTGGAGAAGGAAATGGCAACCCACTCCAGTGTTCTTGCCTGGAGAATCCCAGGGACGGGGGAGCCTGGTGGGCTGCCATCTCTGGGGTCGCACAGAGTCGGCATGACTGATGCAACTTAGCAGCTGGTAAAGAATCCACCTGCAATGAAAGGGACCCTAGTTCGATTCCTGGGTTGGGAAGAGCCACTGGAGAAGGGATAGGCTCCTCACTCCAGTATTCTTGGGCTTCCTTTGTGGCTCAGCTGGTAAAGAATCCACCTGAGATGCGGGAGACCTAGGTTTGGAAGATCCCCTGAAGAAGGGAAAGGCTACCCACTCCAGCATTCTGGCCTGGAGAATTCCATGGACTGTATAGCCCATGGGGTCTCAAAGAGTCAGACACAACTGAGCGACTTTCACTTTTCACTCTCAACATCAAAGGACATACTTACACAGTAAGAATTTAAAAACACAAAGAGCTCAAGAGACTCAAAAGTTTGTGTCAAAAAAAGCACTCACCTTCTGCGATGGCTCAGTCTCTATGGAGTGTTTCTCTCTGAATAAATCCATTTCTTACTTATCACTTTGTCTCTCACTAAATTCTTCCTGTGATGAGACACAAAGAACCTGAGGCTCAGTAAGTCCAGACACAAGGGGACACAGGTTCGATCCCTGGTCAGGGAAGTAAGGTCTTTAATGTCACAGAGCAACTGAACCCTGAGCACCTCAACTACTGAGCCCTCACACCTCAAGTAGAGAGTTCATGTGTCACAATAAAGGATCCTGCATGATGCAATGAAGATCCCATGTAAATAAATCAGTATTCTAAAAATATTTAAAAAAGTTTGAATCAAAATAGTAGAGGAAACTTAGTAATTCCAAAAACAGAATTTAATGTGTTATTATTGACAAAAAATAGAACTAACAACCAGATGAACAAATTTTAAACACAATAAAACAACAATGATGCTATTAAATAAAAACAAACACAAAAAACAACAAGGAGCCAATTATACAGAACAAAGGAGAGAAACAGATGTATACAGAGTTGTCATGAAAAAGAAGAAACAGCCATCAAGAGAGAACATTACAGAAATCACAAGATACTTCCATGCACAATTGTATGCAAATCAATTTGAAAATCTAGATCAAATGCTTAACTTCTAAGGAAAATATGCCCTCTATGACATATGCTTATAGAAACACAACATTCAAACAGAAAAAAATTTGCAGTGTAGAAAAATGGGGGAAATAGCTCTACTGTAGAAAAGTACTGGGCCCAAAATTTTTTACATAGGGATCCTCAAATACTTAATTTTTTTTTATTCAAATAGTACTAAACTATTTGAAGAGCAAAGAAAATGTCTGAGCTGTTATTTGATAAAAAAGATCCAAGAGTATATTAAAAGTATAATACATTATGGTGAAGTTGGATTTATTCTGGAAATTCTAGGGTAATCCAGCACTATTAAATCTACTTATCTTTTGTTAAGTGATCTGATAGAAAAAAAATCATTATCATCTTACTAGAAGCTTAAATTTATTTCTTTAAAAATAAGAAATAGGAACAGATGGATTTTTACAGGACAAAATACAGATATTTGCTCAAAAGCTCATATCTTACTTTATCAAAATTATTGGATACTTGTTCAAAATTCCAAGGAATGGCTGTATGTTTTGATACTATTTAATGTGTTTTTGGAAGTGTTAGCCAGTTATATAAACAAGGGGATAAAACTATTAAAGCATAAAAGTTGTAAAGAAAGAGAGCAAACGTGTACTTAATTTTGGAGAAAGAGGTGACATAGAATACTATTGTCATTTTTCTCTTTGGTAAAGTGGATGTTAACCTTGATAACATTTGGATACAGTGCCGTGAGGGAGTTGAAGAAGAGAAAATAAGAGAACATCACACTTAAGGCACATATTAACACTTTATTGTTCTAGCTGTCATGTTCCTCTGACCATTATTGGACTTAACTATGCAACTGCATGGTTTCCTTGGCCCTTTTAAATGGATTTTACTTACTTTCTATCATTAAGTTGAAAAGCATGTAAATTGCATCTTGTAGAATTACCAAATTAATCCTGGATATTAGGTGTGTTAGAAGACTGGTTAATAGTCTTGGACTTCTGAACATGTTTGTTTTCATTATCCATGCACCCTGTATTCCTAATTTCATCTGCCCTGAGATATAGTTGAGTCTCCTACCATTCTATGTAGAGATCTAATAAACAGAAACACTGTGGATATATATAAGCATCCTAGAGAAGTTTTAGGAGATGGTTTTTGAAAGAAGTAGAGACATAGTTCACCATGTGCCCTTTGCTTTCTCTTTTTTGAAAATTTTATTTATTTTTTAATTGAAGGATAATTGCTTCACAGAGTTTTGTTCTTTTCTGTCAAACTGCTTTCTCTTTTTTAAGCATGTATGTCATTATCTGTGAAATTATTATCAGTCTCATACTGACTGTGTTTATATGGGTTGAATGGAAATAACATTGACATCATGAGATGAAGTGCTCTATATAAATAAGATGTATTATTTTTACAAAAGTGAATTATTTTGGAAAATTGGGAACATAACCACTTAAGGGGTGGAACATAGCAGCTGTTGAACAGTACACTTATAGAACTACAGTACAATTTGCAAAAGGGTGCCAGGATCTGCTGTCTAATTTTATTTTTTGAAACAAAATTACTGGAAGAATTTAGCTCTGCAGCACAGTGCAATTAACTAAATGGGAGTTGGCCAGGAAACAAGAGTAATAACCTCATTGCTTTCATGGTCTTAGTTTTAATTTGATACTGCAAAATGAACTGATATACATGTTACCAAAATGGAAGGCAGATTAATAATACTTAAGTTTTTTAGTGATCAAACCCTCTGTTTCAATCTTGGACCCCACAGTTTTGTTTTGGTTTCTATTTTCCTATAGACAGAGCCTAAAACAGAGCTTCCCTGGTGGCTCAGTGGTAGAGACACCACCTGCAATGCAGGAGACTGCCTGTAATGCAGGCAGTGTGGGTTCAGTCCCTGGGTTTGGAAGATCCCTGGAGAAAGAACTAGCAACCCAGTCCAGTATTCTTGCCTAGGGAATCCCATGGACAGAGGAGCCTGGTGGCCTACAGTCCAAATGGTTGCAGTAGTCAGATACAGCTTAGCAACAAAATCCACCATCACCACCAAAACATTTTATGCTATTTGAACCCAGACTGATCAAATTATTGAAGCCCATAGCCTTTAAAAAGAAAAAAAAGTTGGCAAAATACAATGAACTTGTTTAGCTCATCAAAATGTTATATGAGAGAATGATTGTCATTATCTTTAAAAAAAATCGGTTACTTCATGCAGAAATTTTGTGTCTTCATTCAGCTACCCTATCATTAATTTAATAAACCTTAAAACAGCAGACAGAATGTGGTTCAGTTATGAGAAGGAAACTAGATCAGATTCCACTAGAAAATACTGTATTATTAAACAGATTTGATTAGCTTTTATACATAAGGCGTCTTTAACTATAATACATATAGAATGATTGTTAATGTTCAGTTGTGAATTCTCCAACTTGATACCGCCTTTCACCATTTTATTATCAATAGATCATTTTCCCACAGTCTTAATTATGCAAACAATTTTTTGAGATATGTTTTATACAGCAACACAATTATTCATGGGGTTTATTGAACCAAAGAGCAAAAATTAATGTGCTTAGGTAGAATATGTTTCCCCTAAGCTGTTTGCCTCAGTGGTCCTGGCAGGTCTTCAGTAGTAGCACAGCACAGCTTGACACCACAGTGGAGGTCATCCTTAAATCAGTGAAATTTATAGAAGTATCGGAAGTCTGGAAGATGATGAAAGGCAGGACTAACGGGAGAGCAAAACAACCTTCTTCACTTGACTTGGTTTTCTGCAGCCCTTCTGAAACATGAACAACGTAGCTTCCATCATGAACCTGACAGTTCTACAAATGCCCAGGGATTTTGCTCCTTACCCCAAAGTTGCCCAATAGAGATCATCAGGATAGCAATTGCTACAATCACTACCTTATTTTAATAGTATTTTCTTTATCCTTCTCATTAGATAAATTATAAAATGAAGAGGGAGTCCAGATTTACTATGAGACTAATGAATTTAAGCTTAGGTTATGTACATTGACCTCAGTGTGAGCTGGAATTTAAAGTATTAAAGTATTCTAGGTGGAGAGGAAAAATCAGATTGCAGTTAAGAAGGATTTCTATGCAACCATTTCTGGTAGGATTGCTGAACAACCCTTGCTACTGCTACTGCTAAGTTGCTTCAGTCGTGTCTGACTCTGTGCGACGCCATAGATGGCAGCCCACCAGGCTCCCCCGTCCCTGGGATTCTCCAGGCAAGAACACTGGAGTGGGTTGCCATTTCCTTCTCCAATGCATGAAAGTGTAAAGTGAAAGTGAAGTCGCTCAGTCGTGTCCGACTCTTAGCGAGCCCATGGACTGCAGCCTACCAGGCTCCTCCGTCCATGGGATTTTCCAGGCAAGAGTACTGGAGTGGGGTGCCATTGCCTTCTCCCTTAGAAGCAAGTTATTTATATTTCTTAGACGTTTGCTAATTATTTTCTTATTCTAAAATTATATTCACTTTTTTATGTTTGTAATTTATTAAAAAAATAGTTTGTTATTTTTTCTTAAATGAGTCTCTCAAACTTTCATAACATTTTGGTCTCTCCAAACCTAGATCTTCTCCCCAGAGAAAATGAGTTTGGGCATATCTGCTACCCCCATCACTGATTTATAAGCTAGAGCCCTGGATCACTTACCTGCTGCCATCATAATGCCACCCATTCTCAAATCTTAGTGATTTAAAACAAACACTTATTTAGCTCATGAGTCTGTAGGAAAGTGATTTCAGCTAGTCTTAACTGGGCTCACAAGTCTGGGGTCAGCTGGCTAGAAGCTGAGCAGGGATGGTTTTAGTTTAGATAGCTGGGGTGACTTGCCTCTGTTAGACATCTCTTTCATCCTGTAGTGAGCTACTCTGTGCATGTTCTGTGCAGGAAAGCATAGTGAGAGGAAACACAGAAATACTTGTGCATCTCATAAACTAACACCTTATTGACTAAGTCAAATCATAGGGATAACCTCACCAGAATCAAGGGTGCAGAAACAAATTGTCACCTTGGAAAATGCTCATCAGATTATCCAGTCCTTCCTTTTAAAGATTTAAACTGAGATATTTGCAGTTGAAATTATTTGAGTTATTAGATTTGCTTCAAAATAATATGAAAAGAGAGAAATGGTAGAAATGAAATGGAGCAAGATGAATCATGAGTTGATCATTGTTGAGGCTGGGAGATGAGTATATAGTATTTATAGTATTATTCTCTACTTTTGCAGAACTTTGGAGAAAGAGCCTTTACTAGACTTTCATTGCATTAAAAGGGGCTACTTTTAGCATAAATTTATTTTCAATATAGTAATTATATTATTTCCATATAATATTGATATATGATGGCTAGAGAAAAATGGACAATTGATGTTACCTAATAAAATATTAGTTGACTATTAAAAATCAAATGTTTTATCAATTTTACATATTGAAGGATGGGGTTTAATTCTGGCTAATCATTGGCCCATCTGTGTGCCAGGCACATTTCCAAGCTCTGGCCATTGGCGAAAACACATGTGTGAAATTTCTGGTCTTGAGGATTTTATAGTCGTGTTGCTTTTCTATCATAGCTGTAACAGAGTTAATAGAGTACCGCAATTTTGGTGACTTAACACAAGTATAAAATCTTAAAGTTCTGTAGGTCAGACCTCAAACATGGCTCTCACTGGACTTAAATCAAGCTATTGTCAGGAATGCATGTCTTTCTGACAGCCAGAGGGGATAATCTGTTTGCTTGTGTTTTTCTTCCTCTACAGACTCCCCTAGGTTTCTTGGCTTATGACTCCTTTTCTCTGTCTTCAGAGCAGTCATTGGTACATACTTCTGTGCTTATCTTGTGTACTCCCTGTGACTGACTATAGCCAGGAAAGGGTTTGCCATTGTTAAGGATTCCCAACTCAAGGTCTTGACTCTAATTCTAGAAAGTTTCTTTTTTCATGTTAGGTAACCTGTTCTCGGGTTGAAAGGTTTAGGATGTGGACATCTTTGGAGGGCTGTTATTTTGCCTACCATAATAGCTAAGTGGTGGGAGAAAAGAAAATAAAAATGAATAAATAAGCAGAATATATACTTTCAGACACTGATATGTAATTATAAGAATCCATAAAATAGTGGTACAGTAGACAGTTACTGGCAACTTTTGTTTCAGAGAAGACATCACTAAGGAAGTGACACATCACTTTTGTGGTAAGTGGAGACTATTTTGCAAAGTCCTATAGGCATATCATCTCTGGTAAAGACAAAGCTAATGTAAATACCCAAAATGGAGGAATAGAATGATGGTGAAGAAGTATTTCCTGACCTGGGGTATTAGTTAGGGTCCAGGTTTCTTGGCTTGTACAGGGTCTGAGTTACTCAGCTTTACTCATTTTAAATCGGTTGTAAAGAAAAGCCAACAGAGGACTTTAAGGGGAGAAAAGACAATCTGATCTGGTTTGTTTGTGAATAATAAAATGTAGTTGTCTGTCCTCCACAGAACACATTTCTAGCTTTTATTATTACATCCTAAATTAGTAAACTCACAAACTTCTAATATTTAGCAAAACATTCCTTCTTCAGTAATTAATACTAAGTTGGAAAAGGATCTAAAGGACCCATATGAGATTTGGAATGGATAAGTAAAATTGCATTAGATAATTATTTATTTTTCTTAAGTATTCTTCCTTCAGTAGAGGTAATTCTGATATTTGGCATTTATCTCACAGGTTCAAGTAGAAATAATAAAATATTCACATATTCTTTTAACAAATCCCAGTTTCCAGTATCTGTGATATTCCTTCACAATTTTAAATCTAAATAAGAAGGATATCAATAAGTCATACTGCATGGAAGTGTTTGAAACCGGTGTTATTGTTTAAATTTGTGGATAGACATTAACCATTTCACAAGTAAAAATTAATAAAATTGGCAGGAGATGGATGAATGAAATACTATCTTATCAGAAATTAATACTATTTTGAAGTGAAAGTTGCTCAGTTGTGTCCGACTCTTTGCCACCTCGTGGACTAAACAGTCCATGGACTTCTCTAGGCCAGAATACTGAAGTGGATAGCCTATCCCTTTTCCAGTGGATCTTCCCAACCCAGGAATTGAACCGTGGTCTCCTGCATTGCAGGCAGATTCTTTACCAACTGAGCTATCAGGGAAGCCCGATATGATTCATGTTTATGGTCTGCACTGTGCTAAAGAGATGAGTTCGATTGTTTTCTCTTGTGATATAATCTGCTTAAAAGATCATTCAGTGAACAGGAAAGTAATTGGATCATTTAAGTGCTAAAATTTGCATGTGTTAAAAGATGATGGCTAGAAGGGAAACCAGAAAACTAATCAAGTGACAGTGGAAGTTGTATATGAAGCTCTATTCCATCCCTGCCTGTCCTATCAGAACCAAGGTACCAATTTCTTATTTTGGCAAGGAAGGGTTCTAAAATATTCTCACTTATATGTGCTTTTAATGTGTATCCTTTTGTCTGTTTTGCATGTTAAACATATAACCAGGCCTATCCCTCTGGTGAAGAGTTCTGAAAGCTTAAAACATTGATACAAGTTGAAACATAATTTAGAATTGACTTTCTGGGAAACAGAATTACTACAGAAAATATAAATTGTTTGCTTTTTCAGTAAAGATAATGGTGACTAATTGTATCATTACCTAAAGATTAAGTTTTAATTTTTGATGATATTGAATTCATGATGATATTGAAATGATATGCTTTAATATACTATAATCTGAGCACCGAAGAGTTGATGCTTTTCAACTGTGGTGTTGGAGAAGACTCTTGAGAGTCCCTTGGACTTCAAGGAGATCAGTCCTGGGTGTTCATTGGAAGGACTGACACTAAAGCTGAAGCTCCAATACTTTGGCCACCTCATGCGAAGAGTTGACTCATTGGAAAAGACCCTGATGCTGGGAGGGATTGGGGGCAGGAGGAGAAGGGGACGACAGAGGATGAGATGGCTGGATGGCATCACTGACTCGATGGACATGAGTTTGAGTGAACTCCGGGTGTTGGTGATGGACAGGGAGGCCTGGCGTGCTACGATTCATGGGGTCGCAGTCAGACACAACTGAGCGACTGAACTGAATATACTATAAAACTGATTTTTCCCTTTCCCTCTGTTAAAGTTATCAAGATGTGTGTGTGTTTGAGTGTGTGTGTGTGTGTGTGAGAGAGAGAGAGAGAGAGAGAATGACTTTATAATCACTCATATGCATATGGCAATTTTCAATGTAACTTATCAGTAACTGAAAACAAAATTAACACACATTTTGACTACAAAATCTCATTTTATTTGATACTGTGATTGTTTTCTGATGCAGTTCAAGGTGACTGTATTAACAGTTTTGATATAACTTTTTCTTAGTAACCCATTCAAAATGATGGCTATTGTTGGAAAATGACATTCTTTCTGAATAGCCTTGTAACCATGTAATGAATCTGTAATTATGCAAACAAGCTTTCCCCTATAAAATGTCAACAGAATCAGTTCTTGCATCTGCCTTTGGTAAGTAAAGAGAAACTAAGGCATTTGCCCTCACTCTCTACTCCAATGAATAAATAAGAGGAAGCCATCTTCAACAGACTGCTTCATTTTCTACTCTTTTTAATCTCCTCCTGCCTTTCTGTAGACCGAGGAGAAGTAATAAAGCAATTAATCATGTGATATTCATATCCTGGCAGCACCAGCCTCTTATGACTACATTTACGGCTTGTACTGCCAAGCCTCTTTTATGCCACATCCTCTGGTTTGTCAAAGCTTTCCCAGTACAACTCTACACCATCCATTATTTAGCACAAGTATCATTTTATGTCAATTCAAGAGTGATTACTTAGGTAGAGAAATCAATAAAGAGAAGGTCTATTAAAACCCAGGTAATAATAGAAGGTACCAGAAAGATTCTAATCTGCCCTGTGACTTGGCAAGAGGCCCTGTCTTAAGTCATTAAGAGTTCACTTGCTCTTGTAGCATCACTAGACATTTTTTAACCGTAGAATATGATCACCTCCATGCTGTGACTTGCGGATAGATTCTTTAGAGGGGGTCCAAGTTGATCTTCCAAGGGAAACATTTGGAGTTTCTGATTTTGATAGACCAGGGGAGTAACTGAACCACCCTTCATTTTTCACTTTCCTGGGTATGAGTTGCACTGATTGAAATACACTAAGGGGTCTTCTGGCGATGACCTGATAATTAGGGAGATTCCAGAAGGCCCCACAAACTGGATAAAATTGAAATTTGCCAAACAATCCCATCGTTTGAGTAAGTCTTAGATTCTAGTTATTTCTGAATGATTGGGAAAGACATGATAAGACAGAGAAGCAAGAAATTCTCTTCTAGAGATCATAGGGGTGTGCTTCAAGTCCTTTCTAAGTGCCAGTATTGAGAAACTTATTTCAAGGAGCATCCTCTACAATGCTATTTTTGCTCCTTTCTACAACTGGATGTCAGGAGTCCATCCTGATAAGTGCATTGATTGTGGAATTTATAGCATGCCACAGTCAGCATCTTAGACTGCCCTGACTGCCCTCAATTGTCTGACCAGGCAACAGAGTGGAAGGGGAATACTAAACCATATCCAGACACTGCGGAGAGCATGTTCCATAACAGAGACTCAGCACTCCAGAGATCATATGACTACTAATGTTCTTCATCTTTCATTTTATGTAAACTTGGAGAGAAGTTGGAGTGTCTGACTTCATTCAGTGGAATCTACTTTAAAGAAGACTAGGCTTTAGAGTAACAAGAGAATGTATTGGCGTCCATTATAAAATAATTAATTAAAAGGTTATGTTTATATTAAGAAGGTTCTGGCTGACTTTGAAATCACTCTTAAAGATATATGATTATTAATGCCAGTATACAATATGCATGAATACAGAGAGTGATTTTAGAATTTACTGTATGAATGAAGTAATCAATAGTATTTCTACTTGTTTATTTTTATGTTTGTTTCAATGGTATCTGATAATATATAGAGTTCCATGTACTGCCTAAATAAACTTAAACACAGGTGCTTAGGTTCTGGCAACACAAGAAAGAAAAAGAGAATGAGTAGTTTATGTTCTCAGAGTTCCACATGTAAGGATATCATGCCTTTCAAAAAATTAAACATTTGCTAATCTCCATGTTGATAGACTTAGTAAAAATATAGAACTATGAGTTCAGTTTTTGGCCATAATTACATCAGAAGATATCGTGTTTCAGTGCAGTGTTTTTTGTTACTTTTACTTCTCCTGTAATTTCACTTAGTTTATTTTTCTGTATATTAAGCAATAAATCATATTTAAATGTAGTAATGGCAAGGAAAAAGATGAAGTCACTTACCTCCAGGTTAGTCCCTACAGTGAAACTATTGTTTTTTCTTCTCTAGAAATCTCAGGCCTGGAATACAATGGCTCTTAGAAATTAGGTCAGATACCAAAAGGAAAAAAAAAAAAATACACAAAATGAACAGAAAACCGTAGGATCAACAACAAGTAAACACATTAACCATCTCAAAGTGTCATCAACCTGACACTTTGTGGTGTCAGGTAATATACTTTCTGCCTTGGTGATGTGCTTACATATATATTTTTGAATGATTTGCAGACGATTTTGTTACAACCTAATGATTCAACCAGACTGTAGGAAGAAAAGTAAAATCTGTATGTTCTATTGAGGCAGAAGACGATTTGAGGGGAGACACATGAATGAGACAGGTGAGTCAAATTCTGAGGCACTACAACCCAAGAACGTAATTTTCTAAATACTAGTTTTCTATTCCCTTCAGCAGAGGAAAATTATTTTTTCTCAAAAGATATCAGTGCTGGACATGTCTGGGTTCTCATAAGGAAAGTTGTCAATAGAAAACATGACATTTGTAAAGAATGACCACTGATCAAAGTAGTTCTGACAATAAAAATTCACATAAGCTTTGCATCCAATAAATAGTACCATTTAATCTACCACTGGATTTTTCAAATTAATCAAGAAGAGGGTTATTTCTGCTTACAGAGGGGGAATAGTCATCCATGGTTTAGTCAGTTTAGTCTTAGGGGGAAAAAAAAAGAAAGCTTTGTGTTGCATGGTGCTTGGAAAATAAAACCTGAGAAGAATTCTATTAAGTTTATTCCACGCTGGTAGAAAGCAGAGTAAGCATTCACTTCTGAATTACTAGTTAAAGAAAAATAGTAATACTGATGAGTGGTCCTCCTATGAAATGTGACACTGTGGGGCTTTTCTACAACTTATTGAATGAAATGGCCATGTCAATTTCATATTTTTCTGAAAAGAGAAAAAAAGCATGATTGACTTTTATGGTGGATATTAAGGAACTTAGATTTAAAGGGGAACTTAATTAAGACTTCTAAATGGAGTCTTCTCTCTACACTGTGTTCTCATCCGTTACTTTGACTGATAAAACTATTTCTGTGCAAAGGGCTCCCCAAATCTCTGACTCATCCCTGAGCCCCACATTTATATGTGCAGTAACCTAATAAAGTTCTATTTTATATTAAGAGTGAACGACGCACTCTAGTTTTCAATCCCAGCACCTGAAATAAAGTCTATCCTCCTTACCACGGCCTGCGAGTGCCTCATAATTTGGCCATCTAATTTGGAATTTGTTCCCCAGCACTCTTCATGCGGCCTGCTAGACTCTGACCCTTGCTTTCTTTCTGTTCTTTGAACGCTGAGCTCATTTCCATTGGGAGCATCTGCATTCTGTTTGTCTGGATGACTTTCCTTCAGCTATGTCAGGCTCTTTCCTGTCTTTTAAGTCTCCTGTTAAAGGGCACTTGTCAGTAAAGTCGCACTGCACTGTCCATCTGAATGACCCCCTGGGGTCCCAGCCGCACCTCACAATTCCCTATCACATCTTCTGATTTCCATTTTCTTTAATTTTATTACTGTTTGAATATGCTATAGGTTTGAACAGACATGTGTTTCCTCCCAGGTGACTACGCCGCCTGCGACACAAATACAACTAGTAAACGATGAATAGATGTTTGTAAAAATGAATGTTTGCTTGTGTTTAAATCTATTTCTACTCAATCTATAAGTTAAGTTCTTTGTATTCCACATGAATTCCTCTTATTTTTTCTTGAATCTCCTAATCTGGACTTTATAGCTGCTTCCATTTATTTCCATTATAATTAGATTTTTCTGGATAATATTTACACTATTTTGACATAAATTGAGGGAAGATTTATACCACTCTTCATTCCAAAAAACTATCTTTAAATAGTGAGTTGCTTCGTACAATACCAACTCTATTTTCTAGAATTATTTTCAGTGTTTGTGAATAAAATAGTCAAATGCACTGTTTTATTTTGTGTGTGGTAAGTTGAACATTGTTCACAGGTTTGCAGTTATTCACATCTCTCTGTCACATGTTTTTGTCTCTGAGACTGTTTTTCTAGAAAATGTATTAATGGTTTATTCAAAGTGCTAGAAAATGAGACTATATCTTTTTAAAAACAAAGCATATCCCTATTATGAAAATTCAGGTGGTCAGATGTACATGGTCTTTACATCCTTCTACATTAGAAAACTTTCCAAGAAATCACATGGAACTATCTTTCTTGCTCTTTAGCACTGTGAACATCTCATTGACTCTGCCATATCTTTTGTCTCAAAGTTAGTCCAATGTAACCCCAAGAATTTTAGCAAAGTGAGACCTCTGCTTTCATATAACTTTATGTCTTTTGGATTCAGAAGTTTATTGGTATAGATGTTCTTATAGTAAAAGTTTATTTTCTAGGTTTTGGCAGGACAGAGAAGTAAAAGTAGGAATGTTATTTTGATTCTGCAAATTTAAATAATTAAAAAGAGAATAAAGTAAATAATTAGATAAGACATACTATAAGATTGATACATACGCCAGACATATCAACACAGATTAGTGAAAAAGTATCTAGCACGTGGTATGTAGAAAGTAGTAATATTATTAAAGTACGTACGTGTTAGGCTAGGATATGTGTTGATAGACAATCCCACAGTCTCAGTGGCTTAACAAAAGTTTTATCTCCATATTCCAAGGGATTTTTGCTCCACACTGTCATGTCTGATAGAAGCTCCAACATCTAATAACTTTATCATCTAGCAAATGCACTCTGCTAGTTTTGACAAAGGAAGACACTCTGTTACAGTTTCTAGTAGGGTTAACATATAAAAGATACATTTATTTTAACAAAATATTGTGTATTTTATTTGGGTGAGGGACTGAAAACAATGAAGTATATAATACAGATATATATATATATATATATATATATATATATATATATATATATTTCTACAAAGTTTTGCCTGGACTGTATTATCCATAAAAAAAATGGCTAGATGATCAGTTGTCAAATGGAAGGTTTTTTCTTAGATTTATCCTCTCCAATTTTAATTAATGATTTAGAAAATATATGAGCTGCTATATATTATCTAGTGATAAAACAATTCTGTTTAAAAATTTAGACTTTATGGATATTTCAGTGAGTTGTGGAAAAAGTATTTCATGCATCATTATAGATGATGACAAGTATATTTTACCTCCCATGTAGAAAGTAAGAGTTTTACATGTCAAAGCATTACTTTCTTGTTCTGGCTTTCTGCAAGATCAGGTGAATTTTAATTTATTTTAAACCTTCCCCATTGCTTATTATAATGCAGTTATATTTATACTTAGAGTTTTATTGGCCCTATAGAAGTCACTGTGACTAATTAATATTTTATATTTCCAT
Organism: Bubalus bubalis; assembly: GCF_019923935.1. NCBI lineage: Eukaryota > Metazoa > Chordata > Mammalia > Artiodactyla > Bovidae > Bubalus > Bubalus bubalis. Next base: position 75,169,039 of record NC_059159.1, read on the forward strand.
AGATGTGATAGTTTTCTATTATTAATGATTTTGTAAAAATATATAACCAATAGAGCATTTTAACATAAATAAAGAAGAAATAAATGGAAAACAGATACAAGTATATATTTTGGGTCATAATGATATATTCATATGTACCTTGAATACTCAATAAAAAGCAGCTAAATCATAAAAAAAAAAGTTTTGAATTCTCTTTGAGTACATTTCATTGATAGAGTATCTGTTGCCTTCTTGTTTCTTCTTGTCATCTGATTTTTATTTTGTAAGTTTCAGGTTATACATCATAATTTGAATGTCTGTACCTTCCATCTAGCTTTCCTGGTAGCTCAGCTGGTGAAGAATCCGCCCGCAATGCAGGAGACCTGGGTTCCATCCCTGGGTTGGGAAGTTTCCCTGGAAGACAGCATGGTGACCCACTCTAGTATTCTTGCCTGGAGAATCCCCATGGACACTAAAGCCTGGAGGGCTACAGTCCATGGGACCCCAAAGGACACGGCTGAGTGACTAAGTGCACACACACTCACCTTCCATCGGTGTACTCATACTCTCTGCTATCAAAGAAGGCACTGCAATTGTTCTTAAATAGGTCTTTGTCTAAGAAAGGAGAAATTGAAGCAGATTAGTAATAAAAGTTGTAAGATAAACCGTGAACACTATAACACAGTCAGAAAAAGGAGAGACCTGCCACAAGAAATATTTACCAGAGATAGCATCATGAAATGTCAAGGGCTGTTTTGCATGTAGTTTAGCCTAAACAAAGGACAGGACCTCAAGAAGTCAGAATAAAAGCACTTGATTTCCCCAGGGCCGTGGAGGTAGATAATTTTATGTCTTGGGTGTTTAGAGGAGCAAGGATGAATTGAAAGTTGATGAAGAATAAAATAAAGGGTAAAAGCCTGAGCATACTGGTAATTTGAGTTTAATAAGTTATGTTGTGTAAATTACTTACCCATGTCAAACCAACATGTTACGCACAGTGTAATATATTTACTTTCTACAAAACTTCTGGCAGTATTGTATATGTGTGAGGTAGAAGGGAGAAGGAAGAAAGGGAATGAGGAAGAGAAAAGGAGGGGAGGGGAGGAGAGGAGGGGAAGAATGTGGGGGGAATGTAGGGGAAGGAAGGATGGGAATACATGAGAAAGACACAGAGATTTATATCTTTTGAAAATCCGAATTTGGTCTTTGGTTTCCATTTTGGAATGAAAGCCCCAGTGACAATATAATTGTCATTTCATTTAAACTGCCCCCCCCCAGGAAGATTGCTAATCCCAAGGAATAAGCAAATTAAATATTGGGAAATGAATTCCTTGAAGCCCAGGTTTCTTTCTGATGATATGCAGGGGGAAAGATTTTCTGTAAAATAATTTTTTTAAAAAAGGGTTGTGTTTTCAGAAATAGTGCAAAACCAAATTATTTTGATTCCATAGATGTCTCAAGAATTAAATTGATATTATTACTTCCTTAAAATAACTAGCCTGTAGATTATTTTCTGACAAATATGTCATTTCTTTTTGCAATTGATCTTTGAATATGCCTAGTTGCATCAAAGTCTTCTAGTTTGGAAATCTAGCATTGATGACTTTTTCTTTACAATTCTTATGTTCACTACAGTTTCTTACAGCTTCAGTTGAAAATTCTTGAGACTCACACTTTCCTCTCATTTCCAAACAATATATTCAGTTTTTATGTTTATACATTCCTTTGGAAGTGCTTTCTGGTCTTTCTAATTTATTTTTACTTCCATTGAATCCTGGTTATTATTTCCTCTATACAATTTAGAGATTACAGTTCCCCAAATAATCATAACATGATCTCATTGTTTATGTTCATGAAAATATAATTTGAGTTATATGTTTACACCATCATTATGATCAAGCCATTTAAAGCTTATTCTCATTAAAAATTCCAAAATATTGGAGTGAATGACCGAAACCCATTTAGCATCAACACACTATGATACTATATTACTGTCTGCCAAATTAAGCTTGAGTAAGTTTTTTAAGTTTCTCTTCATATTAACCCATCTTAAATTTCCAATCTAATTTCTACTATTGCTCAGTGTGTATTCTCAATTGTAGTTAAACTAGTCACCTTCTATAAACAAATTCTGCAATTATCTATGTTGATTTGACTTTGGCAATTGTTTGACCTCAGTCTGAACATTAATTTATCTCTGAATTTTCCTCTCCCATCAGACACCAAAAAAAGAACCTGCATTGGCTATGGTCTACTGTTTTAGAAAATATCTTATTCTCCTTTCACAGAATATTTTTTGCTTTCCATTCCATATAGGTATCTGTCATCTTTTTCAGAATTCCAAGCTAAACCAAATGTATGCAAGATTGCATTTATGTAGTGTGATTCTTCTCAAATTCATTTCTTCTGTGTAAATTGAAGCAGCATTCTGATTTCTTGCACTTATATCATCTCTTCCTCATGTGTTTTTTAATTGTTGATATTTTCCTTTAGGGGAGTCTCGTTTTGCATTTCTGCTCTAAAATGTAGCTCACTCTGACCTGTATGGATCCCTTCAGTTTAGTTCCTGTGTTTTAGGATGCTGTGATAGACAGCATCCGTTTGTCTATCACTTTTTTGTTTTTGCATGTTTTTCCGGTTACATGCTATCTAATTGCTCATTAATGGCAGAATTTTCTACTCTGTCTCTAAATAAGCAAAACTATACTTCTTATTGTGAGCATCAAAATGGAGTAGGCTCATTTAGGAAGTAGTATCCCAACTGAATGGGAAAAAAGTTGAAAATCACTTGAAATTGCATCTGTAAAGTTAACAACTCATGTTGTTATTTGAGGAGTCTTCCAAAAATACTTATTTTGATATATGCCTCAATACAGTGTGTGTGTGTGTGTGTGTGTGTGTGTGAAAAAGAGAGGAGAAGGGAGAGAAAGGAAAGAGGAGAAAGAAAGAAGCAATCACATGTGTGTGTTTGTAATATTATAAATAATGCTGCAGTAAATGATTTGTGCACGTACCTTTTACTTCTGCCTTATAAAAGCACTCAAGGTTGATTTAAAGGGTCAACAATACTTCCAGTTAAGATTTTAAGACTAAATAATTAGAATTGCTTTATTTTGCTTCCTCACATAATTATGGCATTTTGGTCTTGTGCAATTATCTATCTATATGGAGTCATATTATAATAAAAAGATGTATAAGATTCCTTAGTGAATTCATAATGTACCTTTAAACAAAACACAGTATATTAAGAGCTCAGTCGGTAGTACTTGATATAATATTTATGAATGTTCATGCTTACATTCATGTGTATATTTATGTGTGAATGGAATCTATCTTACATAGTGATCATAATCACTTACCTTCATTAGGCAAAAATATTGTTACATACCAGGCAATGCTGTAAAATTATTTTACTGAATTATTGTATAAATATGGAAATGGAGAAACATAGTAATAACTTAACCCAGGGTTGTGGTTATTAAATGATATCACTATATTTTTACCAGTGTCTAAGATGTCATAACTAAAAATTGTTAAGGGAGAAAATCAGCTATCAAAGAAAAATGACTTTTTAATTAGTCTTCCACAAATGAAGTAGATTTTACTGCAGTTCTTTACCATAGATAGTCATAATCTATGGCTTTTTTGAAGATTGAAATTGTTATTTTTTAAAAAAATAGTAAAGAATGGCAGATATATCACATACAAAAACAAGCATTTTTTTTTTTTTTTTTTGCTATGGAAAAAGCAAAATTGATTTGTAAAGTAAAATTGTGATGTTGACAAAGTAGATAATAGTTTAATTCTAACTTCAGAACCAGGCTTTACCTTAAGGAATATTAACTATGAGTCATCATTTCTCCTGTGTTGAATTTTAAAAATGCATATTTTAAATTAGAAAGAAAACTGAACTCTACTGAGTTTACTTTAATATTGGCTACTTTGTTTAACTGAATTTCAATACAAGGATGACAGTGTGTACTATCCAAAGCATTGTGGTGATGAGAAAACAAAGTCTATAATAGTGTATCCAGAATTGGACTGAAATTAACCCAGTTAGAGTATATACATGGAGAAGGCAATGGCACCCCACTCCAGGACTCTTGCTAGAAAATCCCATGGACAGAGGAGCCTGGTAGGCTGCAGTCCATAGGGTCGCTAAGAGTTGGACACGACTGAGTGACTTCACTTTCACTTTTCACTTTCATGCATTGGAGAAGGAAATGGCAACCCAGTCCAGTGCTCTTGCCTGGAGAATCCCAAGGACGGCGGAGCCTGGTGGGCTGCCGTCTATGGGGTTGCACAGAGTCCGACACGACTGACGCGACTTAGCAGCAGCAGCAGCAGAATAGATGCACAGGTCAGAAATAATACTGAGATATTCCCTAAAAATTAGAAGTGGATGAATAAATTTTGTCTTCTCTAAATGAAATTGATTACAGCAATTATTAATTTTCTAGGAATACCTTGATGTTATAATAGGTGGCAATTTACTGAAAGAATAAGTGCACATGTATACCTGTGGTGGATTCATTTTGATATTTGGCAAAACTAATACAATTATATAAAGTTTAAAAATAAAATAAAATTTAAAAAAAGTAAAAAAAAAAGAATAAGTGCATAATTAATTAAGGTAGCAAATTGTAAAGAAAACAATCTTTGACAAGTCCCTTATAATGAACTTCAGATGTCATATCAACTGCCTTGTGTTTTAAATGAAGTATAACTCAGTAATTATCTATTGTTAATACACCAAGCAATGCCTTCATCCTTAATGATTTACCCAGACCAAGAAAACAGGTAACTTCATGGGGTTATAAGCATTCCCATGGGTTTTCCTGGTGGTTTAGCAATAAAGAAATCCCTCTAGTGTAGGAGAAGTGGGTTTGATCCCTGGGTCAAGAAGATCCCCTTGAAGGAAATGGCAACCCATTCCAGTATTCTTGCCTGGAGATTCCATGGACAGAGGAGAATGGTGGGCTACAGTTCATGGGGTAGCAAAGAGTTGGACATGACTGAGTGACTGATATTTTCACTGTTTTTTTTTTTTTTTTTTTTTTCATAGTAAAAAGCATTGTCTATGTATCTATCTATTGTGGCTAAATTCAAAACCATACCTTAATTACGGTACCTCTTCAAAGCCATTGATCACTCTAATTGTCTGACAAGTCACATTGCTAAATAAAATTAAAACATAGCATGAGATCCAGAAAATCATAAGCTTTATTAAGTTACATGTTCACATTTGATATACAAAACTAAATGTGGGCTGGTTTGACTTATGTATTTTTTACAGTTACTGTGGGTGGAAGAAACTCAGCAGTAAATGAGAGAAGAAGTAAATTTAAATTTCTATGCAAGAGAAAAGAGATGTGCATAGTGAATGTATCACCAGATGATCAATACCAAAATCAGATTGATTATATTCTTTGCAGCCAAAGATGGAGAAACTCTATACAGTCAGCAAAAACAATTTGGGAGCTGACTGTGGCTCAAATCATGAGCTCCTTATTACAGAATTCAAACTTAAATTGAAGAAAGTGGGAAAAACCACTAGATCATTCAGGTATGACCTAAATCAAGTCCCTTATGATTATACAGTGGAAGTGACAAATAGATTCAAGGGGTTAGCTCTGGTAGAAAGAATGGCTGAAGAACTGTGGATGGAGGTTCGTTACATTGTAAAAGAGGCAGTGATTAAGATCATCCCCAAGAAAAATAAATGCAAAAAGGCAAAATGGTTGTCTGAGGAGGCCTTACAAATAGCTAAGAAAAGAAGAGAAGTGAAAGATAAAGGAGAAAAGGAAAGATAGACCCATTTGAATGCAGAGTTCCAAAGAATAGCAAGGAGAGATAAGAAAGCCTTCCTCAGTGAAGAGTGCAAAGAATAGATGAAAACAGTAGAATGAGAAAAACTAGAGATCTCTTCAAGAAAATTAGAGATACCAAGGGAACATTTCATGCAAAGATGGTTACAGTAAAGCACAGAAATGATATGGACCTCACAGAAGCAGAAGATATTAAGAAGAGGTGGCAAGAATACAAAGAAGAACTATAAAAAAAGATCTTTATGACCCAGATAACCACAATAGTGGGATCACTCAGCTAGAGCCATACATCCTGGAATGTGAAGTCAAGTGGGTCTTAAGAAGCATCACTACAAACAAAGCTAGTGGAGGTGATGGAATTCCAGTTGAGCTATTTCAAATCCTAAAAGATGATGCTGGAAAGTGCTGCCCTCAATATGCCAGCAAATTTGGAAAACTCAGCAGTGGCCACAGGACTGGAAAAGGTCAGTTTTCATTCCAATCACAAAGAAAGACAAGGCCAAGGAATGATCAAGCTACTGAACATTTGCACTCATCTCACACACTAGCAAAGTAATGCTCAAAATTCTCCAAGCCAGGCTTCAACAGTACATTGACAGTGAACTCCAGATGTTCAAGCTGCATTTAGAAAGGCAAAGGAACCAGAGATCAAATTGCCAACATCCGTTGGATCATTGAAAAAGCAAGAGAGTTTCAGAAAAACATCTATTTTTTCTTTATTGACTATGCAAAAGCCTTTGACTGTTTGGTTCACAACAATCTGTGGAAAATTCTTCAAGAGATGGGAATACCAGACCACCTGACCTGCCTTCTGAGAAATCTGTATGCTGGTCAAGTAGCAACAGTTAGAACTGGACATGGAACAACAGACTGGTTCCATATCAGGAAAGGAGTACGTCAAGGCTGTATTTTGTCACTTTGCTTATTTAACTTATATGCAGATTACATCATGCGAAATGCCAGGCCAAAGGAAGCACAAGCTGGAATCAAGATTGCAGGGAGAAATATCAATAATCTCAGATACGCAGATGACACAACCCTTATGGCAGAAAGAGAACGGCTAAAGAGCCTCTTGATCAAAGTGAAAGAGAGTGAAAAAGTTGGCTTAAAACTCAACATTCAGAAAACTAATATCATGGCATCTGATCCCATCACTTCATGGCAAATAGATGGGAAAGCAATTGGAAAGAGTGACAGACTTTATTTTCTTGGGCTCCAGAATCACCACAGGTGGTAACTGCAGCCATGAGATTAATAGAAGCTTGCTCCTTGGAAGGAAAGTTATGACCAACCTAGAAAGCATATTAAAAAACAGAGGCATTACTTTGCCAACTAAGGTCCATCTAGTCAAGGCTATGGTTTTTCCAGTAGTCATGTATGGGTGTGACAGTTGGACTATAAAGAAAGCTAAGCATTGAAGAATTGATGCTTTTGAACTGTGGTTGTTGGAGAAGACTTTAGAGTCCCTTGGACTGCAAGGAGATCCAACCAGTCCATCCTAAAGGAGATCAGTCCCGGGTGTTCATTGGAAGGATTGATGCTGAAGCTGAAACTCCAATAATTTGGCCACCTCATGTGAATAGCTGACTCATTTGAAAAGACCCTGATGCTGGGAAAGATTGAGGGCAGGAGGAGAAGGGGACTACAGAGGACGAGATGGTTGGATGGAATCACCAACTCAATGGACATGGGTTTGACAGGGAGGCCTGGTGTGCTGCAATTCATGGGGTTGCAAAGAGTTGGACACGACTGAGCGACTGAACAGAACTGAGGCAGATGACACCACCCTTATGGTAAAAAGTGAAGAGGAACTAACAAGCCTCTTGATGAAGGTGAAAGAGGAGAGTGAAAAAACTGGTTTAAAAATCAACATTCAAAAAACTAATATCATGACATCTGGTCTCATCACTTCATGGCAAATAGATGGGGAAACAATGGGAACAGTGATAGACTTAATTTTCTTGGGCTCCAAAATCACAACAGGTGGTGAGTGCAGTCATGAAAATAAAAGATGCTTGATCCTTGGAAGAAAAGCTATGACAAACCTAGACAGTGTGCTAAAAAACAGAGACATGACTTTGCTGCCCAAGGTCTGTATAGTCAGAGCTATGGTTTTTTCCAGTAGTCATGTATGGATGTGACAGTTGGACCATAAAGAAGGCTAAGTGCTGAAGAACTGATGCTTTTGAATTGTGGTGTTGGAGAAGACTGTGTAGTGTCCTTCGGACTGCAAGGATAGAACACCAGCCAAAATTCTAAAAGAAATCAATCCAGAATATTCATCTGTGGAACTGATGCTGAAGGTGACACTCCAATACTTTGGCCACCTGATGTGAAGAGCCACCTTAATGGAAAATACCCTGATGCTGGGAAAGATTGAAAGTAGGAGGAGAAGGGGATGTTGGAGGACAGGATGTTTGACTTAATGACTCAATGGACATGAGTTTGAGCAAGTTCCGGGAGATGTTGAATGACAGGGAAGCCTGGTGTGCTGCAGTCCATGGGGTCACAAAGAGTTGGATATGACTGAGCCACTGAACAATTGCTGGATAGAACTCAAAATGGTGGGCAGTGTATACCTGTGGCAGATTCATTTTGATATATGGCAAAACCAATACAATATTGTAAAGTTAAATAAAATAAAATTTAAAAAAAATGTCAGAATAAGGATCCAAAAAGCTGTGGGAGGGCATTCATTCTTGTGCCGAGGCAGAAAATAAGTCAGAGCCCTATTCCTAGACTAAATAAGTATTTTAGTTAATAAGGTCTAGGGAACATAATGAAAAGGCAAAAATAAGGATAGCAATGGTGACTGCAGCCATGAAATTAAAAGACGCTTACTCCTTGGAAGGAAAGTTATGACCAACCAAGATAGCATATTCAAAAGCAGAGACATTACTTTGCCAACAAAGGTCCGTCTAGTCAAGGCTATGGTTTTTCCTTTGGTCATGTATGGATGTGAGAGTTGGACTGTGAAGAAGGCTGAGCGCCAAAGAATTGATGCTTTTGGACTATGGTGTTGGAGAAGACTCTTGAGAGTCCCTTGGACTGCAAGGAGATCCAACCAGCCCATTCTGAAGGAGATCAGCCCTGGGATTTCTTTGGAAGGACTGATGTTAAACCTGAAACTCCAGTACTTTGGCCACCTCATGTGAAGAGTTGACTCATTGGAAAAGACTCTGATGCTGGGAGGGATTGGGGGCAGGAGGAGAAGGGGATGACAGAGGATGAGATGGCTGGATGGCATCACAGACTCGATGGACGTGAGTCTGAGTGAACTCCGGGAGTTGGTGATGGACAGGGAGGCCTGGCGTGCTGCGATTCATGGGGTCGCAAAGAGTCGGACTTGACTGAGTGACTGAACTGAACTGACCTGAACTGAAGGTAGTAATTGTAAGGGAAATACCATATAGTTAGGAACCAGGAGAGGTATGTTTCAGTTTTAACTTTGTAACAAAGTTGTCTTTAATATTCCTGTGCCTCATTTTCTACACCTGTTCACTAGAAATTAAACTCCTACCCTAAGTAACCAACTGACTTAATTATTTTGAAAATTAAATTCAATATTGCATATGAACATGCCTCGTAAATAGCAGTGTGCTATATAGGCATTTTAACATTATTAAGAAACTCTTCCTGCTATTTTATTCACAGGGTTCATATCAGGGTTCCCAGTTTAAATGTCACTCACCAACTATGGATAAAGACACTAATATGCTAAAACATGGCAGCTAATTGCATAAATTTATTCAACCATGAAATTACTTTGTTAATACATTAAGGAACAGGTTTGTTATGTGTGTTATTGTAAATGAATACATCTGTGTAAAGAGTGACCTTCACAGGACACTTCATTTTCTTTATTCTTTTCCTGGTAGAATAATATTTGCAGACATAACTCTCTACCACTTGTAAAAACACAGGGAGAGTCATCTAATTTTGCATCCATGGTCAAGGGCAGTAATGATGAAACATGACCTATTAATACAGAGCAGAAATAAAGAATGTAAATGTTCTTTCTGTGGGTTGAATAGTCATTTTTCTTTTGTTTCGATTATTGGTACAAAGCCAATAATGTGAAAAAAGAGATATTAATGTGACACTTTTTTTATAGCATACATTCTCTTGGGTTTTTCTTTGAATTATTTTGTTATTTTCTTCACTGCCTCAGTGGACTACCTTTCTGTGCCAGAAATGTTTTTTAAATAACAGATAATATTTAGGTGTTTTGTCTACAGTGTGGAATAGCCAATACAAATCAATCTTGAGAGTTATTTAAATTTAAGTAAATCAGCTATAATTAAATCCTTTACTTTTACTATTCCCTTCTTATATCTTTGCTACCTCATGGAAACTCCAATCGATGACTTAATGCTTATTTTTTTAAATCAAAACATTTAGTGGCCTATAATAATCTTTGGAAATTATGAGATAGTGAGGAGGCATGATGAAAAGAGGATGAATTAGCTCTTCTTAACTTGTACCAGTCATCCCTCAGAGCTCACACAGTTCCTTTATCTTTCATGGATTGAAATTTGTTTGTATTAACTTATTATTTTCTACTCTTATTATTATCTACTAAGTAATGTGTGTGTTGTATGGTAAGCAATTATGAGATTTTCTTCTCAAAGATATAAGTTTAGAGAAATCATGGACATAATTCAGTGACTAATAGGAAACAATATGTACATAAGCATTAAATCTGTCTTGAAAAACTATAAAAAATGCAGAAATAAAGGGCTAATGTACACTTGTGAGTTCTGATTGTGGGAACCAGTTAGAATCTGGGTTTGATGAATGCTGAAGAAAAGTCTTCAGTCTTTTCCTATTAGAAAGGAAAACAGGTAGACACAGTCTTGTTTACAGTGACAGAACTGGCTAGCCGGGAGAAGATAATGAGCAAGTTTAAGTAAAATTTATTGAGTGGTTCCAGTTTTAAGACCGAGAAGCAAGAAACCTGAAGTGGTCATTGCACATTTGTTGGCAGGGGAGTTGACAAGGAAAACTGCATGAAAGGTAATGGGGCTTTGCTGCTGCTGCTGCTGCTATCTCACTTCAGTCGTGTCCGACTCTGTGCAACCCCATAGACGGCAGCCCACCAGGCTCCCCAGTCCCTGGGATTCTCCAGGCAAGAACACTGGAGTGGGTTGCCATTTCCTTCTCCAATGCATGAGAATAAAAAGTAAAAGTGAAGTCACTCAGTCGTGTCCGACTGTTAGCGACCCCATGGACTGCAGCCTACCAGGCTCCTCCATCCATGCGATTTTCCAGGCAAGAGTCCTGGAGTGGGGTGCCATTGCCTTCTCCAACTGGGGTCTCTTCATCATCAGCAATTATAAAAGAGGTAATAGTTACTGCACTCCAAGTTTATCCCAAGCATGATTGAAATACATGTTTTATCTCATTTAATATTATCAACTCCATGGAAGAAATGTACAGTATATTTCCCTTTGCAGTTGAAAAAGAATCAGAAAGGTTTTATAAATTGCCCATGGTTAAATGGTTAATTAGTGATCTGTCCTCAGAGGGTCTCAGATCTCATTAAATTGGAGGAGAAAGTCTAATACATTGGTGATGGCTACCTCGATGAGTGGTTTTTATGTAATTTAAAAAATTGATATCTAGGAACATTTGGAAAAATTATAAAGAGCAATGAATGTGGAAAAGATAATCATATACTTTACATAATTAAAGTAAATATCAATATATTAGTTGTATCACAAAGTATACAAAGTAATAGAAATCTCAGAAATAGATACAAATCCATATATATAAATATGGTCTTTTTTCATATAGTAAAGGAGGAACATTCTTTTGATTTCAGAATAATTAAAAAACAATGTTATATTCCATTCTCACAAGTGCCAAGTTAAAATTAAATCCGAAGGCTGCAGGAATTGTTTTTTAAATAATAAAGACTGATGAGAAATAGAAGAAAATATAAGTGAACATAAATCTAAAATAAAAAGCAAGGGTTTATAACTGCATGAAAATTATGTAAGAAATGATAAAACTACTGTAAAAATAATTTAATAAAAAATAAAATGGTAAATTTTCAAATGATGAATTAGGATAAATGTCTTCAAGGTACTAGAAACATAAAAGTTAATGTTATAAAGATATTAATAGTTTTTCAAGTCAAGAATAAGATTTTAAAATTATAAATTAATGATATATCGATAACACTGAACAAAATATGAAAACAAATTTTTCAAAGGTAAAAGCTACTAATGGATACTAAAACATATTCAAAGTAAGTAATATTTGAAGAAATGTTAAACACAGTAAAATTAATGACATGAAAACAAATGATAATGTAGGAAAGAATATAAGGAAAATCATTACTGAGAAATAAATTTAGGTAAAACCTTGCTAGAAGGCAACTGGGAAATATTAAAAGGAATTTCTTTAATTTCTGTAAGTATTGATCCAATACTTCTAAGAGTTTATCCTGAGAAAACAATCAGAAATATACTGAAATACAAGAGTTTTATTTACATATTTACAGCACGGTCCCATTTTTAAAAGCAAACTCCCTCGAAAAACATGAATAAATACATGAGAATGTTAACATTAATATTTCTGAATGATGAAATGATATACATTTTCATAAGCAAATTTTCTTATGTAACTTTATGTTCATATTTTTAAGTAACTTACAAAGGCAGAAAACACAGCACAACTGGGATTCAAATCTAGGTATGTCTGAGTCATGTTTATTAATATGTACTTTGTACAACAGTATCATATGGATAGTAGGAGATGAGTATAAACAGTTAGGATTTGCCTAAAATTCATTAAGTGCTCAGTAAGTAGCTGTGGTTGTTTATTTTTTGTTGGTGGTAATGTTCATAGTGGTAATAATGGTAGTATCAATGGCAGTGGTAGATGAAAAATAGGTCACAAGGAAGTGCTTGAAAGAGTCATAAAAATAATAATCGTGCCAGAATCTAAATACAATTAAGGTTTCCAGTAGTTGACGAAAACCAATACCAGAAAAGTAATAGATTGTTTCATGGTATTTTAGTTGGAAATGCAATAATGTTTAAAAAAAATCTGAGATGCCACATAATAGATGTGTGGCCTTGAATAATCTGAGGACATGATGTTGATCTGTTTCCTTTTCTATAAGACAAGATGTATAATATTATACTTGACAGTTTGATATTCTCATGGAAGTATGAAGTATCATAGTATATGACAAGCATCCAATACAGTTATGGACACATGGTATGAGAAAATAGTTTTTCTTCCATTTGTTTCCTTAAAATAGTATACAAATGATTTTATTTTCATGAAAAAAATCTTCATTAAAAATGCTTACATAAACTTTTAAGTCATGTGCAGATCTAAAAACAGACTTTGACATTTTTAAGCATAATGACATCATATCCTGTATCCTTTTTCACATTTTAATTTATTTTTCAAGTATATGTATTTCTCCTAACTGAATGGTGGTATCCTCCAGGGAAGAGGCTGGGTGTAGTATTTTTATTATTCCTAATGCATGACACCTGGAAAATAGAAGGTGCTTATTTTTCTGGTTGGGTTTAAGAATCAGGAATAACAGCCTAACTATTATTAATAGAAAAGCAGAGATGAGAAGTTAGCACAACCTGAAGCTGCTGTTTTACAAACATGAACATGAATTCCTAGGAAATGACACAAAGACTAAAAACATTCCCAGAAATATTTAAGAGAAAGCTAAGAAACTGTAGGAAATACAGTCAATGTGAAAAATATTATATTTACATGGGAATTGGATGTGAGGTATTTATTCCTCTGCTTTTGAGAGCAGCTATGTGTCTTATCATCAGGTTGATGTCCTGGTTAGCTTTACGTACCTTAAGTCTTGAGAAAATCCTCTGTGGGCACTGGCTTATGAATAGAGGCAGTCCTTGAACAGGGTAAAAGTAACATCCTAAGAGGACAAAAGGCCACACATTCAGTGTTGAAACTGATGAGTGCAAAAATTGCTTTGTAAATAGAGTTCTACAGCATTGAAATTTGAAAGATAATATTATTCCCCTTTTGCATTGACTCTGGATCTTCTAATGAACTCGCATGTTTCTTGATTCTATATGTTGGTAAGACAGTTTACTGGTGTTAACAAATCTCAGGAATCTGGTATAATGACCCAGAGAGGGCAAGATGATGTTTCATAACAGATGAATGAAAATTAAAAGCTGCTAACATTATTGGTGACAAAGCAGGTGAGATCCTTATAATTTAGGCCCTGAATCTTTACATGGGTTTATGGGGTAGAAAATGTGTACCTCTTGCACACTGCCTTAAGTCCCCTTAGACCATTTTTGTTTTGTTTTATTTTTGGCTTGCTTTTGCTTAAACCATGGGTGCAGCACCCAGCTTTTCTCAGATGTGACCTGACATCATCTCATTTCAGCAAGACTTTATCTTTCTTCTGCACTGGAGATTTTCTGGGTTTTGCTGCCATGATAACTGTTGTGAAAATCTACCAAATAATTCTGACATACTCACAAACTTGGAATTTTCCAGAGTAAAACTTGATTTATGAGATACGAAAGCTAGTAGATAAAATATATTCCTCTTTCTTGTCTCAGAATTAAAATTCTGGGGTGTGCACTCTCCATGTTCTTAAGTGTCCTGAGAGGAATCATGTCTCATTTTCTCACAATGCTTACCTACTCCATAACATACTCTGGGTTTGCTTTCCTTCCTTCAATTCACTGTTTTAGTCCACATTGATTTTGTTCATGGAGATCAGTCCTCAAAATAAATAATATACATGCAAACATTTGTCTAAGACTTAGCTTTTGGGAAGAGCCCAGACTAAAAGTGGGGAGAATGGTCGCAGACGGCAGTTTCTCAGAATGGGACTCTGGATGTGGGTCTTTCAAATGTCAGTGATCAGGACTCCTGCTGAAAAGTGGGAGGGGGACAGTCCCTGACTTGTTCCTGTGTCAAAAGTCTCTTTAAAAGTGTAAAAGGTATTACATGGTAGAGTAATTTGTGGTAGAGTGGAATCCTGTGCCTGCGAAGTTTGAAACTGGTTTCTGTAGTGGTGATGGTCACTTAAACATTGTTGGGTAGAAGGACTGTGGGATTGGCTGGTTTTTGTTAGTAGCCTTGAAAAATAAGAAAAGAAAAAGGCCAGTGTATCATACTAGTCAACTGTTAGCTCAAGGCACCTGGTGAAAATCAGAAAACCTCCAAGGCAGTGTATAAAGAGCACTTGATTTCTGCAACTGCAAAGAAGTCTTTGATCAAAATCTGGCCCAGTTAGCAGTCAGCATAGCATACAACTACTGCACACAGTAGAGACTGAAGGCTTGGTCTCTTTGTCTTCCAGGCCAAATTTAGTGTCCAACACAAGAACATGACTCTGTAACTTGGAATGTAGATATTTTAGTACAAATGCTTGATGATCTTTCAACCGTAGTTTCTCCTGGACTTTACAGCCATAAGTTGTAATTTCCTCCTCTGTTTAGACGAGATGAGCATCCTTGGCTTAGAGATGATGGTTATCTCACTAGAATATACTAGTTCACAATCAATGCTTGTTTTCCATGAATTACCATAACGTCTCTAATATTTGCATGTTGATCAATAAGTTGGATAGCTTTCCAGTGTATTTTGAAGGTGGGGAGTACAGTCCTTACTGTTCTAAGAGATAGTTTCCTCACCAAAACAGTCGAACATGACTGAGCGACTGCCACGCACACAGGGTATTTTGAAAGTGGGGAATACAGTTCTAATTTAAAAAACTGCTCAGTAAAAAAGTTGATTTTGTATACATAACTCATCTATTCTGGTAGGAAGGAGGGAACACATATGGAGAAATATTGGGATAACTGAACCAGAGAGAGTGGAATAGAAGGCTGGAGAGGGGAGAATTTAATGACATAGTAGTCATCTTGTATAATTTTTAGTGTATAATGTTTATGTATCAGTCTGTCCTACCAGCTAATTAAATGTTAACAGAAAATTAAGGAAGACTATGCTTGAAGTTGTTTTATAATAAAGAGAATGTTAAAATATAATGGCACTTACATCAAGTTTGTAGAAAGACAGTTCAGTTCAGTTGCTCAGTCGTGTCCGACTCTTTGTGACCCCATGAATCGCAGCACACCAGGCCTCCCTGTCCATCACCAACTCCCGGAGTTCACTCAGACTCAAGTCCATCGAGTCAGTGATGCGATCCAGCTATCTCATCCTCTGTCATCCCCCTCTCCTCCTGCCCTCAATCCCTCCCAGCATCAGAGTCTTTTCCAATGAGTCAACTCTTTGCATGAGGCGGCCAAAGTAGTGGAGTTTCAGCTTCAGCATCATTCCCTCCAAAGAAATCCCGGGACTGATCTCCTTCAGAATGGACGGGTTGGATCTCCTTGCAGTCCAAGGGACTCTCAAGAGTCTTCTCCAACACCACAGTTCAAAAGCATCAATTCTTTGGTGCTCAGCTTTCTTAAGAGTCCAACTCTCATATCCATACATGACCACTGGAAAAACCATAGGCTTGTCTATATGGACTTTTGTTGGCAAAGTAATGTCTCTGCTTTTCAATATGCTATCTAGGTTGCTCATAACTTTTCAAGTGTGTGAAAATGCTCTTAGATTAAAAGCAAACATCTTCAGATTTTGAAGGAATATTCTCTCCCCACTGGAGAATTTACACCAGCAAGAGAATAATCAAGTAAAACTGATAAAGTTTGCTAAAGCTTCAGGATGTTGTAGGCATTGCCAAAATGATCATTTCCATTTCTAACATATGTTGTGTTTATCTTTATGAACAGTATCTCAGGAAGAAAAAAAATGAATGCCAGAAGGATAAAGATCTACATTTTCATTTGGAAATCTGAATGTCATTTTGGGGAAGTATCATTTTCCCACTATAAGATAGTAATTCAGAGAAAAATATTTCAATTTCTGTTTTTCTTCCTAGAGTTTTATTCCTCTTGGGATACTTTTTTTTTTTTTTTAAGACAGAGCCCTTCCATTCATTCAGATTATTACATTATTTCAACTAAAAGCACAGTTGGTGGATTGGATCCATTTTACACAAAGCATTTCCCTACTGTTCTGATACCTATCTCTAAAATGCAAATCAGTATACTTCTCTAATGCTCCCATATTAATCACCATCTATAGAATGCTAGGGGGCTTCCCAGGTGGCATAGTGGTAACGAATCTCCTGCCAATGCAGGAAATAAATGAGACCTGGGTTTGATCCATGGGTCAAGAAGAACCCCTGGAGGAGGAAATGGCAACCCACTCTTGTATTCTTGCCTGGAAAATCCCATGGAGAGAGGAGCCTGGTGGCTTATAATCCATGGGGTCGCTAAAAGTTGGACGTGACTGAGTGACTGAGCACACATGTAGCGTGCTAGAATCAGTTGTTAATTTTCAGCAGCTTTTGTCCATCACTTCCTGTTCCTGTCCTGACTGACTACACGATACAAAAGGGTGTAACATGTAAGGTTCACTCTTCCTATTTTCTGATTCAGAGAATATAACATTGGTCAGCATATTAAGGGTACTTTCAGCATCATCAATAGCTTAAGACAAATGGTTCCCCCATCCTGAATGTGCCAGGAGGTAGTCCATTTGTGTCTACATAAACTAAGCAACTGCTCTACCTCCTCCAGGCCCTGCTGAGTCTATACAGAAAACTTTTTGATGATTTTCAGGCTGATAACATTGTATTACATGTTGTCTACCTACCATAAAGCCAGTATTGGGTTTTACCTTTGGAGGAAATTCCATCTGGGTTCAAAGTTAAGGTTGTGGCAAACCTTTTTTATATGTAAAAATTATAAAGTTATTAATACCTGTTACTCTCTTCTTCTTTGATTTAAATTGGGATAGCTCTCTGTTTGCAAGAATTAATTGAGTATATAAAGTGATTAATGTAGTATTTGATCCACAATTGTAGTAAAAAATCTAGCAAGTTATTTCTATTACAATGAATTACAGCTCTTTGTTGGGGAGGAAGAAATTTTCCTCTGCCTTTCAAGGTGTTCCTGGCTGGTCTAAGAATTAAATTGACATGAGACATTAACAGGAGAAAATCAGACAAAGTTTAGTAATATGTATATCTAGGAGAGACCCAGAAAAATTGAGTAACTTGGCACCATGACCAAAATACTCAACCTGAATATAATTTTAAGCTCAAGACAAAAGTGGATGTTGGAGGTAGTGGCTTGGGACTTCAAAGGGAAAGAAGGCAATTTACATGGAGATGGACAAGCAAAGATTTGGAAAATGAGTGTTAACTATGCCATGCAGAGACAATGGACACAGAATGGACTGTTACCGCTAAACCCTGCATAGAATCCCCCCACCACACCTCACCTGTATTTTTTGCAGATGTCTCTGGTGACAGCTCTGTTATGGGACAGGCACTCTATCTAAATTTTTTTAGGCATAAAGGGGAAGGCCACAGTTTATTCCTGAGTCTTTGGGGCCGTTATTGTTTTCAGCTCAAAATAATTTAGATGCCAAATGCATTTGGGGGAGGCAAGTGTGGCTCCCTTCAGCCTTCAGATAGTTGGCTTCCATTTAGAATAATGAATTCCCAACATGGAATTTTATTCATTGTAAAATTTAGAAAATACCTGAAAAAATTAAAAGACATGTACTTTTAAAGCTAGCAAAACCCGGAGATTAAAAAAGAAACAACTAAAGATTAAATTCCAGAGAAGTATCAGAATTTTCCAGAAAACCGGACAGCATTGGTTCAATTTCTTTGGGCATATACTCAGTCTTGAGATGCAGGTGGGTATAGTATCAAGCCTGACAAACATAAAGACACTCCGCTGGTATAATAAGAAGCCAGCGGAATGGCTAACAAACCATTTGAGCTAGAATTCTGTATTAGAAAGAACTTATTTTGCCTCTGTGATTTTTTTCATGCTTAATGGAGGTAGCGATCAAGGTGCCCTTGTCTATTCACCGTCTTGACAAAATCAGGAAACGTCATAATACCATTTTAAGTAAATAACCACTGATCCAGAGTTCACAATGCAGAATTGTTTGTCTGTTACACTCCTCAGATTCTGCTTTGACCTTCACCATAGGTTTCATACTGAAGACTTGTAATTGAATTTCCCTGGGACTTATAGGATAAAAATGAATTAACTTCATCAATGTCAGTACCTGCTAATGCTGCATGTTTACTTCAGTGCTCTCTTTCTTGCACGTTCATATTTTCCATTAATTGCTAGCCCAAATTTTCCTAGATACTTTGGATCCTGCTACTAAGATGATAAAAGGCAAATACTTAGCATCAGTTTACGTTCAACCTGCTATAAACTATACAGTTTATCACTTAGAATTGGATAACATAGTCTCTCGACTTTTAGCTTAAATTCAACAATCTATAAGCAATTATATGGTCATTTTCTTGAATATTTAACTATCAATCTCTTCCTTTGAATGTTGAGAAATTTCACTTTTCTAGAGATACTCAGTTTGATGTTTAAGCTTGTGTGTGCTGGGTTTAGTTGCTTCAGTTCAGTTGCTCAGTCATGTCCAACTCTTTGCGACCCCATGAACCTCAGCACGCCAGGCCTCCCTGTCCATCACCAACTCCTGGAGTTTACCCAAACTCATGTCCATTGAGTCGGTGATGTCATTCAACCATCTCATCCTCTGTCATCCCCTTCTCCTCCTGCCCTCAATCTTTTCCAGCATCAGGATCTTTTCAAATGAGTCAGCTCTTTGCATCAGGTGGCCAAAGTATTGGAGTTTCAGCTTCAACATCAGTCCTTCCAATGAACACCCAAGACTGATCTCCTTTAGGATGGACTGGTTGGATCTTCTTGCAGTCCAAGGGACTCTCAAGAGTCTTCTCCAACACCACAGTTCAAAAGCATCAATTCTTCGGTGCTCAGCTTTCTTTATAGTCCAACTCTCACATCTATACATGACTACTGGAAAAACATAGCCTTGACTAGACAGACCTTTGTTGGCAAAGTAATGTCTCTGCTTTTTAATGTACTGTCTATGTTGGTCATAACTTTCCTTCCAAGGAGTAAGCGTCTTTTGATTTCATGGCTGCAGTCACTGTCTGGAGTGATTTTGGAGCCCAGAAAAATAAAGTCTGACACTGTTTCCACTGTTTCCCCATCTATTTCCCATGAAGTGATGTGACCAGATGCCATGATTTTAGTTTTCTGAATGTTGAGCTTTAACCAACTTTTTCACTCTCCTCTTTCACTTTCATCAAGAGGCTCTTTAGTTCTTCTTCGCTTTCTGCCATAAGGATGGTGTCATCAGTATATCTGAGGTAATAGACATTTCTCCTAGCAATCTTGATTCCAGCTTGTGCTTCATCCAGCCCAATATTTCTCATGATGTATTCTGCATATAAGTTAAATAGCAGGGTGACAATATACAGCCTGGACGTACTCCTTGTCCTATTTGAACCAGTCTGTTGTTCCACGTCCAATTCTAACTGTTGCTTCCTGACCTGCATACAGGTTTCTCAAGAGGCAGGTCAGGTGGTATGGTATTCCCATCTCTTTCAGAATTTTCCACAGTTTATTGTGATCCACACAGTCAAAGGCCTTGGCATAGTCAGTAAAGCAGAAATAGATGTTTTTCTAGAACTCTCTTGTTTTTTCGATGATCCAGTGGATGTTGGCCATTTGATCTCTGGTTCCTCTGCCTTTTCTAAAACCAGCTTGAACATCTGGAACCAGCTTAAACAATTAAGTTTAATTGCTTAGCTTTGTCCAACTCCATTTTGATCCCATGGACTGTAGCCTGCCAGGCCCTTCTGTCCAAGGGGATTCTCCAGGCAAGACTACTGGAGTGGGTTGGCCATTTCCTTCTCCAAGGGATCTTCCCAACACAAGGATTGTACCCAGGTATCCCACATTGCAGGTAGATTCTTTACATCTAAGCCACCAGGGAAACCCTGTTTTTAGCTTACTCTACTTTAACTATAGTGTGACCCTCATAACTCTCCCGAATTTCTCTCATTTATTTTTTTCAATTGTCTTATCATGTCTTTTATAGTTTATTTAAATTGGGACTCATATTTTACTTCTTACTGTGGATTTCTTCTCCTTTCCTTTATTAATACTGAAGTTCTTGCGGCTTCAAATATCCTCAGTTGTCTTCCAATTTTCCTGTCCCTCAGACTCTTAATTCCAAAGATCAGTTTTATTTTTTGATGAGGCCTTTCAGTTTTCTATTTTTCAGAATCATTTGGAATTTTTATATTATAGAATAAGTGTCTTAATATTTTTAAAGTCTTTGCTAGCTGTAGTCTTTGAAGAAACAAAAAGTTCTTTATACACGTAAATTTACAAGTATATCTTTATAAATAAAATATAATTGAGACAATCTACTTATTAATTCTCTTGGTTATTTTTTTTTCTTAAACACATCTCTTTATAGTTTACAGTATTTTCTCTTTCAGACTTAACATAGGTTTTCATTTGTTTAATATAATTTGACAATGTAATGATAATGGTGTTCTAATAAAACTTAACTCTGCTTTCAGTTTTCTGAAGCCTTCAAGTACCTTAGTCTTACCACTGCTATAAGTCTGATATTTAAGCTTGAGGACATCATTTTGAGAAAATGAATGTTCTCATTTTTTAGGATTTGGCTGCAGTTAGCGAACATATACATTGCAACAAGGATGTCTTGAACATGCTGTGTTTGGACTAAATAGACACTTTTTTCCTGTTAGTGACCCAATAGAATATCATGACTTTTCCCTTATATATTTTCATAATCTATGTGCTATGTTTAGTCGTTCAGTCGTGTCTGACTCTTTGTGACCCAATGGACTGTAGCCCGCCAGGCTCCTCTGTCCATGGGGATTCTCCAGGCAAGAATACTAGAGTAGGTTGCCATGCCTTCCTCCAGTGGATCTTCCTAACCCAGGGATTGAACCCAGGTCTCCCACACTGCAGGTGGATTCTTTACCCTCTGAGCCACCAGGGAAACCCATGAATACTGGAGTGGGTAGCCTATCCATTCTCCAGGGTATTTTCCCCACCCAGGAATTGAACCGGGTTCTCCCACATTGCAGGAGTATTCTTTACCAGCTGAGGTACCAAGAAAGCCCTTCATAACCTATATTTAAAAAAATAAAATTGGATATTAATAAGAATAAAATTATTAAGATGAAATGTAATAAATATAGTATAACTGACCTTGAATAATGTGGGTTTGCATTGTGAGGGTCTATTTATACACAGATTTTTTTTTTTCCAGTAGCAATTACTATAATAATATGGTTCTATACAATCTGTGGTTAGTTAAATCTAGGGACATGGAATTGAGGATAGGGAGGGACTAGAGTATAGTGTGATCCACAAAGTCAAAGCCTTCCTCAGCTATCAATGCAAAGAAATAGAGGAAAACAACAGAATGGAAAAGACTAGAAATATCTTCAAGAACATTAGAGATACCAAGGGAATATTTCATGCAAAGGTAGGCTTGATAAAGTACAGAAATGGTATGGACCTAACAGAAGCAGAAGATATTAAGAAGAGGTGGCAGGAATATACAGAAGAACTGTACAAAAAAGATCTTCACAACCAAGATAATCATGATGGTATGATCATTCACCTAGAGCCAGACATCCTGGAATGTGAAGTCAAGTGGGCCTTAGAAAGCATCACTACGAACAAAGCTAGTGGAGGTGATGGAATTCCAGTTGAGCTATTTCAAATCCTGAAAGATGATGCTGTGAAAGTGCTGCACTCAGTATGTCAGCAAATTTGGAAAACTCAGCAGTGGCCACAGGACTGGAAAAGGTCAGTTTTCATTCCAATCCTAAAGAAAGGCAATGCCAAAGAATGCTCAAACTACCTCACAATTGCACTCATCTCACACACTAGTAAAGTAATGCTCAAAATTCTCATCCAGGCTTTAGCAATACGTGAACCGTGAACTTCCAGATGTTCAAGCTGGTTTTAGAAAAGGCAGAGGAACCAGAGATCAAATTGCCAACATCTGCTGGATCATGGAAAAAGCAAGAGAGTTCCAGAAAAACATCTATTTCTGCTTTCTTGACTATGCCAAAGCCTTTGACTGTGTGGATCATAATAAACTGTGGAAAATTCTGAAGGAAATGGGAATACCAGACCACCTGACCTGCCTCTTGAGAAACCTATATGCTGGTCAGGAAGCAGCAGTTAGAACTGGACATGGAACAACAGACTGGTTCCAAATAGGAAAAGGAGTACGTCAAGGCTGTATATTATATGCAGAGTACATCATGAGAAACGCTGGGCTGGAAGAAGCACAAGCTGGAATCAAGATTGTCAGGAGAAATATCAATAACCTCAAATATGCAGATGACACCACCCTTATGGCAGAAAGTGAAGAGGAACTAAAAAGCCTCTTGATGAAAGTGACAGTGGAGAGTGAAAAAGTTTTCTTAAAACTCAACCCTTAGAAAACGAAGATCATGGCATCCAGTCCCATCACTTCATGGAAAATAGATGGGGAAACAGTGGAACAGTGTCAGACTTTATATTTTGGGCTCCAAAATCACTGCAGATGGTGACCACAGCCATGAAATTAAAAGACGCTTACTCCTTGAAAGAAAAGTTATGACCAGCCTAGATAGCATATTCAAAAGCTAAAAGACATTACTTTGCCAACAAAGGTCCATCTAGTCAAGGCTATGGTTTTTTCAGTGGTCATGTATGGGTGTGAGAGTTGGACTTCGAAGAAAGCTGAGCGCTGAAGAATTGATGCTTTTGAACTGTGGTATTGGAGAAGACTCTTGAGATTCCCTTGGACTGCAAGGAGACCCAACCAGTCCATTCTAAAGGAGATCAGCCCTGTGATTTCTTTGGAAGGAAAGATGCTAAAACTGAAACTCCAGTACTTTGGCCACCTCATGCGAAGAGTTGACTCATTGGAAAAGACTCTGATGCTGGGAGGGATTGGGGGCAGGAGGAGAAGGGGATGACAGAGGATGAGATAGCTGGATGGCATCACTGACTTGATGGACGTGAGTCTGAGTGAACTCCGGGAGTTGGTGATGGACAGGGAGGCCTGGCGTGCTGAGATTCATGGGGTTGCAAAGAGTCGGACACGACTGAGCAACTGAACTGAACTGAGAGTATAGCGAGGGCCAGAATGGTTTTTCAAGCTGTGATGGGATTAGTGCCTCTAACTCCTATGTTGTTGAAGGGTCAACTGTGTAGTGTAATGTTGAGTATGTGTGTATATATATTGTGTGTGAGAAGTTTTTTGCATATATATGTATGTATAAAGAAAGCATCAGAAAGGAGATATTTAGGTGTGAGCAGGATTATTTATGAGTGTCATGATTATGGGTGAAGTTAATTTTTTTCTTTATATGTTTTGGTATTTTTTGAAATTTCTGAAAATGAACATGTAATACTTTCATATGAAAAAAGTGTTTAAAAGTATTCAGCTTTTAAAAATAAAATTCTAAAATCATATTGTTAGCTTGTTTTTATCCTAAATTCTGAATTTGAATTGTGATTTGGGATCAATTTTATGTTTTCTCAAAATATCATGGAGGCAAATAGGCATTGAACTTTTCCTCTTATTCAGGGATTGTTTTTATCTAAATTTTGTAGTTCTATTTTTGTTAAATGTTAAAAAACAAATGGAAAATGAATTTTTATAAATTTAAGACTTTTGCACCTCAAAATGTATGAAATGCTTCTTTTAGCAAATATAAAAGATGTAAAGATTTCTATTAAGTACTGTTTGTTAACAGAAAAATTTGTTAAATCAAACTTCTTTTCTCCCTGAGGTTTCTTCTTTTTTATTGAAATACAATTGATTTAAGTGTTGTATTAATTTAATGTGTACAGTTAAGTGATTCATTTATTTGTGTCTGTATTCTTTTTCAGATTATCAAACTTTGTGACATAAAGCTTTACTTTTCTACACCTAAGAAGCATAAACAAAATAATAACAGAAACACAAGGGTATATGTTTATGTTCATTACTAGCATTGATTATAAAGGTATAGACATTAGAAATAATCCAAATGTCCACAGTTCTGAGACTGGATTAGAAGTTTATGATATATGTATTCAATGATATTCTACTTACCTTGGAGAATTAATGAGGTGGTACTGTATGTGTGGTCACAAAACAATGCCCACGGCTAAATGGGGGGAGGAAAAGTGAATTGTAGAATAGTTAACTAGTATGATCACCAGTGATCCCGTTTTGTTATTAAAATGTGCTGGTAAACATGTGGATGTTCTCAGAGAGACCAAGAGAATGGGGAGAGAGGGCAGGCTACAGGAAGGGCAGTTGGGGAGGGAGTCACAGTGAGGAAGGAGGGAACTCAGAGAGGGAAGATACAGGAGGAGAGATAAGAAGAGAGGAGGATGGAGGGAGTGGAGCAAGGTGAAGTGGGTGCAGTTAAAGAAATAGAGAAACGCTTAGAATCTGTGTGTGGATGGACTGAAATAGGATCAGTGGATTTGAAAAAGAGGTTTCCTTTTTACCTTTAAATGATTTAGTGAAGTTTGACAATTCTATGAAGTAGATGCATTTTTTCATGATGAAATGTAAAGTATTTTTGTGTGTCAGTTTAATCATGTCTGACTCTTTGCAACCCCATGGACTGTAACTTGCCAGACTCCTCTAGTCCATGGGATTCTCCAGGCAAGAATACTGGAGTGAGTTGCCATTTCCTTCTAAAAGAGTATTTGTATTCATGAACAAAATGAAAAGAACCCACAATGAGAAAATGTAACCCACCAAGCAGTTGCTATCTTTAGCATGAAAGCTAAACTTTCAAACCAACTTGGCATTATGAATAAAAGGGCACTGAAAAACACATAAAATGAAATGTAAATAGATGAAAACATGGGAAAATATGTACACCTTCTGGAAAGAAAGAAATATAAATTAAAATACTGATCAGATATTTTTTATCTTCTAAATTAGCAAAAAATCATTGAAATGTATATTTAGTGTTGATAAAAATTATACACTGTTATAAATTTAAGGATTATTTTATTTTGGAGGCAATCTTGTGATACATTTCAAGAGTCACAAGCAATTTTATGTCATTTGCTTTAGTAATTATGCATCTAGAAATGTATTTTGAAAACTGTAAAAATGTGGAATAAGATTTATTTACAGTGTTAATCACATCTTTAAAGACTTGCATTTTCTACAAAATGGTGATTGTTATAAAAATAGTAGTTATACAGAATTTGTGTAGCCAGTGATTATTTTGAAAAATATTACTGAGTGTCGTAGGGGAAGGCTAAAAGAAAATTCAAATAAGAAAATGGGATAAGTTGTTGAAGGAGCAAATTTCCTATAAAGAGTGTGTCTGTGTGTATGCGTGTTCTTTGTCTTAAAAGAAGCTCTGAAGTGCTCTTTCCTTCTTTGCTTGTTATTAAAAATATTTATAACAAAAGAAACAGATTTTGCAATTAGCTATTCATATAGATCATTTTTCAAATTCTATTTTATCCTTCTGATAATAATAATACTCTCATTTTATAAATTATGGAAACTAAAATTTAGATAAGTATTTATGAAATACACTGCTCTGTTAAAAATTGGGAGTCATTTTATAAAAACCCTTGATTGGTCTTCTAC
The DNA here is from genome assembly GCF_019923935.1 of Bubalus bubalis. Lineage (NCBI taxonomy): Eukaryota > Metazoa > Chordata > Mammalia > Artiodactyla > Bovidae > Bubalus > Bubalus bubalis. The sequence continues at coordinate 75,195,408 of NC_059159.1, forward strand.
AATACAAGGAATGACAAGGCAAAGTGATAGAGAAAAAGTAAGTAAGTAAAGTCGCTCAGTCGTGTCCGACTCTTTGCGACCCCATGGACTGTGGCCTATCAAAGCCCTCTGTCCATGGGATTTTCCAGGCAAGAGTACTGGAGTGGAGAGAAAGTGAAAGTGATGTTGCTCAGTCATGTCTGACTCTTTGCGACCCCGTGGACTGTAGCCCACCAGGCTCCTCCATCCATGGGATTCTCCAGGCAAGAATACTGGAGTAGGTTGCCATTTCCTTCTCCAGGGGATCTTCCCGACCCAGGGATCAAACCCAGGTCTCCCGCATTGCAGTCAGACGCTTTAACCTCTGGGCCACCAGGGAAGCCCTAAATTGGTTGGGTCCAAACCCCATTCTATTAATTAATAGCTATTGAAAGTGAAAGGGAAGCCGCTCAGATGTGTCCTACTCTTTGCAACCCTATGGACTGTAGCCTACCAGGCTCCTCCATCCATGGGATTCCCTAGACGAGAATACTGAAGTGGGTTGCCATTTTCTTCTTCAGGGGATCTTCCCAACCCAGGGATTGAACCTGGATCTCCCGCATTGCAGGCAGACTCTTTAACCTCTAAGCCACCAGGGAAGCCGGGTCTTGGCCGTATTACCTAAGCTCTCCCTTCCTCAGTTTCTTCAACTGGAGGATGGGAGATAGGATCCCTTTACAGGATTGTCTGGAGAATTACATGTGTTAATAGATTTTAAAGCATTAAGATTAACTTAATATAGATAATGACTAAGAAGTAAACAAACCTAATTGTATTGAATATAATTGTTTCCTTGAGTAACCTTACTAGGCCAAAACTTGATACTATTTCCAGTCAAAAATACATGCTTTTTCCAGTTATTCAAATTTAATTGAGAGCCTTGGACTTACGAAATTATTGATTCATATTTAAAGAAAATTCATGGAGATGATTTCCACTCAATATCAATCATTCACTTAAAGGAATTTTATAAATGAACTTTTTGTGCACAGAAATGTCTCTGAATAGAAAAAAAAAATATATATATATATATATAATAGTTTGACAAGAATAGTTCCATGGGCTTAGCTGGCTCTTAAGTCATCTGCTTTACTAAAATTATTGATCATTTTGTTATTCAGTTGTTCAGTCATGTCCAACCCTTGCAACCCATGGACTGTGGTATGCCAGGCTTCTCTGTCCTTCACCATCTCCTGGACTTTGCTCATACTCATGTCCATTGAGTTGGTTCTGCCATCCAAACATCTCATGCTCTCCCCTCTCCTCCTGCCTTCAGTCTTTCCCAGCATCAGGGTTTTTTTGCTTGTTTGTTTTGTTTTGTTTTTCCCAGTGTGTCTTCTCTTTGCAGCAGGTAGGCAAAGTATTGGAGCTTCAGCTTCAGCATCATTCCTGCCAATTAATATTTAGGGTTGATTTCTTTTAAGATTGACTGGTTGGATCTCCTTGCAGACAAAGGGACTTTCAAGAGTCTTCTCCAACACCACAGTTCGAAAGCAGCAATTCTTCAGCACTTAGCTTTCTTTATGGTCCAGCTTTCACATCCATACTTGACTACTGGAAAACCATAGCTTTGACTATAGGAACCTTTTTAGGCAAAGTAATGTCTCTGCTTTTTAATATGCTATCTAGGTTTGTCGTTGCTTGTCTTGAGAAGCATCTTTTAATTTCATGGCTGCGGTCACTGTCCACAGTGATTTTGGAGCCCAAGAAAAGAAAGTCTGTCACTGTTTCCATTGTTTCCCCATCTATTTACCATGAAGTGATGGGACTGGATGCCATGATCTTAGTTTTTTGAATGTTGAGTTTTAAAGCCAGCTTTTTCACTCTCCTCTTTCACCTTCATCAAGACGATTTTAGTTCCTCTTCACTTTCTGCCATAAGGATGGTTTCATCTGTGTATCTGAGGTTATTGATATTTCTCCCTGAAGTCTTGATTCCAGCTTGTGCTTCATCCATCCTGACATTTCACATGCTGCTGCTGCTGCTGCTAAGTCTCTTCAGTCGTGTCTGACTCTGTGCGACCCCATAGATGGCAGCCCACCAGGCTCCCCTGTCCCTGGGATTCTCTAGGCAAGAACACTGGAGTGGGTTGCTATTTCCTATAAGTTAAATATATTCATCTGCATATATGTTAACTAAACAGGGTGGCAGTAGATAGCCTTGATATAATCCTTTACCAATTTTGAAGCAGTCCATTGCTCCATGTCCAATTCTAACTGTTGCTTCTTGACCTGCATACAGGTTTCTCAGGAGGCAGGTAAGGTAGTCTGGTATTCCCATCTCTTTAAGAATTTTCCAGTTTGATGTGATCTACACAGTTAAATGCTTTAGCATAATCTATGAAGCAGAAGTAGATTTTTTTTTCTGGAATTCTCTAGCTTTTTCTGTGTCCATGGATGTTGGCAATTTGATCTCTGGTTTCTTTGCCTTTTCTAAATTCAGCTTGTATATCTCGAAGTTCTCGATTCATATATTATTGAAGCCTTGCTTGAAGGATTTTGAGCATTATTTTGTTAGCAGATGAAATGAATGCAATTGTATGGTAGTTTGAACATTCTTTGGCATTGCCTTTCTTTGGGATTGGAGTGAAACTGGACCTTTTCCAGTCTTGTGGTCACTGCTGAGTTTTCCAAATTTGCTGGCATATTGAGTGCAACACTTTAACAGTATCATCTTGTAGGGTTTGAAATAGTGCAGCTGAAATTCCATCACCTCAACTATCTTTGTTCATAGTGATAGCCCACTTGACTTCACACTCCAGCATGTCTGACTCTAGATGAGTGATCACACCATCACGGTTATCTGGGTCATTAGGATCGTTTTCGTATAGTTCTCTGTGTATTCTTGCCACCTTTTCTTAACATATTCTGCTTCTGTCAGGTCCATACTCTTTCTCTCCTTTATTGTGCCTTTATTTGCATGGAATGTTCCCCTGTTTTCTCTAATTTTCTTGATGAGATCTCTAGTCTTTCCCATTCTATTGTTTTCTTCTGTTTCCTTTCATTGTTCACGTAAGAAGGCTTTCTTATCTCACCTTCCTATGCTCTGCAACTCTGCATTCAGATGGGTATATCTTTCCTTTTCTACTTTTCCTTTCACTTATCTTCTTTTCTCAGCTATCTCTAAGGCTTATTGTGAGGTTTTGATCACTGCCTCCCATACAATGTTATGAACCTCCATCCATGGTTCTTCAGGCTCTCTATCAGATCTAATACCATGAATCTATTTGTCCCTTCCACTGTGCAATCATAAGGGATTTGATTTAGGTCATACCTGAATGCCCTAGTGTTTTTCTGTGTTCTTTAGTTTAAGTCTGAATTTTGCAATAAGGAGTTCATGATCTGAGCCACAGTTGGATCCCAATCTTGTTTTTGGCTGACTGTATAGACCTTCTCCACAAAGAATATAAAGAATTTAGCTGCAAAGAATACAATCTATCTGATTTCAATATTGACCATTGATAAACCAACTCATGTATTACCCATGTTGAAATATGTACACTGTTGAGTACAGTATCAAACTATATTGTGGTTTTTATCCAATATTTAATTTTGAAGGCATTCCAGTAAGATCTATCTATAGATACATATATTTATTTCTGTATATGTATGTACTTGATTTAGGAGATTCATAAAAATTATTTTTGCATAATATTTTCACATATGAAATTATAACTATATACATATGCTATATACTGTGAATGTATCATTGGAATTTCTGCTTTAATTGGATGACTGTCAATCTTTACACTTCCTTTATTAACCTTGAATTTGGGAATAATATTTTCATTGAACCTAGCATTCAGTGTATGTAGGACTGATTGGAGGATGCAGGGGCACAGATTTTGCTCATGTGTGTGAATGGTATCAAAACATGCATGCTTGACTCATGATGCAGAGCTACAGAAATATGTCTTAAAGCAAAGGGTCTCAGTATCTGCCCCATCCAGTGTAGCACCAGTTAATTAAAAAACATTTACCATGTTGCAAACTGTCATCAATTTAATGCTGCTCTGCCTCAAACCAAGCTGTCCTCTTGTGGCAAAAAATATGAAGTTAAATACCCTGAATAATAAGAAACTTCAATAGCAGTACAGTATCTGTGTGTGTGTGTGTGTGTGTGTGCGCGCGCGTGCACGCACGCGCGTGCGTGTGCCCACACGCACGCACCCGTGCATACTCAGTGATTTCCGACTCTGCAACTGCATGGACTGTAGCCTGCCAGGCTCCTCTCTCCATGGGATTTCCCAGGCAAGAGTACTAGAGTGGGTTGCCACTTCCTCTTCCAGGGACCTTCCCCACCCAGGGATCGAACCCACATCTAGTGTGCTTCCAACATTGGCAAACAGATTGTTTACCACTGAGCCACTTCAGAAACATGCAACACAGCATAGTTCATATCAATACGGAGAAGTGCTTATGGGGATTGGAATTTGGATTTGTGTTTTAATTTCAGGGCACAATTAAAATATTTGGCAAAATGTCTTACATTCAAACCTCTTTAGGAAAAAAAAAAATTAATTCATGGGTTTTTTCCTGCATGCTGCTTTTGTTCTCAAGTGTGACATATTCTAGCAGCATGGATTGATAAAATCTTGCCAAAGCATTTTGTTGTAATTTTCCTTTGCCAATAAACACAGCCAGATTCAGAAAAAAAAAATGTAATTTTTCAGTTTTAGATTGCTTGAAATATTCATTTTGGTTTGCCCATGATGTGTTACCATTATAGAATCTAAACTTGTGCGGATAAAAAATGAGTAATAACAAAATCACGAAAGTAACTTGTTTACATAGGTAAGAGCTATAATTACACCATAGGTGAAGCAAATATTTTTCAAACCTTCTCCTTAAGGAAGTTGGAGATTTAGTATTTGAAGAGATGATTTGGGGACAGTACAAATTATTTCAGAATTCAAAACCTACGCATCAAATACTTGGACATTTAGGAAAAATGAGTGGCAAAACTGATGTTCGAAGACAGTTACTCATGTGTAATGGATGACATGTCCTGGAATTTTAAATTTTCAATTTTTCCCTATGGCATCCTTCAACAGATGCTTTCAAATTGACCAGTTGGCTTTTTCCTATTTAGTTCTGGACATTTAGTTTCATGGGTGTTGTGAAACTTGTTTGTTGTCTTGTTTGTTTTGTTTCATAGACACAGGAGATCCTAGAGAGAGTTTGTTTGTTTTCTGGTGTGTATTCCTTCTCAGTGGTAAGAATGATAGCAATGGATATTGTTATATGCCAGGAACTGTCCCAAATGTGTACATATATAATTTATTTAATGCTCACAGCAATACTGTGAAGTAGATACTATTATCACCTCCTTTTAAAATATGAAGAAGCTGAGACACATAGAGATTAAGTAATTTGCCAAATAAAACAGTTTGCGGCAGGCTAGAGGATTCATCCCAGAATGTCTGGCTCGCCTCCCTGTGTGCGGTGAACCACTCTGCTCTACCACGGGGTGTGGGTGCTGCCAGGAAGGGGGCTGCTGTACTAACTGCGGGTGGCTCTTTCCTAGATGAAAGAATAGTCTCTGTTAGCAAAATAGAAGCAGGCTTATGAGCAGTAAGTATAAAAGAGAGAGGAAAAAGAGATCAGTGTAATGGAAAAGTAAAATAGATTGTAACAGAGAACATGTGAACAAATTGAGAGGCCGTAAAACCTGAGTGATGCATGAAACAAGCAAACCAAAAAACCAGACTGGGGGGTAGCGCCAAATGTGTCTTGGCCTTTATATTGCAGTGACATGGGAAATAGCACACTTAGGAATTTTGGGGGCTCCCCCGGTGGCTCAGTGGTATAAAAAAAAGAAAAAGAAAGAAAGAACTCACTTGCAGTGCAGGAGACTTGCAGGAGATTTGGTTTTGATCCCTGATCAGGAAGATCCCCTGGAGAAGGAAATGGCAACCCACTTCATTATTCTTGCCTTGAAAAATCCCATGGACAGAGCAAACAGGCTGGCTACAGTCCATGGGGTCATAAAGAGTCAGACATGACTGAACAACTAAACAACAAGGGAGTTTTGGGGAAGTCTTGAGTCTAAAATGTCCTGTGGGATTTTTCCTGTACTGTTGTCTTCATGAGCTTTTGGTTTTCTGAGGGCTTCATACCTTTGTGTTCAGGATAAAATGTATACGGTTGACTTCCCAACAGATTGAGCTGTTGAACATTCCTCTTTAGGTGTGCAGAAGTGTTGGTGATGAAGAATCATTTTTATTGAGATTGCTTTAAACTGGGATATTTGAATAGACATCTGTTCTTAAAGACAATAAGGAAAATTGGGAGAGTTGCGAGAGCAGTGATACTCTTTTTTTTTTTTTTTTAATTGATGTATAATTGAAATATACTTAGCTATTTTATTATATTAGATTCTGGTGTAGAACATAGTGATTCAACATTTGTACACATCACAAAATTATCACCGCAATAGGTATAGTTGCCAGTATTATCTAGTTACAATATTATCGGCTATGTGTGCCATGCTGTCGGAGAAGGCAATGGCAACCCACTCCAGTGTTCTTGCCTGGAGAATCCCAGGGACGGGGGAGTCTGGTGGGCTGCCATCTATGGGGTCGCACAGAGTCAGACACGACTGAAGTGACATAGCAGCAGCAGTGCCATGCTGTATATTATTACACATCCCCAATGGGTTATTTATTTTATAACTGGAAGTTTGTTTTTCTTAATCCTTTTAACCCATGTACTCCTCACCACCTCACCTCTCCTCTTGGAACCACCAGTCTACTCTGCATCTGGTAATCTGAGTTGTACTTTGCTTTGTTTGTTTGGAATCTGTATATAAGTGACAGGCAGTATTTGTCTTACTCTGTCTGATTTAGTTCACTCGCCATAATCTTTTCAGGGTCTGTCCATGTTGTTGCAAATGGCAAGGTAAATTCTTTTTTTATGGCTGAGTAATATTTCTGTGTCTGTGTGTGTTCTACCTCTTCTTTCTCGATACATGTGTTCATGGGCACTTGGGTTGTTTTCACATCTTGGCTATTGTAAGTAATGCTACAGTTACTGAAGGGGTTACAGATACCATTTCAAATTAGTCTTTTCATTTTCTTCAGCTAAATACTCAGAGGTATAGAATTTCCGAAGGAGACGCTAGCTCTATTTTTAGTTTTTTGAGGGACCTTCATGCTGTTTGCCACAGTCCCTATAGTAGTGTGCATTACTACAAACAGTGCATAAAGCTTCTCTTTTCTCTACGTTTACCAACACTGGTTGAGTGAGTGAGTGAGTGATCGTCACTCAGTTGTTTCTGACTCTTTGCAACCCCATTGACTGTAGCCTGCCAGGCTCCTTTGTCCATGGAAGTCTCACGGAAAGAATACTGGAGTAGGTTGCTATTTCCTTCTCCAGCCAACACTGGTTATTTTTTATCTTTTTGATAATAGCCAATTTGATAGGTTTGGGATGATATCTCACTGCGGTTTAGATTTGCGTTTCCTTGATGATTAGTGATGTTGAGCATCTTTTCATGTGCTTGCTGGCCATCTATGTCTTCTTTGGAAAGTGTCTATTTAGATCCTCTTCCCATTTCCACCAGATTGGTTTTTGTTGTTAATGAGTTGTATGAGTGCTTTATATACTTTCAATACTGCTTCTTTATCATATATATAATTTGCAAATGTCTTCTCCCATTCCTTAGGTTGCCTTTTCATTTTGTTGATTATGCCTTCACTGAGCAGAAGCTTTTTAGTTTGATACAGTCACAGGTGTTTGTTTTTGGTGTTGTTTCCTTTGCCTTCCGAGTTAGACACCCCCAAAAATTACTAAGCGTGATGAGAAGGAGCTTACCACCTGTGTTCAGGTCTTAAGTCCATTTTGAGTTAATTACTTGATACAGTGCAAGATAATTATGCAGTTTCATTTATTTGCATATTGCTTGCTGATATGTCCTTCTGCTTGATCCAGTCTGCTATTGAACCCCTTAAGTGTATTTTTTAGTCACTGTATTCTTCCGCTTTCTAATTTTCTCTTTGTTGATGTCCTCAGTGTTCATCCATTCTTCTCCTGAGTTTCATGAGCATCTTTATTATCATTACTTTGAATACTTTATCAGAGAGATTACTTGTCTTTATATCACTAAGCTGTTTTTTTGAGGTTTTAATTTTTTTTGTTTGAAATATATTTCTGTTTCCTCATTTTGTTTAAATCTCCAGTTTCTGTGTATTAAGCAAAGCAAGCACCTCCCTCACTTTTGAAGGAATAGCCTTGTGTAGCTCCTGATCCTCCTCGTTCAGCCCTGCTCTAACTCTTGGTTGTCTCTAAAACTTTTATCATTGTATAAACTTCCTGATTTATTCTTGATATACCCCCATTGTGGAGGGTGTGCTGGAACTGTCAGTATTCCAAGAGGAGGGGTCTTATTTAACACTTATTTTCAGGTTGATTAGATAGCAAACCCTCTGATGGCAGCTTTTAAAGTATGAAATATTTGTAGTAGTGTAGGTCCACCATTGTGGACCTTGAGTCGAGGAGATCTGAAGGTGTCCTCTGGGTGACAGTTGTGAAAGTTGGGGATCTAGATGAAAGGTATGAGTTCCTTTCTTGAAAGTTTCATTGAGCAATAGGGAGGTATGTAAGGATGCTGTCTCTCTGCATACCAGTTCACTGGGAGTGCCTCCTTAGCATCTTAAATGGGTATAAACCTAAAGCCTGTCCTTCAAGTTAATGCTCCAGGCTAATATATTGATCTTTTTCATAGAAAGAAAGCTGTGTGTGTGATAGATCCAATATAAGTGATATCATACTATATTTGTCTTTCTCTTTCTGGCTTACTTCTCTTAGTATATGGTCATCTCTAGTTTTATCTATATTGCTGCAAATGGCATTATGTCATTCTTTTATGGTTAAGCAGTAGTTCATTGTACACACACACACACACACACACACACACATTCATACCACATCTTCTTTATCCTTTCATCTGTTAATGGACCTTTAGGTTGTTTCCATGTCTTGGCTATTGTGAATTGTAGTTTTATCCAGATATATGCCCAGGTGTGGGGTTGCTGGATTAAAATTAGCACTATATTTTAAATCAACTATATACTTCAATACAGAAAGAAAGAAAAATAAAGAAATAATAAATGAAGAAGCCGTTAAGATAAAGAAACCTGGTCTGGCTGTGTATGTCGTGGTGGTACTCAGATGATAGGCAAGAAAGAGTTATCTTCTGATGGTTACAGTCCCATGGAAGTCTGGAATGCCAGTGCCCCTGGCTACCAGGGCTGGCCAAGAATTGTTCCTGTGTGGGTTGTGCATTCCCACTGGCTTTAGCTAGGTAGCTGGATGAGGGTAGGGAACGGCTTGCTTTGTCTTGAGCATTGCAACATGAGAGGGTCTTGTCTGTCTATACCTGTTTATATGTGTCTGTCTGCCCCTTGTCTGTCTGTCCTGTGCCCTACCACTTGTACTCTCCAGCCCCAGCTGGGAGGTGGCAGAATGTTGCAACAACCCCTGCTCTGCAGCTTCAGAAGGATGACAGGCTAGTGGTGCAGCCACTTGCCTGCAGCTGTCTTAGCTCGGTGGCAGGTGAGTGAAGCCTCAGAACTTGCCCCTGTGGTAGCAGGCTAGGTGGAGAGTGCAAAAATCTCCTGACTGCCAGGTCATTGGCTCTGTCTCTAAGTAGTGTTTCAGCTGTGCTCTCCAACTGAAACTGTTAGAGTAGCCAATGAATCACCATCATGCACAGTCTAGGCACTTTTCAAACTGGTGCTCTTTTTTTTTTGTCTTTATCTCAGGATTAGTGAGACTGCATGCAAGTCTGTTAAGAGAGGAATCTCAGTTTTCTATAGCACTTTGGGACTCTCTGATGTCAGCCCTGCTGGTTTTCTAAACCAGATGCTTTGCGGGCTCTTCTCTTCGGTGCCGATCTCAAGGGTTAGGATGCCTATTGTGGGGCAGCAGTACCTCACTCCTTGAGGGAGAATCACTTTCTAATGAGATCCTTCTCTATAGTGTGTTGCTGCACTGGAAGTGGGTATTTTGCATGACCTTGTCTCTCTCTCTTACCCATTTTGATGTGGTCCTTTTATTCTTTGTTGTGGAGAGCAGATATTTTTCTGCTCATCTATTTTTCAGATATTTTTCAAAGGGAAATGATCTGTATGTATCTGTGTATTGGGTGTGTCCATGGGAGGAGGTGTCTTCAGATTCTTCCTATGCCACCATCTTGGACTTTGCCTCCCAAAGAGTGATACTTTGGGGATAAAAGTTACACTGTAGATGGAAGGTCCACGATAGCATTTGTCAAGAGGATGCTTTTCTTTTTTAGATAGATATTTAAAAGCTTCTTTTTGTTCTTCTGTCATTTTTATTACGCATCCATTTTATGCATCTTAAAGTATCCCACACACACAGACAGACAGACACCTAGACACAACTTACATCTCTGCTCTTTAAGGATAAAAAGTTAACTTTATTGTAAACTCAGAGATGTACTCTGACCCAAAGCAAAGAAAGAGAGGAAAACAAAAAAGGAGGGTGGTGAGGATGAGGTCAGTTAATCATGAAAGTGAACAAATGGGCAGACAGATCTGTACAAGATAGGTCAAAAGCCGTATGGGGTGAACAGAGTCTAATAATTAGGAGAGGAGATAGTGGGTGAAAGATAGGACCTAGCATGGACTCAGCACACTATTATCTTCACAGAGTTTTCTGGATACAGTAGAAGGGGTTATCCACATATAATGTAATTAATAAAGATTTAATTATCAACACTGTATAAATTTTATTTTGCTTTATATTATAAAATTTTGTTTTAGCCAGACTTTTTTGTCTTGTAGAAGAATAAAAAGCATCTAGATCTGGTTAAAGAAATAATCATGCATTTATGTGGTATATTAAAGTGATATTAAATTCTATTAACTTTATGTTTACAATGAATTGTATTTATAAACACCATTAAAATGATATTAGAAATGTATATTTCCTTATGGAATACCCATATTATGACCATTTCTTGATTTATGGTTACTCTGAATGTAAAATATATACATCTATTAAAATTAGCACAGTATAATTTATAGTGAATGTATGCTTTCCATACATAATCACACATACTGTAAATCAACATATTTTTCTTTACTGTCTTGATTTTTCTGAACTATAATAAACCTATAAAATTATATATGACTTAGGGAATAGATGAATCTAAATTTATTTGCATATAATAATATATTTGCACATAATTTATTTGCATATAATAATATATAACATAAGAGACAGGAAAACCATCCCTTAATGATCTGAATTAGCAAATTATTCTATAAACTGAATTAAAAAAAAAAGAAATGAACATACCATTAGTCTCTCTACATACTCCCTTCATTAAATGTATAAATAAAATTTTTGAATGGGATGGGAGGCATTCTGTTAGCCAAGTTCACCTGTTTTATATAATATTTATATATATATATATACATACATACATTCATTCACAATTTAGTCATAGCTTTCAAAAATAAAATGAAAAATGAAAACTAATATTAGCAGTAGCTTAAGAAAATCTTGAAAACACATTGAAAGAAAAGCGTCCTATAATATATCAGTTACTGCATGGAAAAGAAAATATTTCAAAATTTCTTGCAAGTTAGTTTGTAACTTTATGCACTTACTTTGATTTATTAATTTGAGAATTTTGGGTTTAAGAAGTAATTCTGCAGATAATCACATAAATAATGGGGCAAAGGCAGTCAAGAACATACTTAAAATAAAACAAGGAAGATGTTTCTTTGCAGATATCTTAATATGTTTTCCAAAAATGGTTTAACACATTAAAGAGTTACAAATCAATTAGGGAAATGCTTGTTTTAAATATGGTATTGAACAATTAAGAAAATTTGGGGAAAATGGGAATAACATAAAATACATTTATAGAAAAAGTTCTACATCCAGCATCTTTAAAACATAGCAGATGGACTGAAGAGATAAATGAGCAAAATGAAAACATTTCAATATTGGAAGAAACACAGATGTATATGAGGTGAATGTTTCTTATATTCTTGAATTAGTAGGCTCTCTTTGCTTTAAGATAAGTACATCATTAGAAAAATTGCAGACACTGCATGCAGAAAATTCTAGAGAAATTATAAACAATTTGACTCATTACCTCTTGCACTATCAAGTTGGAATTATCTGTCTCTCCAGGGCAAATAGAGTGGATTGCAAATAAAGTTTTAGGTGCTACTTAAGCTCTAGCAGGAAGCTGGAATCTTTTTCTTGTGTTCTGTACTAGCATCTGGAAATTGACATTGATGTGTTAAGAATTAAAACTGAGGGCTGGTTTCAGGGAAGGCTTGATCCAGATTCTCTGTGATCCCTCTTAAGGATGGCTAACAGCAGTTCCTTTGAGTTGTCTTTGTTTTCCATAGCCATGAAATGCCTGAATGATTGAGTTAGGAAGCCAATACTTTTATACCCCTAAGGTCCCAAACCTAGGCATGGATTAAGGCACCAGAGATTTAGTTTGTGCTCAGTCCCTCAGTTGTGTCCAACTCTTTGCGACCCCATGAACTGTAGACCACCAGGCTCCTTTATCCATGGGTTTCTCCAGGTAAGAATACTGGAATGGTTTGCCATTTGCTTCTCCAGGGGATCTTCCAATTCAGACTTAAATTGAAGAAAGTAGGGAAAACCACTAGACCATTCAGGTATGACCTAAATCAAATCCCTTATCATTATACAGTGGAAGTGAGAAATAGATTTAAGGGCCTAGATTTGATAGATAGAGTGCCTGATGAACTATGGAATGAGGTTCATGACATTGTACAGGAGACAGGGATCAAGACCATTCCCATGGAAAAGAAATGCAAAAAAGCAAAATGGCTGTCTGGGGAGGCCTTACAAATAGCTAAGAAAAGAAGAGAAGCAAAAAGCAAAGGAGAAAAGGAAAGATAATAAGCATCTGAATGCAGAGTTCCAAAGAATAGCAAGGAGAGATAAGAAAGCCTTCCTCAGCGATCAATGCAAAGAAATAGAGGAAAACAACAGAATGGGAAAGACTAGAAATCTCTTCAAGAACATTAGAGATACCAAGGGAATATTTCATGCAAAGATGGGCTGAATAAAGGACAGAAATGGTATGGACATAACAGAAGCAGAGGATATTAAGAAGAGGTGGCAAGAATACACAGACGAATTGTACAAAAAAGATCTTCATGACCCAGATAATCACAATGGTGTGATCACTGACCTAGAGCCAGACATCCTGGAATGTGAAGTCAAGTGGGCCTTAGAAAGCATCACTACGAACAAAGCTAGTGGAGGTGATGGAATTCCAGCTGGGCTATTTCAAATCCTGAAAGATGATGCTACTGTAAAAGTGCTGCACTCAATATGCCAGCAAATTTGGAAAACTCAGCAGTGGCCACAGGACTGGAAAGGGTCAGTTTTCATTCCAATCCCAAAGAAAGGCAATGCCAAAGAATGCTCAAACTACCACACAATTGTACTCATCTCAACTCTAGTAAAGTAATGCTCAAAATTCTCCAAGCCAGGCTTCAGCAATACGTGAACCGTGAACTTCCTGATGTTCAAGCTGGTTTTAGAAAAGGCAGAGGAACCAGAGATCAAATTTCCAACAATGCTGGATCATGGAAAAAGCAAGAGAGTACCAGAAAAACATCTCTTTCTGCTTTATTGACTATGCCAAAGCCTTTGACTGTGTGGATCACAATAAACTGTGGAAAATTCTGAAATAAATGGGAATACCAGACCACCTGACCTGCCTCTTGAGAAATCTGTATGCAGGTCAGGAAGCAACAGTTAGAACTGGACATGGAACAACAGACTGGTTCCAAATAGGAAAAGGAGTACGTCAAGGCTGTATATTGTCACCCTGCTTATTTAACTTATATGCAGAGTGCATTATGAGAAATGCTGGACTGGAAGAAACACAAGTTGGAGTCAAGATTTCCGGGAGAAATATCGCTAACCTCAGATATGCAGATGACACCACCCTTATGCCAGAAAGTGAAGAGGAACTAAAAAGCCTCTTGATGAAAGTGAAAGAGGAGAGTGAAAAAGTTGGCTTAAAGCTCAACTTTCAGAAAACAAAGATCATGGCATCCGGTCCCATCACTTCATGTGAAATAGATGGGGAAACAGTGGAAACAGTGTCAGACTTCATTTTTTGGGGGCTCCAAAATCACTGAAGTTGGGGACTGCAGCCATGAAATTAAAAGATGCTTACTGCTTGGAAGGAAAGTCATGACCAACCTAGATAGCATATTCAAAAGCAGAGACAATACTTGGCCAACAAAGGTCCGTCTAGTCAAGGCTATGGTTTTCCCTGTGGTCATGTATGGATGTGAGAGTTGGACTGGGAAGAAAGCTGAGCGCTGAAGAATTGATGCTTTTGAAGTGTGGTGTTGGAGAAGACTCTTGAGAGTCCCTTGGACTGTAAGGAGATCCAACCAGTCCATTCTGAAGGAGATCAGCCCTGGGATTTCTTTAGAAGGAATGATGCTGAAGCTGAAACTCCAGTACTTTGGCCACCTCATGCGAAGAGTTGACTCATCGGAAAAGACTCTAATGCTGGGAGGGATTGGGGGCAGGAGGAGAAGGGGACGACAGAGGATGAGATGGCTGGATGGCATCACTGACTCGATGGATGTTAGTCTGAGTGAACTCCGGGAGTTGGTGATGGCCAGGGAGGCCTGGCGTGCTGCGATTCATGGGGTCGCAAAGAGTCAGACACGAGTGAGCGACTGAACTGAACTGAACTGAGGGACTGAGCCCGCATCTCCTACATTAGCAGGCATATTTTTTTTTTTTTTTTTTTTTTTTTTACCACTGAGCCTAGAGCCTAAGCATCCTTTTAGGCAAGTGATACAGTTGGAAAGCCTGGCTGAAAAAAAAGATGGCAAGTGTTTTAGGACCTGCAGTAAACCTATTTCCTTAATAACAGATCCAAATGAGAGGAAATGCTTTGAATATACTCTAGACCTGAGTCCTAACCAGCTGAACAAGATAAATAACAAGTACAAGAGAGGTGGAATTCTGAGGGGAAAAACACCAAACAGATCTTACATTCTGTAATATGAGAGTTGGAGCATGACATGGAACAACTGAACAAGGCATATTTTATGTCAAGATATGAAAGCCATTCAAAAGGTATGTGGAAGAAATAAACTCAGAAACCCTGCAGCATAAATGGATTTTACTTTATTATATCATGCATCTTACAAATTAATAACAAAATGCAATTCCAGTTTTTAAAAACAGAGAAAGTAACCCTAATAGATATTACAAACATATCCCAACAACCAGTTGCCAATTAAAATGTGCTATCAATTACTCTATTTCGTCAAAACATGTAGGCCTTTATTTCTATGATGTACCATTATGTTATGTTATGTAAACACTAAAGAAAATAAATTACCAGTCCTACTCTATTATTATGGCAAAACACACTGAAGCCTTCAACTGTAAATTGCATCTCAAATTCAGAGATTGTAACACATGGAAAAAAAAGGACTAGATGAATATGACATTGTGACTAAAGTGTTTTTATGTTTCTTAGATTGGCTTCAATGGATTATTAGGAAAAAATGTTATTTTAAAAATAAAAGGAACATGGTTAAAAAATGCAGTGACAGGAAGCAAAATTGCAGAATGCGCTTCTATTACAACTGATAAATATATATGTTCACTAATTCCTTAGAAATATTAGTTCATATGAGTAATGCATTATTTTTAATTTATTATACAATATTCTGCTAAAGTTAAATAAAACCTATTACAAAAAAGTTCACATTTAATTATAATGAGTTAATTCATCATATGGCATTCTGTGTGTGTGAGTGTGTGTGTGTGTGAGTGTGTGTGTGAGTGTGAGTGTATGTGTGCATAGGAAGCATAAAAGCAAATACAAAGGAAATGTTTTTTTGTAAAATATTGAATAAGTTATAGAAAAATGAGTTACTATTTAAAATTACTATTATGCTAATTTTAGTACTAATAGAGGCTTCTTTTTCCCTTTTCTTCTCTCCTTTTCTCCCTCATTTCCCTCTCTTTGTTTATATTTTTCTCTTCTTTTCCTTTCATGGTTGAATGATAACTTTACTCCTCCTTTTATGTGGTAAAGAGAAAATATGATGAAAAAATGTATCACTGTATATTTTAGAAGATTAGTTGACAAATGGAAAATTAGTAGTTTATGTGAAATCATATAAATTTCAGTGTAAGCTGTTTATTCTACACTGACTGAAATAGCTCATGTTTGTGAAGGTATGAAAAATTTCCCAAAAGCACATTAAAAAAAAAGATGAGAAAAGTTGAATATTTCAGACTAATGTATATTTCAAAGATGTAGTAAAAGGCTTCTTTTTAATATTTTTATATTAAGACTTATGCATAGACTTTCCATCAGACTGTTTTTATTTGAAGAAAAGTGATTCTATGATAATATAAATATTATTTATGTTCAATTTCAGGAACTCAAACAATATAGAATATAGTAATGGTAACTATTACTTGAAATTCCTCCATTGAGAAATAACCATCATTAGCTCAGGTGAATATGCTTTCAAATACTTCTTTGCATCTACATAGATGAAACACAGTGAGAAAACTAGACAGATAGGCAGATATCTTATGAATTGAATTTTCATCCAAATGAAAATTTTATGCTGTAAAGACCATGTTTATACAAACCATCAAATTCAGTTTTGCTTAAATTTATAAGAAGAAAGCAATACAAATGAAACCAAATTTAATGCTGTTTCAATTATTTATTCATCTTAATATATGGCATTTATTTGAATATTCCTCTAAGGAAAATTGAAAAGATTATAGAACACATATGTATTTTATTAATTTTTAAGCATTATGTTTCAAATTTAGAATGTATTGTGCTATTTTATTCCCTTTGGTGAAATTTAAACAATTACACCTCATACACAGATTCATACCTACCCTCTCATGTTTGAATGATAACTTTTTACTTTCATGATAAAAATGGTTAACACTTTTCCTCTGAGTCATTGGTATTCATTCTAGACATGAACTTGTCATATCACTTAGTCATAGATTCTCACTTCTTTACACAGATTTGTGTGTTGTAATTGAATATTGGATTGTCTAAGTTTTGATATAAAGGTCTTTTTGCTTTTATTTGTTTGTTTGTTTGTTTCTCTCCCTATTGTTGTTTTTGAAGAAAGACTCAGGGATGTTATTTCTTATTTAGGAATGTCTGTCTGAAGCTCTTTTAAAGTTTAACCAGTCCTTAATTGAATATTTTCCTTTTGAGTCATGTTTACTTTCCTTTGAATTTTATAGACTGTATCATTTGTATATATATATTAAATGTGGAAAAATCAAGGGAAGCATATTCAGAAAGTCAAGAAACAAGTGCACAGTTGATTTCATGATCTAAGAATTTGTTATTTATTTCAGTGCTTTAAAAAAAATGAGTCCAAAAGATTGTTCTATACATCTGTGTCTCTTTTGCTGTGTCGTATACAGGGTTATTGTTACCATCTTTCTAAATTCCATATATATGCGTTAGTATACTGTATTGGTGTTTTTGGACTCTGTGGGAGAGGGAGAGGGTGGGATCATTTGGGAGAATGGCATTGAAACATGTATAATATCATATATAAAAAGAGTCGCCAGTCCAGGTTCGATGCACGATACTGGATGCTTGGGGCTGGTGCACTGGGACAACCCAGAGGGATGGTATGGGGAGGGAGGAGGGAGGAGGGTTCAGGATGGGGAACACGTGTATACCTGTGGTGGATTCATGTTGATATATGGCAAAACAAATACAATATTGTAAAGTTAAAAAATAAAATAAAATATAAAAAAAAGAAGAAAAAAAAGTGAGAGGAATGATCCTTTAATCAGTCAGTCGTGACCTCACCTCATTCGCATTTGGGAGTCTGTGATTGGCTACTGTCTTTTTTACAGAATGTATGTAAAGATCCTTAGGTTTTAAATGAATCAGCCTGGCTTCCTTACTTATATCGGTGGGAGAAATGATTGAAACACCTTGAAGTTGATCAGTTACTATTCCACTGTTAAAAAAATGTGTCCTGCTTTAGAAACTTGACTTTGAGGTCTTAAATTTTTAGTTTTTCAAACACTTCTAGAGGATGTTTTGTTATACTTAACCTCTCCTGATTGCCTTTCTTAGATTGCCTAGCACTCTTTGAACACTGTGCTTCCGGGTGGCTAAGTGATAAAGGATCCACCTGTCAATGCAGGAGATACTAGTTGGATTCCTAGGTCAGGAAGATCCCCTGGAGAAGAAAATGGCAACTCACTCCAGTATTCTTGCCTTGGAAATCCCATGGACAGAGGAGCCTGGCAAGCTACAGTTCATAGGATCACAAAAGAGTCGAAAAAGACTTAGCAACTAAGGAACAACAGCTAACTTTGAACACTGTACCCCCTTCTGTTTAATCAGTAGCCTGTTAAAACTGGGTAGATTTATAAAGCAAATTTTATACTTATGAAAAGCAAAAAGAATTCTTAAATTTTCGTACAACATGACTTAGAACATATGCTACTAAAACATTAGAGGCAAGAATACATCAAAGAAAAAGGAGATTGGTTGTTGGCAATCTTTAACACACAAGTACTTTGTAAGTAGTTTCTCAAGTAATGCATGCATGCTAAGTCGCTTTAGTCATGTCAGACTCTTTGCAACTCTATGCTCTGTAGCCTGCCAGGCTTCTCTGTCCATGGGATTCTTCAGGCAAAAATACTGGAGTTACTGGGTAACCATACTGGGTTACCATCCCCTTCTCCAGGCCATCTTCCCAACCTTTCCATCGGTACTTGCCAAAGTACAGGTCAAACTCACATCTCTTACACCTCCTGCATTGGCAGGCAGGTTCTTTACTGATGGTGCTACCTGGGAAGCCTCTCAGGTAATAAATACATTCTGTATAGACTAGCCACAAAATAGCAATTGCCTGCTTCCCTTCACAATGACAAGGCCCTGGGGTATGGCAGACTATCACACAAGCAGCAAAATCATATTCCCAGGTCCCTAGTTTGACTAAAGGAAAATGATGGAATACAGTAAAAACTAATAAACTTTCCTTAATTGGAATATGGGCAAACTGATGTTTACTTAGATTTAGTTCTGGATATTAATAATACAAGCATTACTATAAGGAGAGTATTTAAAACTTTTTTGGAGGATAAACTTTTCAAACAACCAAATAAAACAACTTTATTTGTAAATAATTTATATGCTAAATTGAAATTTTTCTCATCTAGCTATTGTAGTATTACCTCATAAACTGCTGCCAACCACAAGTTTATTTATATGGTGTTTGAGAAACAATAAGTAAAACCAAAGAAAACCCTGAATTTGTAAAAAGTTCATTTTTTTCTGTGTCTTTGTTAGTTTAGGCTGTCTTTTTACCCAAATAATTAGTAATATATCTCATTTAATGAATATATCTTTAACCTCTACTATGCATTAAGCCACTGTAACAGAGATATAATTTTTATTAGCATGGTTTTATTGTATGTACAAATTTTGTTTGTAAAAATAATCAGGGAACTTAAATATTGTGTATGAATTTATAGGGAACCAGTATATATAAAGAATGGAATTCTGGTTATACAGAATAAAGTTTAGCAGACTTCCCACACTTTGGTGTACACTTCATATTCCTACTTTGGTTCTTAGTTTTGTTAGACTGTAGACATGAATTATTATTTTCACCAAAGTGAATTTGTTCTTGGAAATCAGTCATAACAAACAAATCCTGGAAAGCTGGATATAGAAAAATTATAATTTTAATTGAATCATAAGGAAGTTATATTTAATACTAGACTATGACTACCTGTGGTTAAATTTCTCTAGAAATTTTATTTTGTTTTTCTTGGTTGGTCAAAGACTTATTTAGACAGCTGTTAATAATCAAATATTTAATTATATACTTTGATTTTTTCCCTAAAAGTGATGTTATTTCAAAAAGTATAATGCATAACCCTTTTTTATATAAAATGATAAATATCAGATTCTAATTTTAGTCTTTTTTAAGGAAACTAGCCAAAAAGTTTCTATTCTTCAAAATATAGTTAACATTCAAGGAAAATATAATTTACCTATTACCTGAGATTGAGGAAATACATTTTTTTGTTTGGGTATTTCTTATTGATTGGAAAGATGCAGAAACCAATCATAGAAGCTGACATATAAATTCAGGTTTCCCTTCATTTTGTTTTTGTTTACTGTTATTTTTTATGTGCCCCAAAGGGAATTTATTATTTCCCCAATCATTTATACAAATTGAGTCACATGAACCAAAAAGGGAATTGAAGAAATAAAATTAATCACATACCCTGATGAAACATAGCCATCAAGTGGAGATTTGATGGTAAGTGAAATTGAAGAGCTGAAATGAGGAAAAAACTATGTATTGAATATATTTATTTTACAGATGAGAATACCAAGGCTTCAGTTCAGTTCAGTCACTCAGTCGTGTCCAACTCTTTGCAACCCCATGAATTGCAGCACACCAGGCCTCCTTGTCCATCAGCAACTCCCGGAGTTCACTCAGACTCACGTCCATCAAGTCAGTAATGCCATCCAGCCATCTCATCCTCTATCGTACCCTTTTCCTCCTGCCCCCAATCCCTCCCAGTATCAGAGTCTTTTCCAATGAGTCAACTCTTCGCATGAGGTGGCCAAAGTATTGGAGTTTCAGCTTTAGCATCATTCCTTCCAAAGAACACCCTGGACTGATCTCCATTAGAATGGACTGGCTGGATTTCCTTGCAGTCCAAGGGACTCTCAAGAGTCTTCTCCAACACCACAGTTCAAAAGCATCAATTTGTCAGTGCTCAGCTTTCTTCACAGTCCAGCTCTCACATCCATACATGACTACTGGAAAAACCATAGCCTGATGGTTAAATACTCTGCACATGTTAGTATGGAAGCTGCTTATTGATAGTAGTCAAGTTTTGGCCCTTGATAATAGAGCTGTGAGGTCCGATGTCACTTCTGATTTATGTGCTTAGTCAGGCTTCCCTGGTCACTCAGATAATAAAGAATCTGCCTGCAATGCGGGAGACCTGGGTTCAATCCCTGGATTGAGAAGAGTCCCTGGAAAATGGAAGGGCTACTGCACTGGTCATAGCAAACATCCTCTTCCAACAACACAAGAGAAGACTTCACACATGGACATCACCAGATTGTTGACACTGAAATCAGACTGATTATATTCTTTGCAGCCAAAGATGGAGAAGCTCTATACAGTCAGCAAAAAGAAGACTAGGAGCTGACTGTGGTTCGGATCCTGAACTCCTTATTGCCAAATTCAGACTGAAATTGAAGATAGTGGAGAAAACCACTAGATCATTCAGGTATGACCTAAATCAAATCCCTTATGACTATATAGTGGAAGTGAGAAATAGATTTAAGGGCCTAGATCTGATAGATAGAGTGCCTGATGAACTATGGAATGAGGTTCATGACATTGCACAGGAGACAGGGATCAAGACCATCCCCGTGGAAAAGAAATGCAAAAAAGCAAAATGGCTGTCTGGGGAGGCCTTACAAATAGCTGTGAAAAGAAGAGAAGTGAAAAGCAAAGGAGAAAAGGAAAGGTATAGGCATCTGAGTGCAGAGTTCCAAAGAATAGCAAGAAGAGATAAGAAAGCCTTCCTCAGCGATCAATGCAAAGAAATAGAGGAAAACAACAGAATGGGAAAGACTAGAGATCTCTTCAAGAAAATTAGAGATACCAAGGGAATATTTCATGCAAAGATGGGCTCGATTAAAGCACAGAAATGGTATGGACCTAACAGAAGCAAAAGATATTAAGAAGAGGTGGCAAGAATACACAGAAGAACTGTACAAAAAAGATCCTCATGACCCAGATAATCATGATGGTGTGATCACTGACCTGGAGCCAGACATCCTGGAATTTGAAGTCAAGTGGGCCTTAGAAAGCATCACTACAAACAAAGCTAATGGAGGTGATGGAATTCCAGTTGAGCTATTCCAAATCCAGAAAGATGATGCTGTGAAAGTGCTGCACTCAATATGCCAGCAAATTTGGAAAACTCAGCAGTGGCCACAGGACTGGAAAGGGTCAGTTTTCATTCCAATCCCAAAGAAAGGCAATGCCAAAGAATGCTCAAACTATCACACAATTACACTCATTTCACATGCTAGTAAGGAGAAGGAAATGGCAACCCACTCCAGTACCTTTGCCGGAAAAATCCCATGCATGGAGGAGCCTGGTAGGCTACAGTCCATGGGGTCGCAAAGAGTCGGACATGACTGTGCGACTTCACTTTCACATGCTAGTAAAATAATGCTCAAAATTCTTCAAGCCAGGCTTCAGTAATATGTGAACTGTGAACATCTAGATATTCAAACTGGTTTTAGAAAAGGCAGAGGAACCAGAGATCAAATTGCCAACATCTGCTGGATCATAGAAAAAGCAAGAGAATTCCAGAAAAACATATATTTCTTCTTTATTGACTAGGCCAAAGCCTTTGACTGTGTGGATCACAATAAACTGTGGACAGTTCTGAAAGAGATGGGCATACCAGACCACCTCACCTGCCTCTTGAGAAACCTGTATACAGGTCAGGAAGTAACAGTTTGAACTGGACATGGAACAACAGACTGGCTCCAAATGGGAAAAGGAGTATGTCAAGGCTATATATTGTCACCCTGCTTATTTAATTTATATGCAGAGTACATCATGAGAAATGCTGGGCTGGAAGAAGCACAAGCTGGAATCAAGATTGCCGGGAGAAATATCACTAACCTCAGATATGCAGATGACACCACCCTTATGGCAGAAAGTGAAGAAGAACTAAAGAGCCTCTTGATAAAAGTGAAAGAGGGGAGTGAAAAAGTTGGCTTAAAGCTTAACATTCAGAAAATTAAGATCATGGCATTGGGTCCCATCACTTCATGGCACATAGATGGGGAAACAAGGGAAACAGCGACAGACTTTATTTTTTTGGCTCCAGAATCGTGGTAGATGGTGACTGCAGCCATGAAATTAAAAGATGCTTGCTTCTTGGAAGAAAAGCTATGAACAACCTAGGCTGCATATTCAAGAGCAGAGAAATTACTTTGCCAACAAAAGTATGTCTAGTCAAAGCTATGGTGTTTCCAGTAGTCATGTATGGATGTGAATTTTGGACTATAAAGAAAGCTAAGTGCTGAAGAATTGATGCTTTTGAATTGTGTTGGAGAAGACTCTTGAGAATCCCTTGGAATGCAAGGAGATCTAATCAGTCCACCCTAAAGGAAATCAGTCCTGAATATTCATTGGAAGCACTGATGCTAAAGATAAACTCTAATACTTGGGCCATCTGATGTGAAGAACTGACTCATTAGAAAAGACCGTGATGCTGGGAAAGATTGAAGGCGGGAGGAGAAGGGGGCAACAGAGGATGAGATGTTTGGATGGTATCACTGACTCTATGGACATGAATTTGCATAAACTCTGGGAGTGGTGATGGACAGGGAAGCGTGGCCTGCTACAGTTCATGGGGTCGCGAATAGTTGGGCGGGACTTAGTGACTGAACTGAATTGAAAACAGAAACTTAAATATAAAAGTTTATACAACCTTAAAAAATATTGTATATGTACATGTGTTATGACTGCATTTGCCAATATTAATGTGGACACACAATGAAAGTGACTTAAACAAGGTAGAGATTTGTTTTCCTTTCATAAAATATGAAGTCTTCAGGTTGCCAATTTAAGGCAGGTTGGTGTGGGCTCATGCAAACACATTGTTCCTGATTCCTTCTGTCATTCAGTTCTGCCGTCCTAAACATAAGGACTCCGTTCACAAGATGGTGTAGCTACCATATTGTCTATTTTGCAATGAAGGAAAGCATGTATTTCCAAAAGGCCCTAATGTAGAGACTTACCACTCCATAAACATGCGTGATAAAGCTTTCCTAGAAGACCCAACAACAATGGGGTTTTTTCTTGGAGGCCTTTTTTTTTTTTTAAATTAGAAAAATATACTTTTAGCTGGTCACTACAGAGTTGGAATATTAGACTAACATCAGCCTGTGTTACAATCTGTTACCAAGATCAAACAACAGTAAGAAAAGACAGTACCATAAGGCGGGATGCTGCCATTTAGATAACAATCTTATGATTTATTTTTAGGAGACACAGTTGAAAACATTTAAAATAGTTAAATTCCACCAGGAAAGTTCTTTTTCTCCCTCTTCTAATTCTTTGGGATTTAAAAAAATGTTATTGTTTTCTTCCTCTATGGCATTGACAGGTATTCAGTGTATTGAACCTTTTTTTAATGACTTCTTTTAATATTTTAACAAGCTTCAAAACTGCTAAATTGTTTATTCAAAATGTATTAGAACTTAGGATATTTAAAATTTTTCTTAGTATTTCATTCTGTATTTTTACTTACCACCCAAATTACCCATTATCATTGAGGCTTTAGACTAAAGTAAGTATTAGTTTAGCTTTTAGCCACTAGTTTCTCTCTTCTTTAATAGATTTCTGTTTGTTTGTTTTGTTTGTATTTTCTTTATGGCAACATATAACACTTGGTTTTTTTTTTTTTTTCTGATTCTGTTTTGATATATTTCTTTTGACATTGCCTTTTTCCCAAGATATTTTATTTGGTCACTCTTCTGAATTAGAGATTTCATGTTTTCATTCAATTCCACAATATGCTCAGGCATTTTTAATATTTTCTCTCCCAATTCTGTTTTTTCAACATGAAAAGCTAAACACAGCAATACTATAACTTCACAATTTATTCTTCTTGCTTCTTATGCTCTCAATTATTTATATATATTTTTCTCTTTGTATTTCAATAGCCAGGCCCTGTATTGAGTAGTATAGCATGGTGAATGGATGGCTTTTAGGGCAGAGATGTATTTCTTTTGCAAGTTGTATTTTGAGTGCCATATTATATGATATTGGCCCTCCAGATTGGTGCTGACATGCTGATTTTAAGCTGCTGTTGTTCCATTGCTCTGTCGTGTCTGACTCTCTGCGACCCCGTGAACTGTAGCATGCCAGGCTTCCCTGTCCTTCACCATCTCCTGGAGCTTGCTCAAACTCATGTCCATTGAGCTGGTGATGCCATCCAACCATCTCAGGCTCTGTTGTCCCCTTATCCTCCTGCCTTCAATCTTTCCTAGCTTCAAGATCTTTTCTAGTGAGTCAGTTCTTCGCTAGAGGTGGCCAGAGTATTGGAGCTTAATCTTCAGCATCAGTCTTTCCAATGCATATTCAGGACTGATTTCCTTTAGAATTGACTCTTGGATCTCCTTGCAATCCAGGGGACTCTCAAGAGTCTTCACCAACAACACAGTTCAAAAGCATCAGTTTTCAGCGCTCAGCTTTCTTTATAGTCAAAATCTCACATACATACATGACTATTGGAAACACCATAGCTTTTACTAGATGGACCTTTGCTGGCAAAGTAATGTCTCTGCTTTCTAATATGCTGTCTAGGTTGGTCATAGCTTTTCTTCCAAGGAGCAAGTGTCTTTTAATTTCATGGTGGTAGGCACCATCTGCAGTGATTTTGAAACCCAATAAAATAAATTTCCCACTGTTTCCATTGTTTCCCCATCTATTTGCCATGAAGTGATGGGACTGGATGTCATGATCTTAGTTTTCTGAATTTTGAATTTTAAGCCAACTTTTTCACTCTCCTCCTTCACTTTCCTAAAGAGGCTGTTTAGTTCTTCACTTTCTGCCATAAGGGTGGTATCATCTGCATATCTGAGGTTATTGACATTTTTCCTAACAATCTTGATTCCAGCTTGTCCTTTATCCATCCTGGCATTTTGCATGACGTATACTGCATATAAGTTAAATAAGTAGGATGAAAATTTACATCCTTGACATACCCCTTTACCGATTTGGAACCAGTCTTTTGTTCCATGTCCAGTTCTAACTGTTGCTTCTTAACTTGCATACAAATTTTTCAGGAGGCAGGTCAAGTGGTGTGGTATTCGCATCTCTTGAAGAATTTTCCACAGTTTTTTTGTGATCCACACAGTCAAAGGTTTTGGCATCGTCAATAAAGCAGAAGTAGATATTTTTCTGGATATCTTGCTTTTTTGATGATCCAGTTGGTATAGACACGTTGATCTCTGGTTCCTCTGCCTTTTCTAAATCAAGCTTGAACATCTGGAAGTTCATGGTTCATGTACTGTTGAAGCCTGGATTGGAGAATTTTGAGCATTACTTTGTTAGTGTGTGAGATGAATGCAGTTTTGTAGTAGTTTGAACATTCTTTGGCATTGCCTTTTTTGGGATTGGAATGAAAACTGACTTTTTGCTGTCCTGTGGGCACTGCTGAATTTTCCAAATTTGCTGGTATTTTGAGGGCAGCACTTTCACAGCATCATGTTTTAGGATTTGGAATAGCTCAACTGGAATTCTATCACCTCCACTCTGTTCATAGTGATGGTACCTAAGGCCCACTTGAACACATGCCAGGATGTCTGGGTCTAGGTGAGTGATCACACCATCATGGTTATCTGCATCATGAAGATCTTTTTTGTATAGTTCTTTGTGTATTCTTGCTACCTCTTCTTAATATCTTCTGCTTCTGTTAGGTCCCTACCATTGTCTGGTTGGATGAATTTCACTCAGATGACTGTTATATCTACTACTGTGGGAAGGAATCCCTTAGAAGTAATGGAGTAGCCCTCATATTCAAGAAAAGAGTCTGAAATGCATTACTTGGATGCCATCTCAAAAACGACAGAATGATCTCTGTTCATTTCCAAGGCAAACTATTTAATATCACAGTAATCCAAGGTTATACCCCAAGCAGTAATGGTGAAGAAGCTGAGTTGAACAGTTCTGTGAGGACCTCAAAGACCTTCCAGAACTGACACCGAATAAAATGTCCTTTTCATTATAGGGAACTGGAATGCAAAAGTAGGAAATCAAGAGATATCTGGAGTAACAGGCAAATTGACCTTGGAGTAAAAAATGAAGCATGGCAAAGGCTAACAGAGTTTTGCCAAGAGAACGCACTGATTGTAGAAAACACCCTCTTTCAAGAACAACAAAAGAAGACTCAACACCTGGACATCACCAGATGGTCAATACTGAAATCAGATTGATTATATTCTTTGCAGTTGAAGATGGAGAAGCTCTATACAGTCAGCAAAAACAAGACTGGGAGCTGACTGTGGCTCAGATCATGAACTCCTTTTTGCCAAATTCAGACTTAAATTGAAGGAAGTAGGGAAAACCACTAGACCATTCAGGTATGACCTAAATCATATCCCTTATGATTATTCAGTGGAATTGAGAAATAGATTTAAGGGACTAGATCTGATAGAGTGCCTGAACTATGGACGGAGGTTCATGACATTGTACAGGAAGCAGTGATCAAGACCATCCCCAAGAAAAAGAAATGCAAAAAGGAAAAATGGCTGTCTGAGGAGGCCTTACAAATAGCTGATAAAAGAAGAAAAGCAAAAGGAAAAGGAAGAAAGGAAATATATTCCTATCTGAATGTAGATTTCCAAAGAATAGCAAGTAGAGATAAGAAAGCCTTCCTCAGTGATCAATGCAAAGAAATAGAGGAAAACAATAGAATGGGAAAGACTAGAGATCTCTTCAAGAAAATTAGAGATAGCAAGGGAATATTTTATGCAAAGATGGATCCAATAAAGGACAGAAAGCAGAAGTATATATGTATATATACACATACACACACACCTATATATATCATAGATATACACCATATGTATATATGATATTCATGCTAAGTTGCGTCTGTCATGTCTGACTCTTTGCAACCCCATGGACTCTAGCCCACCAGGCTCCTCTATCCATAGGATTCTCCCGGCGAGAATACTGGAGTGAATTGCCATACCCTATTCCAGGGGATTTCCTAACCCAGAGATTGAAACTGTGTCTCCTGTATTGCACAGTTTCTTTATCCATGAAGCCATTGTGGAAGCCCATATATATACACATGTGTATATATAACTCATGTATATGTACACACACATATAGAATTTGCTTTGTCAGTACTTTAAAGATCTTTTCTGATTTGTAGTGTTTTATTCTATTACATGCCTGACCAATCATTTCACTGCAGTCAATATACACATTTTCTTTTGTTTTATCTTATGTTTGCTATTGTAAGCACAGCTTAATTCATAATTCTTAAACTTGTATCATTACATATTGCAATCGAATTTGAGTGGACATATATATATTTTTTTTTGAGTGGACATATATTAAAGACCAAAAGTTACAGACAATTCTTAAGTTTCTCAGTTGATTATTTTTAGAAAAAGTATTTTTTTATTGTCCAACCAACGAGACAGCAAAAGAGACACTGATGTATAGAACAGTCTTATGGACTCTGTGGGAGAGGGAGAGGGTAGGAAGATTTGGGAGAATAGCATTGAAACATGTAAAATATCATGTATGAAATGAGTTGCCAGTCCAGGTTCGATGCACGATACTGGATGCTTGGGGCTGGTGCACTGGGACGACCCAGAGGGAGGGAATGGGGAGGGAGGAGGGAGGAGGGTTCAGAATGGGGAACACGTGTATACTTGTGGTGGATTCATTTTGATATTTGGCAAAACTAATACAGTTATGTAAAGTCTAAAAATAAATAAATAAATTAATTAATTTAAAAAAAAAAAAAAAGAAATTTGTTTTTGCCCACTCTACCTGAATTCCATTTCTGTAACTCCTTGCTTTGTGGTCTTAGGCAAATATCTTAACCTTCCTGTGCTTTCAGTGCATTCATTTCTATATTTAGAACAATAGTTTGATTTACCACATAAGAGTCCTGTAATGCTTAAATGAGATGATACAGGAAAAGTATTTTGAAACTCCTTGGGGCATTAATAAATATTAGGTATTTTTCTGGACACCTAATGGAAATAACTTAAATTTCTAGCTGTTTTTTGCTTATATACTTATTTTTATAATATTTTTAAGCACTTGAGGATTCACATGTATTAGTAACTACAATTACTATCTTATATCTACATTTATATTTCATCCTTTGTATACAATTTAGAATAAAAACTTGAAACTTGTCTTAAATATTATGTTTTCATAGTTAAAATGTGATTCTTCTGATTAGTTTGGGTTTTTTTTTTTTTTTAATCTAGCAATGGGTGAGTAATATTTTTTCTGAAGTTTCTTCTTTGGCAGTTATAAAATACATGTTTGATTTATGGCAAATGTTAATTTTACTCATGTTTCTTCCAAATTGTCTGACTATATATTCTGGGACAAAAAATGTCATGCTTGCTCAAGCACTGTTTTTTTCTGAATAGCATCTATTAAACTATTGTGGAGTAAATGAAGCAGCTGAGGTATGATGAAATGTTTACACACGTGTTTGGCTCATAATAAAAATGTGCTGTGTTGCCTCTCTGGCATCTTTTCCTACAGGGTGCTCAATTCTCTGGAAACTGGCTTTTTTATTTTAATGTCTCATGGCTATATTAGACCCATGCCCCTCTTCTCCATATCTGAAATGAATATGATTGTGTTAGAGTAAAATTGATACCCTCAGGTGATAATCAGAAAGGCAAATCCTATAGAGGCAGAGAACAAAAGAATCTTACTGTAAAAATTTACCTTAGAGAGTACTCTGCCAGTAAAATCACTTTTAAATATGAGAAAAGAGATATCTTAAGGATAGTTAAGATATTGGCATAAACAGACACATTTAAGAGACACTGATGTATAGAACAGTCTTTTGGACTCTGTGAGAGAGGGAGATGGTGGGATGATTTGGGAGAATGGCATTGAAATATGTATAATATCATATATGAAATGAGTCGCCAGTCCAGGTTCGATGCATGATACTGGATGCTTGGGGCTGGTGCACTGGGATGACCCAGAGGGATGGTATGGGGAGGGAGGAGAGAGGAGGGTTCAGGATGGGGAACACATGTATACCTGTGGTGGATTCATTTCGATATATGGCAAAACCGATACAATATTGTAAAGTTAAAAAATAAAATTAAATTAAAAAAAAGACAGATTTGAAGTGAGAATCCAGATTTCTCTAATTCAGTGCCCATTCCATAGAACTGAGATTTTTTTTTTTAACCTAAAACATGAACTTCAAATATCACATAAAATATATGTGTGAAGACCACCTAAAGACTTTGAATATCCCCTTTGAGTAAGTAAAATAATACCAACTCACTTGAAAAACAACATGACCTGAAGAATATACGGCTCCTTGATAAGACATCACACCTTTGGCTATGTGAATAGAAAATGCTTTGCACACTAATGTGCTCTGATATAATCATTTTATTTTTCTCCAGAAAAATCATTCCAAGTAAATAGTTATTTGAAAGTTAAAATGTTATAATAGGTTATCTGATTTCTTTTCTCATTTTAATGTTAGGTGTAGATTTATTTAGTGCTAAGGTGATAACTTGAACTTCCCTGGTGGCTCAGATGCTAAAGTGTCTGCCTAGAATGCAGGAGACCTAGGTTCAATCTGTGAGTTGGGAAGATCCCCTGGAGAAGGAAATGGCAACCCACTCCAGTATACTTGCCTGGAAAATCCCATGGATGGAGGAGCCTGGTAGGCTACAGTCCATGGGGTCACAAAGAGTCGGACACGACTGAACACCTTCACTTTCACTCTCTAAGGTGATATAACAAGGGCTTCCGGGTGATTCAGTGGTAAAGAATCTGCCTGCCAATGCAGGAGCCACAACTTCAATCCCTGGGTCCAGAAGATCCCTTGGAGAAGGAAATGGCAATCCACTCCAATATTCTTGCCTGAGAAATCCCACTGACAGAGGAGACTAGTGGAGTGGGCTACAGTCCATGGGATCTCAAAAGAGTCAGATAGGACTTATGGACTGAATGACAACAAAGAAAATAATAACTCTTTTTAAAAGCTATAGGTGGTCTTTTACAGTACTTAGAAATAGTTTATTCAGAATTATGCATTTGCCTACAGAAAAATTTCCATGAGAAAATGAAATGATTCATTTAAGGTGTATCATTGATTTTTGCCATTCTTTTCTGTTATCTTTTGCTTAACAATACCAAGGTACTAATTTGTATCCAGTATTGAAGTATTTATTCTTACACTCATTGATCTTTAAGTTAGCTGAGAGGGCTTTATTTAATGTTGTGTGTCTGTGGGTCAGCTAAAACATCTCTACCTCAGGCTCCTGAGTAAACTCTGAGACCTGGGCTGATGGAACAACTTTTCTACACAGCATATTTTTATGCCAGTAGCAGAGCCAAAAGCCGGGAAGCCCAACTGCACATGTATATTTCAGCTCTCTTGTTTGCCTCAAATCTTGTAGTATTCCACCAACCAAAGCAAGACACATGGGAGAGACTAAAGTCAGTTGGTGGGGTTATATAAGTCTATAGAATGTAAGCCTATGGCACAGTTGTAGATATATTAGACAACTAAAGGGAAGCAAATACTGATAAAAGTAATTCCATTTACCACACCTATTTACCCTCCTTCATCTTTAGATTCTTACTGTATATATTACGTAAGTATTGCATTTCTTATTCAGATATGCCTACCTTTTATTCTTCCAAAATTCTTAGTTAACAAATCATTCTTGATAGTATTTCCCAATCATGAAGTATGTGCTATCTTTAAGTAAAAACCTACTGGGTTTTGACTATGCCAGATGGCAGTTCTTTGGTAATACATTGTACATTTCTTGGCATTTTTCAACCTAGCATACTAAATGTAACTTGACCCTTTAAATAAGTTTAGGTCATTATTATAAGTATCAATTCCTATTATGTGCCATAGTACCTTTTTCATAACTAAGTCTGTGCACTTTGAGGCAGTTGCTTATTTTTACAGATGTTTAGCCATTTGAAGTCATTTTGAATGTAGCTTATAATATTGAAATAAATTATGACAATTTGTTCAATAGTCATAATACCCTAATCAAATGTAATCTTTTTATGATAAGAGGAAGCAGCCTCTGAATGAAGGCCAATTAATGTTCATATAATGAAATTATATACATTTTACTGTATAGACTTAGTCATTTATTGTTTCACTGTTAAAAATAAATTTTAAATGCTTTCTGAATGTATTCCAAATAAGAAGGATATTGCTCTATTCTTTTTTGCTTTGCCTAATATGCAATACTGACCCTTACTATTAAATTACATACTTGTATGATCATCTCATTGATATGAATGCATGAAAAATAGCTTAAAAGTTATGAGTTATAATGATATTCAGAGTTCTAAGCATTTCTATTCTGATAACTTCTTTGATGTGAGCTAGGGTACTTGATAATCCAGGTTATATTTTTTTGTTTGTAACATAAAAGGTATTTATGGTTATTAAAAAAAAGCTAGTTCTCTTTAGGCTATAAATTGTGTTTAATTTTTAAAAATTCACAACATACTTCTCATAGAACATTAACATCCAGGGGAAAATAAGCACCTTCATTTTAGTGCATCATTTGTCTAATGAGTAAGATATTTTTAATATAATAATTTGTAGCTATTTTCAGTATAAATTAATCTTCTCATGCATATGGCACAATGATGAGACTAGCAGAGCATTTAATTTGCATCAGGTTATATTTTTCACAGTACTTTGAAAGAAAAGCCTAAGTACTGTCAAGATATGAAAATTATAATGGTAATTATTATGTAATACTGATCATAAAAGTAGCAACAATTTTTATTTACTGTATTACAGGCAGTTTTCAAAGTCTTTTACATGCAATGTGGCATTTATGTCCTCCTTTATTAGATAAGAAACCAAAGATCAAAATATTTTGTTAATTTTCCCTAAGTCATACAACAAATGGTGAATCTGTGTTTTAAAGCAGGGTATGGCTAATTTTATAGATAGTGTTCTTAATGGAGCATAGGAAGCTGCTTTTTTTCCCCCTGTAACACAACAAAAGTAACTATGATTAAATTCCTTGTAATGATTACATCATTATTATGGATATTTTCTGAATCATTTTTATGAGCATTAAAAGTAAGATTCTAATAGTCTTCATAGTCATACAGTATTGCATTACAGTGTATTTGAGTTGCTTTTTTGTCTAGTTTTCATTTCAAAGAATAAAATATGACCTATAGAAAAAGTAAATGCTATGTAAACAAACAAAAGGCATATGCATATTTAGATAGTATTTTTATGGGTGTATCAGTTGTCATACTTACATGAGAAGAGCTTAAATCAATCTGGACCACTTTAATGGATCACATATCTTTATGATCTTTGTAGTATAGTAAATGCTAACATTTATATTCAGGAACTAAATGAAATAGACATTTGGTTTCATATAATTCTCTATGTTCTGGGGTTCTGTACTTTCCATTAGATTTTAGTACACTGTTTTTGATCTTCTTTATACTGATTTCAATGGCACCCCACTCCAGCACTCTTGCCTGGAAAATCCCATGGATGGAGGAGCCTGGTAGGCTGCAGTTCATGGGGTCACTAAGAGTCGGACACGACTGAGCGACTTCACTTTCACACATTGGAGAAGGAAATGGCAACTTGCCTGGAGAATCCCAGGGATAGGGGAGCCTGGTGGGCTGCTGTCTATGGGGTGGCACAGAGTCAGACACGACTGAAGTGACTTAGCAACAGCATACTGATTTTAAAGATTTTTGTTACAAAACTTTTAGATTATCTCTAACTTCGTGAGTTCAACCTATTTTGTTGTATTTTTTCTATGTGGGGGAAAACAGAATGAATAGTGCTACCACAAAAGCTTAAGATTAGCTGTAGAGAATTCCTTCTTTTCTTCAGCATGATGGCTGAAAATTTTAAACCAATTATAACAGGTTTTCTGTGAAAAGGTAACAGCATTGTTGACATAAATGGACTCTACCTCCTTATTAAGGTTAATCTCTTAAGACACTATTTACACTTTGAAAACAGATTCACAAAAAGGAGAAAATAGCCATACTTTTTGTAGTTTCATGAGCATCTCTGTAGTCATTTTGAAGAAGTTTGTTTACTTAGAGTCTAATCAGTAATTGTTTAATGAGTTGATGATCACCAGGGTTGTTGGATACAATGATGCTCTGATAGGTGTAGTTTACGACCCAGCTGTACACACTTTTTAAAAATTCTAAGCAATATCATATCAGATCAGATCAGTTGCTCAGTCGTGTCCGACTCTTTGTGACCCCATGAATCGCAGCACGCCAGGCCTCCCTGTCCATCACCAACTCCTGGAGTTCACGCAGACTCACGTCCATGGAGTCAGTGATGCCATCCAGCCATCTCATCCTCTGTCGTCCCCTTCTCCTCCTGCCCCCAATCCCTCCCAGCATCAGAGTCTTTTCCAATGAGTCAACTCTTCACATGAGGTGGCCAAAGTACTGGAGTTTCAGCATTAGCATCATTCCTTCCTAAGAACATCTAGCGCTGATCTCTTTTACATTCCTCTAATAAATTCAGTGTTTGTTTAGATTTTTACTCAACTCCAAAAATTCAGTATCATGAGAAAACTCAGTCCTTCTCAGTAAAACATTTTAAACAGAAATTTAAATTTATGTTGTCAAGATACAGAATTAATTTATAAATCTTGGCTAACATTTTTTTCATTGCTTAACAGAATATAAATTGTAGCTCAAAGCCCATCTTTGTAAAGAACCTGGGTCATCTGCTTTCCATACTTGTTAAATATTATCACTGACAACTGCTAAAAGCAGCTAATACCTCCATTTTAATTCTAGATTTTCATAAATGCTCAAGTAATATAGGATTTATAATTTTCTGATTCCACATATTTTTTTCCTTTCTTTCTTTTTAAATTTTATTTTATTTTTAAACTTTACAACATTGTATTAGTTTCGCCAAACATCGAAATGAATCTGCCACAGGTATACCTGTGTTCCCCATCCTGAACCCTCCTCCCTCCTCCCTCCCATACCCTCCCTCACATATTTTAAGACTCTTTTTGAAAAACATCCAGCTTGAGGCAGGGGAAGGAACTATATGAATTATTTTATTCTGGGTTTGTCACATTTAACCAAGAAACTAACTTTATGACATTATCCTGATTATTCTGAAAAATATGAGATTTTTCAAATGCTGTCTATTTTGTGCTTAATGTTTATCAATTAATTTGATATAGTCTTTACAGTTTTCTGACTATGTTATAATTTAATTTTCAAATCGGCAAGTGTTTAAGGGGGTGCTTGCCTCAAGAGTATTTTTCCCTCTGTCTGATTAAATAAACAGTTGCAGTTTTGTTGTTGTTCATTCGCTCAGTCATATCCAACTGTGACCCCATGAACTGCAGCACTCCAGGCTTCCCTGTCCTTCCCTATCTCTTGGAGCTTGCTCAAACTCATGCCCATTGAGTTGGTGATGCCATCCAATCATCTCATCCTCTGTTGTCCTCTTCTCCTCCAGCCTTCAATCTTTCCCAGCATCAGGGTCTTTTCCAGTGAGTCGGTTCTTTGCATCAGGTGGCCAAAGTATTGGAGCTTGAGCTTCATCATCAGTCCTTCTAATGAATATTCAGGATTGATTTCCTTTAGGAATGACGGATTTGATCTCCTTGTAGTCCAAGGGACACTCAGGAATCTTCTCCAGCACCACAGTTAAAAGTATCAATTCTTTGATGTTCAGCTTTTGTTATGGTCCAACCCTCATATCCATACATGACTATGGGGAAAAAACATAGCTTTGACTAGATGGACCTTTGTTGGCAAAGTAATGTCTCTGCTTTTTAATATGCTGTCTAGATTTGTCATTACTTCCAAGGAGAAAGCATTTATGGCCTTAATAACAAGAAATGCATACTAATTGCAATAATTTGCACTTGAACTCACCCTGATAATGGTAATTATAATATGTGAACTATATCTGCAGTAACATTTCTTTCAAGTACAACAGAGAATTGGCTATCAGCAATTTTCCTCCATGGTTTTTCCAGTAGTCATGTATGGATGTGAGAGTTGGACTATAAAGAAAGCAGAGCACTGAAGAATTGATGCTTTTGAACTGTGGTGTTGGAGAAGACTCTTGAGAGTCCCTTGGACAGCAAGGCAATCCAAAACAGTCCATCCTAAAGCAAAGCAGTCCTGAATATTCATGATATTCAGCCTCAGGACTGAGGCTGAAGCCGAAACTCCATTATTATGGCCACCTGATGTGAAGAACTGACTCATTTGAAAAGACCCTGATGCTGGGAAAGATTGAAGGCAGGAGGAGAAGGGGATATTATAACATATTACAGGGCTTTCCTGGTGGCTCAGATGGTAAAGAATCTGCCCACAATGTGGGAGATCTGGATTCGATCCCTATGTTGGGAAGATCCCCTGGAGAAGGGAATGGCAACCCACTCTAATATTCTTTTCTGGAGAATCCCATGGATAGAGGAGCCTACAGTCCATAGAGTCGCAAAGAGTCGGACCTGACTGAGCAACTAACATACACATAATTTGTTGCTCATCAATTAATATGGTAGTTTTTCAGTTTACAAACTGACTTCATACATTTTTATGTCATTTAACCTGGACATCAACTATGTGGTTATTGAACAGGCAAGGGTTACTCCTATTCCACAGTTTAGAAACTGAGTCTCTAAGAGGTTGAGTGGCTTGGAGCTAAGGATATTAAAATGAAGTTGAACCAGAAAGACAGCATTAACCAATCTAATGATAGTTGCTACTGTTAAACATTTTATATATGCTGTCTAGACAAGCATATCCACTAGGAAATTGATTTGTTCAAGGCACATAATTAACATGAGGCAGTTCCTTGGTATAAATTTAGGGCTGTGTATTGTGCAGATTTCTTTCCCATTAAGTCACACAGACTATAACTTCTGGGAAAATATATTCCCAAGTAAATATAATGTGCACTTTTCTTACAAAGCATGATGCTCTGGGATAATTGCAGTTACAGAGATAGAATCCCTACAAATTAGCACATATGGTTTTAAACAAAATTCTCTGCAAGTTAGAGAAAGTAAATAGTAAAAAACAGGGAAGAATAGCTGTAGGCAATGAAACGGAATTAGAATTCT
The DNA here is from genome assembly GCF_019923935.1 of Bubalus bubalis. Taxonomy (NCBI): domain Eukaryota; kingdom Metazoa; phylum Chordata; class Mammalia; order Artiodactyla; family Bovidae; genus Bubalus; species Bubalus bubalis. The sequence goes on from NC_059159.1 coordinate 75,232,419, forward strand.
TGGCCAAAAAAGAAATGTGTGTGATATTATACTGTCCTCACAGGGAATTTAGACTTGCTCACTATAGGATTTTCACTGGAATAGATGGTTCTGAAGAAATGATATGCAAAAGACAATGGTTTTTGAAAAAAACCGAAGACTTTTACTGACTTAAAATTTTATTTCTTGAGGACAGTAGGATTTCCATGGAGCTAAAGAAAAGTGATCACTGTGATAAATTTATCATAGGAATCCAAGAAAATTGATAAATGAAGAATCATCATAATCTGTGGCTTTCAGTTCAGTTCAGTTGCTCAGTCGTGTCTTATTCTTTGCAACCTCATGGACTGCAGCTCGCCGGGCTTCCCTGTCCTTCACCATCTCCTGGCATTGGCTCAAACTCATGTCCACTGAGTCAGTGATGCCATCTGACCATCTCATCCTCTGTCGCCCTTTTCTCCTCTGGCCCTCAATCTTTCCCAGCAGCAGGGTCTTTCCCAGTGAGTTGACTCTTTGCATCAGGTGGCCAAAGTATTGGAGTTTCAGCTTCAGCATCAGTCCTTCCAATGAATATTCAGGGTTGATTTCCTTTAGGATTGACTGGTTTGATCTCCTTGCAGTCCAAGGGATTCCCAAGAGTCTTCTCCAGTACCACAATTCAAAAGCATCAATTCTTTGGTGCTCAGCATTCTTTATGGTCCAGCTTTCACATCCATATGTGACTAGTGAAAAAACAAACAAAAAAACAAAAAAACATAGCTTTGACTATAAGGACATTTTTTGGCAAAGTGATATGTCTGCTTTTTAATACACTGTCTAGGTTTTTCATAGCTTCCCTTCCAAAGAACAAACCTTTTTTAATTTCATTGCTGCAGTTAGTATCCACAGTGATTTTAGAGCCCAAGAAAATAAAATCTGTCCCTGTTTCCACTTTTTCCCCTTCTATTTGCCATGAAGTGATGGGACAGCATGCCATGATCTTTGTTTTTTAAATGTTGAGTTTTAAGCCAGCTTTTTCACTTTCCCTTTTCACCCTCATCAAGAAGCTGTGTAGTTTGACTACTCTTTCTGCCATTATATTGATAACACATGCATATCTGAGGTTGTTATATTTTTCCTGGCACTGTTGCTTCCAGCTTGTGATTCATAAGCCCGACATTTCACTTTATGTACTCTGCATATAAGTTAAATTAGCAGGGTGACAATCGAGCAGGCTTGTTTGGGTATATATTCAAAATAATTGAAATAGGACCTCAAAGAGATATTTGCAAATTAATGATTGTTGCATTATTATTCACAGTAGCCAAGAGTTGGAAGCAACCTAAATTATTCATCAACAGATGGATGGATAAAGAAAATGTGGTATATACATAGAGAGGTTCTTTAAAAAAGAATTAAATCTTTATATATGCTACAACATGGATTACCTTGGAGGACACTATGCTAAGTGTAATAGTGAAAGTCACTCAGTTGTGTCCAACACTTTGTGAACCCATTGAATTCTCCAGGCCAGAATACTGAAGTGGGTAGCCTTTCCATTCTCTGGGGAATCTTCACAACCCAGGTATTGAACCCAGGTCTCCCACATTGCAGGTGGGTTCTTTACCAGCTGAGCCACCAGGAGAGCCCAAGAATACTAGAGTGGGTAGCCTATCACTTCTCGAGCAGATCTTCCCAACCCAGGAACCAAACTGGGGTTTCTCTGTAGTACAGGTGAACTCTTTACAAGTTGAGCTACCAGTTCAATTCAGGTCAGTCTCTCAGTAGAGTCCGACCATTTGTGATCCCATGGACTGCTGCACACCAGGCTTCTCTGTCTATCACCAACTCCTGGAGTTTGCTCAAACTCCATTGAGGCAATGGTACCAACTGACCATCTCATCCTCTGTCATCCCCTTATCCTCCTGCCTTCATTCTTTCCCAGCATCTGGGTCTTTTCCAATGAGTCAGTTCTTTACATCAGGTGATCAGCATATTGGAGTTTCAGCCTCAGCATCAGTATTTCCAATGAATATTCAGGACTAATTTCCTTTAGGATGGACTGGTTGGATCTCCTTGCTGTCCAAGGGACTCTCAAGAGTCTTCTCCAGCAGCACAGTTCAAAAGCATCAATTCTTCTGTGCTTAGCTTTCTTTATAGTCCAACTCTCCCATCCATACTTGACTATGGGAAAAACCATAGCTTTGAGTAGATGGACTTTTGTTGGCAAAATACAGTCTCTCCTTTTTAATATGCTGTCTAGTTTGTTCATAGCTTTCCTCCCAAGGAACAAGCCTCTTTTAATTTCATGGCTGCAGTCATCATCTACAGTGATTTTTGAACCAATAAATAAAGTCTGTCACTGTTTCCATTGTTTGCCCATCTGTTTGCCATGAAGTGATGAGACTGGATGCCATGATCTTCATTTTTTGAGTGCTGAGTTTTAATCCTGCTTTTTCACTCTCCTCTTTCACTTTCATTAAGAGGCTCTTTGGTTCTTCTTATTTTCTGCCATTAGGGTGGTGTCATCTGCATATCTGAGGTTATTGATATTTCTCCTGGCAATCTGGATTCCAGTTTGTGCTTCATCCATCCTGGTATTTCATTTGATGTACTCTACTTATAAGTGATATAAGTGGTGTGACAATATAGAGCCTTGGCGTACTCCCTTCCCAATTTGGAACCAGTCTGTTGTTCCATGTCTAGTTCTTACTGTTGCTTCTTGACCTGCATACAGATGTCTCAGGTGGCAGGTCAGGTGGTCTGGTATCCCCATCTCTTTCAGAAGTTTCCACAGTTTGTTGTGATGTACACAGTCAAAGGCTTTGGTGTACTGAATAAAGCAGAAGTAGATGTTTTTCTGGTATTTTGCTTTTTGATGATCTGATGGATGTTGGCAATTTGATTTCTGGCTCCTCTGCCTTTTCTACCAGGGAAGCCCATAAAAGCCATGCACAAAAAGACATATATTGTATGATTACACTTACATGATGTATCTAAAGTAGTCAAACTCTTGTAGACTGAAAGTAGAAAGTTAGGGTAAGAGGGAAGGGAAAAAGGAGAGTTGCTATTCAATGGGTATAGAGTTTCAATTTAGCATGATTAAAATGGTCTAGACATCTGTTACATAACTTTGTACATATGGGTAATAGAATTGCATTTTACATTTAAAATTGTTGGGATGATGTCGTTTATGTATTTTTGAGTACACACAAAAATGAACTCATACATACTAAGGAAGAGGAGTGAAAAGTGCCTTGTGAGAAACCTAAACTCCAAATAGGCCAGTAAGGAAATTCAGGCAAAAATTCACATGCAATAAATATTGTTAATAACTATGGCGATGCTTACTATTAGAACTTATTGTTTATACTTGAAATAACCTCAAGATGCCAACCTATAATTCTCTATCCAGCAGTGATACCCTTCAAAAATAAAGATGCAGGCAGAAAGCAAACAGAGAAGCGAGAAAAAAATGTTGTGAGGTTGTCAAAACAATCCAGAACCAAAGGAAATACTTAAAGCTGTGCTTAAGGATGAAAAAATAGTATGTCAAATGTTATCCAGTTTTAAGAAATGTAAGACACAGAGGGCAAATATGTGGCAAATCTAAATTTATATTTATTTCATGATATAACTATTGCTATTATTGACTGTAAAAGAATACTGACTATAAGACTGATGTGGTTATGACTATATAAAACCACATATTATTTAATATTTACTGTAATTATTATATGACTATTAATTGTATAGAAAAATAACAATACTTATGTTTTTCAAATACTGAATAGGTCAGGAAATGAGTAATTGGGTTTAAGAGTCTTAGGCCCATGAATTATATTGGGAATGCTAAGGGTTTTTAATTTTGACTAAGTTTTGTAGACCTGTAGATTAATGTTTTTCCTTGCTTTTGAAAAGTTATTGACCATTATGTCTTCAATAGTTTATTTTGTTCCACAGGGAAGCCTGGCATTGCTGCAGTCCATGGGATCACAAAGAGTCCGACACGACTGAGAGACTGAACTGAACTCCTTGTAGACTCCAATTACACGTATGTTGAAATATCTGCTAATATTTCACAACTTTTGTATGCTCTTTTCCCTCTTGCTGTCCTTTTTCCAATTTGTATTTTAATTTGGAAGTTTTCTCTTGACCTGTCATTAGCATGCAAATTCTTTTCTCTGAGTATAGTTTACCGAAAAATCAATTAAAATATTTCTTTTTTCATCTCATTTTTCATTTATTTTATTATAATTTTTTAAGATAATTTCAGCTGAACTTTTCCATCTGTTAAACATATTTTCCTTTCTTACAAGATTGTTTATCCAATTTATTAGACCTACTTTAAGTCTCATAATTAATCTTTCAAGCATTTGAACCATTTTTAGGTTTTGTTTTGTTTTTGATTCTTGTCACTGGGTAATATATTCTCACTTGACACATATATTTTGATTGAATGGTTGCCATTATGTGTAAAAGGAAACAAAACCCCAAACCAAACACACACACACACACACACACACACACACACACACACCCTCTCTCTCAAGACTGAAGGAAATATGTTTTATTCCCCACAAAGGACTTTGAATCTGTGTTTTCTTCCAGGTTATTAGTAGACTAGGGTGGTGATTTGACACTATCAAATCTCTTTCACTGGCCAAGACTTTCATTTTGCTTTATTTTTATCAGTTTACTATGGTCTTAAAATTGTCTAAGGACAAAATCACAGACTTTCCTTTAGCAGGTTTGCTATTTAAGAACATGCCACTGTGGTTTCTGGTTTCTCGCCCTGCTTTTGAACCTTCTCCAGGACCAATGGACCTTGGACACAGTGAGCCTTGTTCATTTGGACACGGTACATCTAAGCTCTGGTATATCTCTTGTCTTTCCCCAGCATAGGGGAACTGCTACCTACTGATAAATTCAGTAACTTGACTTCTGCTAAGGCTTCCTGACCTGCCTCTTGAGAAACCTATATGCAGGTCAGAAAGCAACAGTTAGAACTGGGCATGGAACAACAGACTGGTTCCAAATACGAAAAGGAGTACGTCAAGGCTGTATATTGTCACCCTGATTATTTAACTTATATGAAGAGTACATTATGAGAAACACTGGGATGGAAGAAGCACAAGCTGGAATCAAGATTGCCGGGAGAAATATCAATAACCTCAGATATGCAGATGACACCACCCTTATGGCAGAAAGTGAAGAGGAACTAAAAAGCCTCTTGATGAAGGTAAAAGAGGAGAGTGAAAAAGTTGGCTTAAATCTCAACATTCAGAAAACTAAGATCATGGCATCCAGTCCCCTCACTTCATGGGAAATAGATGGGGAAACAGTGGAAACAGTGTCAGACTTTATTTTTCTGAGCTCCAAAATGACTGTAGATGTTGATTGCAGCCATGAAATTAAAGGACACTTGTTCCTTGGAAGGAAAGTTATGACCAACCTAGACAATATCTTGAAAAGCAGAGACATTACTTTGTCAACAAAAGTCTGTCTAGTCAAGGCAATGGTTTTTCCAGTGGTCATGTATGGATGTGAGAGTTGGACTATAAAGAAAGCTGAGCACTGAAGAATTGATGCTTTTGAACTGTGGTGTTGGAGAAGTCTCTTGAGAGTCCCTTGGACTGCAAGGAGATCCAACCAGTCCATTCTGAAGGAGATCAGTCCTGGGTGTTCTTTAGAAGGACTGATGCTAAAACTGAAACTCCAATACTTCGGCCACCTCATGCGAAGAGTTGACTCACTGGAAAAGACTGATGATGGGAGGGATTGGGGGCAGGAGGAGAAGGGGACAACAGAGGATGAGATGGCTGGATGGCGTCACCGACTCGATGGATATGAGTTTGAGTGAACTCCGGGAGCTGGTGATGGACAGGGAGGCCTGGCGTGCTGAGATTCATGGGTCGCAAAGAGTCGGATACAACTGAGCAACTGAACTGAACTGAACTGAATTGAATGCTTCCCTTAGTTACTTTCTCCCTTCAGATTCCAACAGATGCTATATACTTGTATGGGGCAGAGGCAGACAAGGGAAAGGTCTCCTAGTATATTTATTTTTAGCCTATGATGTTATTTTTTGCTTTCTATTTTTTCAGCCTGTTCTGTTACTGGTATTTTTTTTTTCCTTTTGACTTGATTAGTGTTGGTTTATTATTGAATTATTACCATCTATTAACAATAATTATACATTACTTAATACTGTTTCAGTGAATTCTATAAATTTTGTTATTGATGGTTTAATTTTTAGTATTGAATGTAAATTAGTACTTTCATCACTCCCTGTTCAACTTACGGTTCTTAGAACACTTAAATCCACTTTCCCAATTGCAGCACTTATAGTATTTTACAAACATAATTATTAGTGTTTAGTCAATATTCATAATTTTTTAAAAAGTCATAGCAATTTTAAATTATTTATTCATAGCATTATTGTCTTATATAGCCAATTTTTATCACATAATGGGAAATAGATGGGGAAACAGTGGAAACAGTGTCAGACTTTATTTTTCTGGGCTCTAAAATCACTACAAATGGTGACTGCAGCCATGAAATTAAAAGACGCTTACTCCTTGGAAGGAAAGTTATGACCAACCTAGACAGCATATTAGAAAGCAGAGACATTGCCAACAAAGGTTCATCTAGTCAAGGCTATGGTTTTTCCTGTGTCATGTATGGATGTGAGAGTTGGACTGTGAAGAAGGCTGAGTGCTGAAGAATTGATGCTTTTGAACTGTGGTGTTGGAGAAGACTCTTGAGAGTCCCTTGGACTACAAGGAGATCCATCCAGTCCATTCTGAAGGCGATCAGCCCTGGGATTTCTTTGGAAGGAATGATGCTAAAGCTGAAACTCCAGTACTTTGACCACCTCATGCCAAGAGTTGACTCATTGGAAAAGACTCTGATGCTGGGAGGGATGGGGGGCAAGAGGAGAAGGGGACGACAGTGGATGAGATGGCTGGATGGCGTCACTGACTCGATGGACGTGAGTCTGGGTGAACTCCGGGAGTTGGTGATGGACAGGGAGGCCTGGCGTGCTGCGATTCATGGAGTCACAAAGAGTCGGACACGACTGAGCGACTGATCTGATCTGATCTGATTATTGTTTTTATAGTTATGTGGATTTAGATTTAACCACAAGTTTGTCATCTTTTGTTCTTTATTTCTTTCTGAAGCTCCAGGTACTTTTTCCCTTTATCCTGAAACAGATTTTGATATTTATTTTAGTGTTGATGTCACAAATTTTTCTTTTGTTTCTTTGATAATATCTTTGCTTTACTTTTTATTTTGAGGGAGATGTTTGCTGGGTATAGAATTCTAGTTTTCAACTTTGAAGATACTATTTCATTCCTGAGAGGTTTACATTGCTTTTGCTATTTGACAAGATTTTATTTTGATTGTTTTTAAAAATGCATTTCTTTACAAATTTTCTACAAATTTGGTGTTTAATTGCTTGGCAATTGTGTGTCTTTGTGTAAGTGCTATTCTTTATGGATTTCTCATCATCATTTTAGATGATATTTATACCAATTTTGTTTTTCAGACTTAGTTATGCACGTGCTATGCCTTCATGGCAGCTCTTATATTTTCTTAGACATTTTAAAATCTGTATGCTTTTGTTTTCTCCTCTTTCTGTGTGTTTTTTATAGTCTATAATCCAGTTCTTACTCCGATGTGTAAAATCTTCTGTTGAACCCATCAATAGAATTCTTAATTTCACTTATTATATTTTTTTATAATTTCCAAGCTGCTTATTAAAAATTCCAATTTGCTGAATTCTTTTATCTTTAAAGAATTTTTTGGTTGTCTTTTAGTATTTGAAAAGTACTAAATAGAAGAGGATTTTCTTTGGTCTGTGTGTTATATAACTCCATTACCTGGATCTCTTCCATGTTTGTTTTTAGTATCTTTACTTTCTGTTCAAGTTTGTTCACAGGTGTCTTTTTCACCTTTATGACTAGTTGTTTTTGTATGAGTGGCAGGCATTGTACATAAAACAATTTAGAAAAAGTGTAAAAATCTGAATAATTTGATCTCTGTTCAGCATTTTTTCTTCCTCTAGCAAGTAGAAACTGTGCTAGGAACAATGATATTATCTTGTCACAGTAATATTATTAGGGAGTTTCTTTGGGCCATTTGAGGGCCTGAAGTGTTTCAATTTATTCTTGTTCCTATGATATCTGCATCCAGTCTCCACATGGAAGCTGAGAGTTTTACCTAGACTACTACTTATTGGTGGGTTTTGAAATCTAATTTTATCCATGTGGGCACATGAATCTTCCAGAAACTTTCATTTGTTTTAGAGTGTGTTATGTCATTTTTGGACTATACATGTGACTTCATAGAGTGAGTTTAAATGTTAATATCATTCCTTTGAATTCCTTTTTTTCTCTCAGATCTTATTCTAGAATGCTTAATATCCTTAATATATTCTGATTGTTTCAAAGAACTTTTTAGTAAAACTGTTTGTCTGGCTTTATTTCTAACTCTCAGAAAGTCAAGTAGTTAAGATTACCAAGACTAACATGACTGTAATAATATGTTCATTAGAATATTTTGAGCAATAGCGTTCATTGATTAGCTTTTTGTTTTTAAAGGATAAATATGGTTTCAGAATGGAATTTATTGAGATAAAGAACAGAAATGAGAAGTATAAGTAGGAAGCTTTGCAATAATTCAAGCAAGAAATGATGGTGATGTGGAAGAGAATGGTTATAGTGAGATTTTGAAAAGTAGCCACAGTTTGTGTGTCATAGCTTAATTAGAGTTTAACCTACGTTTACACTGAACATCCCCCCACACACAGATTTTGTCTTGCTGTTTTAGTCTACTAAAATTAGGAAAGGATACATTCTCTAAGGTCATTTTATTATCTACACATTGGGAAAATAATATTGGATTAGTATTTTCAGTGTCATATTTCTTTATATATATTTATTTATTTATTTATCCCAGGAATAACATTTTAAAATGTAAAATTAATCATCCTTATCTTAAAACTATTCAAATCAGGGACAAAGTAATATTTAAAACATTGTAAGTTAAACTTTTAATAATGTAATATCTCCAACTTTATTACTTTTCAAGTGAAAAAACTGATTACTATTATTCAGTTCTAAGAGTTTGTGATGCTTCTTAAACTTAATCAACTACTCAATGTGATATAAGTTATAAATATATGATTTTATATTTTCACATATTAAAAATTGTGTTTCTCTCAGTTCCTTTTGTGTCCATTAAAATAAAATCATTCTTGTTAATGGAACCAATGGAATATTTAGTTTTATCATAATGTGTAATGCTAATTTGGGGAGTAGAATAGGTGAATGATTCAGGAGAGAGAGCCATTAGGACTTTTGGAAAAAGCAGTGATTCAGAAATTTATTTAGAGATGAAATGAATTGTAAATTAAAGAGGGAGTAAAGATATATATATATATATATATATGATGTGAATGATATATATGTATATATATATGATGTGAATGATATATATATATATATATATGATGTAAATGATATATATATATATATCATTCACATCATTAACTTGGGGCACACTATACTCTAGACTGGTGATAAGTTGCATAGTTACTGGTAGAAGGTTGTGACAAATTGTGCAATCAGTCTGATTGATCCACAAGAATGGATCACAAGAATATGTGAATGATCCCCATATCATAAGAATATATTATGCTAATAAATAAGAATATCATAACAATCAAATATATATTAAAGAGTTTGCCATATGTTTAAAATATCATTAGAATTTTATCCAAACTTGAGGTGTTATATGGTATGCAGAATATAAATTGTAAATACACAGATAATTATATAGATGCTAAATTTGACACAAAGGAATTATGAATTTTTTACTATTTAACATAGTCTCTATTTATATACATATCTAACAAATGTTAAAATGATTTTTAGTTATTTGGCAATAATCATAAAATGTAATGTATGTAAGTATAGTTTGGCCAGGTGATTTCTATAGCTGGTAAATATTTGTGACATACATAATGATGGAAATAATAAAGTATTGCTGCTAACTTTATTTTTTTTATCTTTTTTAATTTTTTAAAATTTATTTTAATTGGAGACAAATTACTTTATAATATTGTGGTGGTTTTTGGCATACTTTTATGTGAATCAGCCATGGGTGTACTCATTATATTTTGCAATGGAATTTAAAGTCCTTTCTATAATTTTCCATATATCCCAGACTATATTTTAGTACTCCTGGGAATTTCAGCTGTGTTAACTGGCAGGTAACATGTGCAGCCAGATAGAGAATCAGCAGTTTTAATTTGGTTATTATGTTGGATCTTGTACAATATTGAAATATATTCTAAGCCACGTAGTCTAGGAATGGTCAAGAAAATTCAGACATTAAATCATGTGTAATTATGTAGAAGACAAAGAAACAGGATTCCCTTAGTTGGATAAATATCTATCAGCACATCAGTACTTTCATATTTATCATTCATATACAGTACACAAACGTCCGTGGATCTACTCAACAACTTGAGATATAGTACTCTTACTATCTCTCCTGCACCCACCTCTCTCTGTCTGTCTCTGTCTCTCGCTATGCCACTTCTCTCATTTTTACCTATTAAGTCATTTGCATGACTAATCTTTTCTGTAGAAATAGTTTACTTAGAAAGGAGACTCAGCTAACATAGAGTATTTGCTGAATCTAGCCAATATCGTACTTACAGTTATCCATATAGTATAAAAATTAATTTTAATTCTTTATGGATTTTAACTCCCAAAAGGAACCTGTGGTAGTCTGCTCAGTCTGTCATAACTAAATATCACAGACATGATGCTTTAAACCACAGAAATTTACTTCCTCACAGTTCTAGAGGCTAGAAGTCCAAGATCAAGCTGCTTTTCAGTTAAGACTCCTCTCCTAGCCTAGTTCAGCTTTATTTTAGGTGTAGAAGTCCAAAGTGGGATGTTTAGTTTCCTCACCTCTGTCTTTTCTCCATCTAGACTGTTGCTTTCTTGCACAGCTCCAGGTAACAGATATTTTCAATAAGATTTCTTGAAACCTTTCCTAGTTGGCTTAAAGTAAAGAAGACCCCCCCCCACACACACATAATGCCCCTGTGCCCACCACTCTTCATGGTCAACTTTGTCCAGGATATATAAAAATATATTCAGATGTATACATAAAGATATATCCTGTTCAGTTTCATTCTTATTGGATATTCCAATTAATAACTTGGCCCAAAGATGGTGATAACTAATGCTGGAGAAATTCTTTATCGTATCCCAAATGGCCTTGAAACTTACTTCAAGATGTGGAAGGGATCTGATGCCAATATAATATTGCTATCCCTTATGAATCACTTTGTCTTAGTGTTACATGTACATTTGTGATAAATTTAGGCATGGAATGATAAAAAATAACTATATTCTATGAACTGTGTATATTAGAAATGACATGTTACAGTATAAAAGTCATTTGAGGCTTTTTTTTAAATGTGCTATTCTGATGCTTACTAAGTTAGAGATTGTCAAAGTGCTCATATACCTCCTAGAAAATGTCAAATGTCTACTGTAATACTTTCCAAATACACATAAGCACAGCTATATTGTGGCATATTGATTTTAAAAGAGTTGCATTGTTTTTGTTTTTGTTTTAAATCCAACTCTGAATCCATTTATTGTGCTGCATTTTCTCCCATTAAGAGGTAGGCTGTATTTTTCCAGGCTCCCCTGGTGGCTCAGATGGTAAAGATAATTTTCTGCAATGCAGGAGACCACAGTTCAATCCCTGTATCGGGAAGATCCCCTGGAGAAGGAAATGGCTACACACCCCAGTATTCTTACCTGGGGAATTCCATGGACAGAGGTGCCTGGTGGGCTATACTCCATGTGGTTGCAAAGAGTCAGACACGAATGAGACACTCTACTCTGCAACTATTTTTTTCAGCTCTTAAATATGAGCTGGCTCTATTACCCACTTGTATGGTGTTCCCGTTCTAAACTTATTCTTCAGAATCGCTTGCTTTAACACAACCTCTGGAGTCTTGTTGTTCAGCCACCCAGTCGTGTCTGACTCTGCAACCCCATGGACCGCAGCACACCAGGCCTACCTGTCCCTCACCATCTCCCTAAGTTTGCCCAAGTTCGTGTTCATTGCATCGGTGATGCCACCCAACCATCTCATCCTCTGACACCCTCTTCTCCTTCTGCCCTCAATCTTTCCCAGCAACAGAGACTTTTCAAATGAGTTTTCTGTTTGCATGAGATGACCAAAATACTGGAGCTTCAGCTTCAGCTTCAGCATCAATACTTCCAGTGAGTATTGAGAGTTAATCTCCCTTCAGATTGACTGTCCAGGGGACTTTCAGGAGTCTTCTTCAGTACTACAATTGAAGTTTGAAGGCATCAATTCTTTGGCATTCTGCTTTTTTTACAGTCCAGCTCTCACAACTGTACATAACCACTGGGAAGACCAGAGCCTTGACTAAAGACCTTTGTCGGCAGAGTAATGTCTCTGCTTTTCAACACACTGTCTCGGTTTGTCATTGCTTTCCTGCCAAGAAGCAATTGTCTTCTGAATTCATGGCTGCAGTCACCATCCACAGTGATTTTGAAGCCTGAGAAGAGGAAATCTATTACTGTTTCCACCTTTTCTCCTTCTATTTGCCATGCAGTAATGGGGCTGGTTGCCATGATCTTAGTTTCTTTCTTTCTTTTGAGATTTAATTCAGTCTTTTTAAAAATTTTATTTATTTTAATTGGAGGCTAATTACTTTACAATATTGTCGTGGTTTTTTGCCATACATGACATGAATCATCCATGGGTGTACATGTGTTCACCGTCCTGAACCCCGCTTCAACCTCCCTCCCCATCCCATCCCTCAGGCTCATCCCAGTGCACCAGCCCTGAGCACCCTGTCTCATACATCGAACCTGGACTGGCAATCTGTTTCAAATATGATAATATACATGTTTCAATGCTATTCTCTCAAATCATCCCACCCTCGCCTTCTCCCACAGAGTCCAAAAGTCTGTTCTATACATCTGTGTCTCTTTTGCTGTCTCTCATACAAAGTCATTGTTACCATCTTTCTAAATTCCATATATATGCGTTAGTATGCTTTTGAACTGTGGTGTTAGAGAAGACTCTTGAGAGTCCCTTGGACTGCAAGGAAATCCAACCAGCCCATTCTAAAGGAGATAAGTCCTGGGTGTTCTTTGGAAGGACTGATGCTAAAGCTGAAACTCCAATACTTTGGCCACCTCAGGCGAAGAGTTGACTCATTGGAAAAGACCGTGATGCTGGGAGGGATTGGGGACAGGAGGAGAAGGGGATGACAGAGGATGGGATGACTGGATGGCATCAGCGACTCAATGGACATGAATCTGGGTGAACTCCAGGAGTTAGTGATGGACAGGGAGGCCTGGAGTGCTGCAATTCATGAGGTCGCAAAGAGTCGGACACGACTGAGTGACTGAACTGAACTGATACTGTATTGGTGTTTTTCTTTCTGACTTCACTCTTTATAATAGTTTCATCCACCTCATTAGAACTGATTCAAATGTATTCTTTTTAATGGTTGAGTAATATTCCATTGTGTATATGTACCACAGCTTTCTTATCCATTCGTTTGTTGATGGACATGTAGGTTGCTTCCATGTTCTGGCTATTATAAACAGTGTTCTGATGATCTTAGTTTTTTTTTTTTTTAATATTTAGTCTGAAGTCTAGCTATCCTATGAAATAGCCTATGCTAGTCTAATAAACATTGCAAGAAACTTGGCCCAGTCATTACAATTGCCCAAATGAACAGCCACCCAGCCACCAATTGCTCAAATGAACAGCCAGCCAACTGTAGTCAGACAATCCTACATCAGCTACCGCTGACCAGGCAGCTGAGTGCAGAATCCTGATTAAGACTGATTGAGATCAAACAGACCCCAGATAAGAACCTCCCAGCTGACCACTGAGATTAAGATAATGTGTTATGAAACAATATCTAACTGATACAAATATATTACTATTAGTTCAAATGCTTTTGTGGCTCAAATGGTAAAGAATCCACCTGCAGTACTGGAGACCTGTGTTCAATCCATGGGTTTTGAAGATCCCCTGGATAAGGAAACAGCTACCCACTCCAGTATTCTGGCCTGGAGAATTTCATGGACAGAGGAGCCTGACAGGCTATAATCTATGGGGTTTACAAAACTTGGACTTGACTGAAGGACTTTCACTTTCAAAATATTATTTGGCACACACATATACATAGTACATAGCAATTGTTAGTATGTATATAGGCATCAATTTCCTTTTATACATTTCTAAACAGAGCCCCATACAATTAACAAACACCAGGATTTTCGGCCATTGAGTCACCAACAACAAAGAATTTGTCCACTTTTCAAACAGACAAAATTAATAGGGACAGTTTTATGTTGCATGTAGTATAATGATATATTCCAAATATTTGTTGACTCCTTAAAAATAGTGAGTCTATGTGGAACAGGAATTTTGCAGTTCAGGTGTCTAGCATCTGGTAAATTCTTACAATCTATGTCTTTTAAGATATATTTAGCAATTGATGCTTAACTGTAAAGATTTAATGCCATGGTAGATATGCGTAGACTAGATAAATAAATTGTAAAGAAGAAATGTGGAGAGAGGGATGGGGCACAGAGAGAGAGAGGGAGAGAGAGGAAAAACAAGAAGGAGGAGAAAGAGGAAGGAAGGGGAGAGAAGGAGGGGGAAGAAAGAGAGAATATGGTAAACATTAAATATTTAATGTTAATCCATCAGTAGTTTGCATGTGAGAGCAAAACTGAAAATGCATTGGGGACATCTGGGTTCTCTCAGTGAATGGGCAGATTTGGGGAGTAACATGAGGTGGCTGTTAACTATTGACATTGAATAGGCAGTGTCCTGACATGCAAGCTTCCTGTATATCAATACCTAGAATTACTCTACACAGTAAAGAAATAGGACATCCAAAATTTCAGTAATACCTACAATGAAAACTGCTGAATGGTAATGGGCTAAAAAGAAGGCATGTCTGCTGAAATGTACTGGAAGGATTTAATTGGACTTTTTGCCATTCATACAACACAGAGCCAAGGATATTCATCTACTGACTCAGTTTGGTATCTCTCAATAACTAGTTTAATAAAAGAGCTTTGATTTGAAGAGACCCTCCAAAGTGTATCAGGCCATCATATTTTCTACAAGACTGATTTGTAATTAATATTACCATTTTGCACAAACACTGACTGTCGTGAAAGGTTGAGAATGGTTAAAATAATAGACATCCATTTTTACATTACATCATTGGGGAAAAAGTGGGATTATATGACTATATGCCAACATAACTGAAACTATTGACTTTCAAAATGTGACAATATCAGGGGAAAAGGAAAGGATTACAGAGTGAGAGTCCTCTTCTTGATTTGAGTGGTGATCAGTGATCTAGAAATTCCATGAAGATCACACGTTCAGTAGTTACTTTCTTTCATAAGAGCCTCACCAAGTCCCCACAATGATCTTTGTGACAAGTTGGTGATATAATACCTAATATTCACCACCACCACTTGAAACTATACCAGATGGATGATCTTTTGTACATGCAAAAGTGAAAGCTGGTTTTGCTCTGTTAGCTAATTAATGATGGATTCTAAATTGTTCTGAAGTGTCAATCCTGGAAATTCTAAGAATGATATTTTAAAATTCTGAATATATGAGTTTGTATTTGCCTTTAATTATTTTCTAGCTCATATCTGGTTTAACATCAGCTTGTGAATTGTGAGTTGGAATCTTGTCTCTGTATTTTTTAGTCTTTTTTTTTTACTTGTTAATTTAGCTACCATCTTCTCATAAAAAAACAATGAAAAAAAGACAAAGCAAATAGTAGCTCTATCATTGAATACTTCTTAATACTCACACAATTTGGCTACGTGAATACATATCCTTAGAAAACAGAAAAATATGGCCCGCCAAAGGAAAAATTAAATGACTGAAAAACATCATCGAAGAAGCCCAGTGTTTGGATTTATAGACAAAACCTTTAAATAAATGATTTAGTATTCTTGAAAAGGAAACTAAGAAAGCAATGTATGAACTAAATATAAATGTTTGTGAGGAGAAATATAAATATACACACATATAAAGTACTCAAATAGGAATTCTAGAGCTGAAAAGTGAAATAACTAAAATTAGAATTTTAGAAATATTTTGATTCCATTGAGAAATAAGCAAAATCCAACATTAAAACTTAAAGGCATGTAATTAAATAGGTTTTTCTCTTTTCATTGGCTTCTGGAAACCTCAGAAATAAATATATAGACTTAGGGTAGAAAATTTAGTCTTTAATACTCAATATGAATATTTAATTTTTATCCTCTTGGTCTTTAAGAGGATTGTAAAGAAGAAACAAATGAAACAAACTGAAACACAGGAGAATGAATAAAAAAGAATGACTAATTTTCTACCCCTATAATACAAAATACGGTGCCTTGCAAATATTAGACCTTTAAAAATATACATTGCCTACTTCCTTAGAATATATTATCTTGTCTTCCTTAATTATTTTAACTGAGCTTTTCCATGGCATATTTTCAAGTTTTCTTTAAAATCCACCCTTACATTAGTCAATGTACATGCATTGTAGAATAATATTATGATCAAATAACGTTCATATTCAATATATTTTTTCTATGTTAAGGTTTGCTCTCTTTAATATTTTTACTGGAGTGTGTGTGTGTGTGTGTGTGTGTGTATTCTAACCTATCAATTTAATTAACTTTGCCTTAATAAACATTGGTCAAAGTAGTAATCTTAACTTCATGGTGAATTATTGACTCCAGTTCCCACAAAGAAAAATTAAACATGGAAACTTCTAGTTGTATACAAAAATCTATTATTTCAAAAATCATAGTCCTATTTATTATTTCCAAGGTGTTTGAGGCATCATTAAATACTAAAATATGTGGACCTTCAGCTTGGTATAAGTTACACTTGAAAGCTGCTGTTTGAAACCTCACCTGATTGGTGTCTAATAGAGATAACTTTCAAGTTTTTTTATGACAGCAGGAAGCAAAAACCCACTTCAAGGAGTGCTATTTTAAACTGAAAGCAGCAGTTATCAGTAATGATATTGTGAGTTGTTATACTAAGCAAACACTTTTCCTAAGCAAAGATTTTGATTATCTGTGGTCGTTTCCTTTCAAGTCTGTCTCCAAATAGATAATGTTACTGCTCTGAAGAAAATAACTGCAACAACAAAGCGGTGTGTGTGTGACAGAGAGAGAGCTGATTGTGAACGAGGCATGACAATGGTAGCATATAGAGAAGGGGGAAAAGTGTGAAATAAAGCCAAAGAATTGGAGAATTTTGTTTATATAATCACTTCGTAAAAGTAATCTTTGTAATCAGTTGTATCCTGTTAAAACCTTTATGTGTATACATTCAGTTGCCCAGTAGAAAAAAAATAATATATATGATTTGATTTTTTTCGTGATGTTTAATATCTTTTATGGCTTAGATGGTATAGAATCTGCCTGCAATGCAGGAGACTCGGGTTCAGTCTCTGGGTCAGAAAGATCCCTGGAGAAGGAATGGCAACCCACTCCAGAATACTTGCCTGGAAAATCCCATGGACAGAAGAGCCAGGGAGGCTACAGTCCATGGGATCACAAAGAGTTAGACATGACTGAGCAACTAACACTTTCTTCTATAGGGCTTCCGTAGTGGCTCAGTTGGTAAAGAGTCTGCCTGCAATGCAGGAGACCTGGGTTCAATCACCTGGCCGGGAAAGTGAAAGTGAATTTGCTCAGTCGTGTCTGACTCTGCGACCTCATGGACTGTAGCCTACCAGGCTCCTCTGTCCATGGGGTTTTCTAGGCAAGAGTTCTGGAGTGGTTTGCCATTTCCTTCTCCAGGGGATCTTCCCATCCAAGGGATCGATCCCAGGTCTCCCACATTGTAGGCAGATGCTTTACTGTCTGAGCCACCAGGGAAGAGCCTGGCTGGGAAGATCCCCTGGAGAAGTAAATAGTGACCCACTCCACTACTCTTGCCTGAAGTATTCCATGGACAGAGGAGCCAGATAGGCTACAGTCTATGGGATCTCACGACTAAGCAGCTTTCACTTTCATGATGTATGGATTGCCTCAGGACAGAAGTGATATATGGATACCCGAAAGAAAGATACCATGGAGATGACAACCATAATGGATATCCAACAGAAAAACCTGTGAGAGAAATTATTCTTATCTGCATTATTTAGTGTGATTTTTATTTCTCTCACATATACACACTTTCTGTTGTGTTGTTCAATAGTGTGAAATGGAAAGGCAGCAGTTTATTCATATAACTCTTTCTTTTAAGAATCAAGTTCTCTGTCTTGACCCCAAAGGAGACTCTGACCTAATTGTTATTGTTTAGTCACTGAGTTGTATTCAACTCCTCTGCCATCCATGAACTGTAGCCCACCAGGCTCCTTTGTCCATGGGATTCCCAGTGATCTTCCAAATCCAGGGATCAATTCTGTGTCTCCTGTATTGGCAGGTGGATTCTTTACCACTGAGCCACCAGGCAAGCCCTCTTATCTAATTACCTGATTATATTATGCAATATGGCAAAAACATGTCTCAAAATTGAGTCTACTGATAAAGCCAGTTAGACATATGTTCTTTGCTTTCTGTTCCAGTGTTTTTCACCATAATACTTATTGAAGAGAATGATCTTCGCAAATGTTGGTGATCCTCTATTAGTCAAAGTAAAAATAAATTAGTTTCTTACTAGAACCCATAGCCTCAATGGGAAAATATAACCTAAGTTATAAGTCACATGATTCAAAGCTTCAATAGTCAGTAAATGACTATGGGTTAAGTTACAGAAGAAAAAGATTATCAGTGTAGATTATAATGAAACAAATTTTCACTTAAATATTTCAAGTTCCTTCTGTGTCAACTACACGTTCCAAAATGTGACTCATCAGATTCTATGGATAGTAGGCTTTTTAAACAGGGAAATGTCACAGGGAAAATGAGTGTCATTCAATGACCCAAGAGTGATTGCCTGTGTTTTTATTGCTAAGGCACTGACAAAAACTTACAAGCCTTACTAAGCATTATGAATGCAACTGATAATGTGTCAATAAAATATAAGTCTTATGACAGAGGTATTAAGAAGTTCTGAAGTTTTCTGATTTATGTGTCTCGAGAAATGTGAGACCACAAATATAATTGAGCACATGGAACACTCAGGTTACATTTTTAAATTCAAGATCTCTGTTACATAGAAAGGAAGAAAAAAGGGGGAGGAGAGAGGGAAGGGGAGGCAAAGGGGGGAAGGAAAAGGAAGGGAGAATTCAACATTTTTCTGTTGCTTCTCACTGCAAACATTCACAGATTCTGAGTGTAATCCTGTCAACATCTGTGCCTTCCAACTCCTTTCTCCTCAAGAAAGCATATCCGTGAAAAATGTCCTTCTAGAATGTGATGCTCTAGGGACTTCCCGGAGAAGGCAATGGCAACCCACTCCAGTATTCTTGCCTGGAAAATCCCATGGACAGAGGAGCCTGGTAGGCTTCTCCACGGGCTCCATGGGGTCGCTAGGAGTCGGACATGACTGAGCGACTTCACTTTCACTTTTCACTTTCATGCACTGGAGAAGGAAATGGCAACCCACTCCAGTGTCCTTGCCTGGAGAAACCCAGGGATGGGGGAGCCTGGTGGGCTGCCGTTTATGGGGTCACACAGAGTCGGACACGACTGAAGCAACTTAGCAGCAGCAGCAGAGACTTCCCAGGTAGTCCAGTGGTTAAGACTTTGCCTTTCAGTCTAGAGGATGTGGATTCAATCTCTGGTTGGGAGCCAAGATCCCACATGCCTCACAGCCAAAAAGCAAATCATAAAACAGAAGCAATGCTATAACAAATCTAGTAAAAACTTTAAAAATAGGCTACATTAAAAAAAATCTTAAAAAGCTAACAAACAAACAAACATGATGCTCTGTGATCCTGTACTTCATCTAAGAGGAGGAAAGACTATGATTCTACTTCCTTTTTTAAGTTAAATACTTTATGGTCTTTTATGATTTGTGCTTCATAGCAAACAAATCTTTGGCTGTTTTCAGATTAGTAGTTTGTCAGCTCTTGTTCATACATTTCACAAGATTTTAGAATCTCAGGTAGAGTATTAGAACCAACAGAAGGAGCAACTCTCTGATCCCCTTCAGTTCAGTTCGGTTCAGTTCAGTCGCTCAGTCGTGTCCGACTCGTTGCAACCCCATGAATCGCAGTACGCCAGGCCTCCCTGGCCATCACCAACTCCCGGAGTTCAGTCACACTCACGTCCATTGAGTCAGTGATGCCATCCAGCCATCTCATCCTCTGGCGTCCCCTTCTCCTCTTGCCCCCAATCCCTCCCAGCATCAGAGTCTTTTCCAATGAGTCAACTCTTCGCATGAGGTGGCCAAAGTACTGGAGTTTCAGCTTTAGCATCATTCCTTCCAAAGAAATCCCAGGGCTGATCTCCTTCAGAATGGACTGGTTGGATCTCCTTGCAGTCCAAGGGACTCTCAAGAGTCTTCTCCAACACCACAGTTCAAAAGCATCAATTCTTCTGCTCTCAGCCTTCTTCACAGTCCAACTCTCACATCCGTACATGACCACGGGAAAAACAATAGCCTTGACTAGACGGACCTTTGTTGGCAAAGTAATGTCTCTGCTTTTGAATATGCTATCTAGGTTGGTCATAACTTTCCTTCCAAGGAGTAAGCGTCATTTAATTTCATGGCTGCAGTCACCATCTGCAGTGATTTTGGAGCCCAAAAAAATAAAGTCAGCCACTGTTTCCACTGTTTCCCCATCTATTTCCCATGAAGTGATGAGACCAGATGCCATGATCTTCGTTTTCTGAATGTTGAGTTTTAAGCCAACTTTTTCACTCTCCACTCTCACTTTCATCAAGAGGCTTTTGAGTTCCTCTTCACTTTCTGCCATAAGAGTGGTGTCATCTGCATATCTGAGGTTGTTGATATTTCTCCTGGCAAACTTGATTCCAGCTTGTGCTTCTTCCAGCCCAGCGTTTCTCATGATGTACTCTGTGTATAAGTTAAATAAGCAGGGTGAGAATATATAGCCTTGATGTACTCCTTTTCCTATTTGGAACCAGTCTGATCCCCTTAGTATTGATCAATTTGCTTTGGATGAAGCATTTCCAGACTCATTGTTTAAAGATTGTTCTTTCTGTTTCACGCGTTGGATATTTGTTTGTAATTCCATCCACAGTTTCAGGATTTATCCTGTGAAATAATATAGAAAGTAACCTGTCCCTCTTCTGCATATAGTTACTGTTCAGTCATGTCCATTTCTTTGTGACCCCATTGACTACAGCATACCAGGCTTCCCTGTCCTTCACCATCTCCTGGAATTTGCACAAATTCATGTCTGGTTTTTTTTTTTCCTCCTTGAAGACACTTCAAATTTGGAACATGATTGTGTCTCTGCTTCTAGTCTTCTTTTAGCTGCACAGTTTGCTTCATGGTAGTTCTTATCATATTGGCTTGAATTCTCCAGTGTTGTTAGAAATGCTTATTTATTACTGCAAACTGTTACATATAATAGGTTTTCCTTACTTTATTATGTTGGCCTCCTGTTATTGTTTATTTTCATTTTCCATGGTTGTAAATGGTGAAACAACTGATAAGTATGCGTTTTTTTCTGATATCTTGAAATAACATTCTTAGGATTGATAAAAATGCTCTAACAGCTTGTTTGTCTGATAGGCAATTTTATTTACTTTTAAAAATTGTCTGTTGCATTGATCATTATAGTGTTACCTGATTTTACAGATCATCCCAATGTATAAAGGCTTTAACAAAGCAGAAGTTAATTCCTTAGTCCCCTAAATGTTCTGTGTGACATCTGGCAGGCAGTAAGTTTAATGTACGTGGGGAAGTCTGTGTGCTTCTTTCAGAAGCTCTGCTTTGAGAAAGAGAGGGATATACATCTCTTCCTAACTTGTTCTCTCTTCCCACCTTCTATGATTAAACGAGAGATGAGATCACATAGTGGGTGCTCGATGAATATAGCGAATGGATGAATGAATTAATGGGAGAATAACTGGAAGAAAAAGCATATGCTAAGTTGAAAGACACAGAGGTTCTAGGACTAGACGCTAAAAGCCCTCTAGCTTGGATGAGAAGACCATGACCCCCCACCCACACCACCCTGACCATTTTCTGTTCTTTGGAATTATGCTCTTCAGTTTCCAAGGTCATAACACTTCTCTGATTTTCCTTTTTACTATGTTGGAGACCACTCTGTGTGTTTTTATATAGAAACTGATCTTTCTCTATTTTCTCTTTACAAAATGAATCAATTGTTCTTTATTGCATGCTGCAAGGTGCTTAAATAGATTAGCATTTTATCTGTTTTTTAAAACAGCACTGAGAGAAAGGTATTACCTACATTTTATTTAAATATGGTTTAGGATGGTGATTGCACATACAGACAGTCACGTTGCAAGTAAGTAGTAAAATGAGAATTTGATGTTGAGTCTGCAACTTCAGTGCATTTCCTTTTCACTGGGTTGGCATCTAATTATTGATTTGTTTCTCTCTTTTCTTCTCTCCTCTCTCTGGTTTATGTAAGTCTCCTTCATGACATTATCTGCAGTTTAGATACTTGTTTGTAGATGTGGGTTCTAAAGCCATATGGGGGAAACTGATCAGGGAATTTTATTTTTCTGCAACATGGCCAAATAACCTAGCAGGTCTCTCTCTTCTCAAATAAAGTGCCATGCATTTACTTATGAGTCCCACTGCACCGTATTTTTTCTCTATAGTTAGATTTTAGCGTGAAGAGTTTTTGTTTACTGTATTTACCTACTATAATGTAATTTTTAAACTTATGTGTTTCTCTCTAGTAGATTGCCAAAGATTAGTTTATAGATCATATCTACCTTCTTATTGCTGTTGTCTGGAATACAATAACAAATCTGTGTTAAACTTTCTTACAAGTTATAGCCATTCATTAGTTTTTAATGTAACAACTTATTTAAAATAATTAAAGAAAGAATAAAGGAAGAAAAAATGAGAGAAGGAAGAATGGAAAAGAAGAAAGAAATAGTGATTAACTTTCTATCCTCTCCTCACAAGTGTTCCTACTTGGTCATCTTATTTTTAACTTGTAGACCATTTTATTTTCCATGGTAAGTGACCAAAGAAAGAAGCAGCTTAATATTTTATTTCAGCAGTAATGATAATTTTTATCTGTATTATTATTGGCATGGTGTTTTTTCATTTCAGTGGAGAAAAACAAATTCTTACATGCCTGGGTATAATTTTTCTGATGCTCAACTTATGTGTGCCTTAGAAAGAAAGAAAGTGAAGTCGCTCAGTCGTGTCCAACTCTTTGCGACCCCATGGATGTAGCCCACCAGGATCCTCCATCCATGGGGTTCTCCAGGCAAGAATACTGGAGTGGCTTAGGTACAGTCAATTATATTTAGTTAGAGGGGTTGATGAATAGGAAAGCCATGCATGGTATGAGATTTTGATGAGTTTATTGTTATTTTTTCGGTGTAAAATTTGTGGGGAAAAAGCTGCAAGTGAAGCATAACAATAACACATTAAAGAACTGAGCCCTGGGTCTATAATTTTGAAATGTGTGTCTCTGTTAATCTAAAACTTCCAGAATTACAAGGCAGTAAGAATTTTGAGGTGTTGAAGTGAGAACATCATAAACCAACTCCTTAGGGAAGAGGTGGGGCAGGTTAGTAACTATGCACCAAATTATCTTGATTTCTTATCAGTCCCATGATAGAATGCATGTTAAAGATATATCATTGATGGGTGCACATATTGGTAAGAAATGTGAGTACAAATGACTAGGGTTATTCCTAGAAATGGGCCATACAAATCATTCCAGGGTTCTTAATTTTTTAGCAGTATTGCCAAGTGAGCTGCTAGGTTTTATTTCCTACAAGTAAAGATGCATGCAAATGCTGAATGTGATGTAGTATCCTAAGAACTGCCTTATGATGTTAATTGAGATTCATATTTTATTCTTCAATAATATCTTTACTACTAAAAAGTCGCTGTCCTGTTATACCCCAGTGAAAGATGAATATTTGATCTAATAACAATTAGCTCCCTTTATCTCCTAATATATATGCTCTGTATGTATGTGCTCAGTCATGTCCTACTCTTTTCAACCCCATGGGCTGCAGCCCACCAGGCTCCTCTGTCCAGGGGATTTTCCAGGGAAGAATACTTGCCTGGGATTTTCCAGGCAAGAATACTGGAGTGGGTTGCCATTTCCTCCTCCAGGGGATGTTCTTGACTCAGAGTTTG
Source organism: Bubalus bubalis (assembly GCF_019923935.1). Lineage (NCBI taxonomy): Eukaryota > Metazoa > Chordata > Mammalia > Artiodactyla > Bovidae > Bubalus > Bubalus bubalis. The sequence continues at coordinate 75,256,737 of NC_059159.1, forward strand.
AACCAGCATCTCCTGTGTCTCCTACATTGCAGGCAGATACTTTACCTCTGAGCCACTGGGGAAGCCCATTATATACTAGTTGAGTTATATGCTAGTTGAAATTATATAAGTTACATGTTTGTTGAATATATGCTAGTTGAAGTTTTTGGTGAACAGCCTTGGGAAGCCTATCATTGAAGCAGTAATTAATCCATAAAGTTATATTGGGGACGATTGGCATAAACTGTTCACTGTCACACTGTATTCTTATGGTGACCTATTCAACCAACTCCAGAATACTTGTTTTCAGATGTACCCAGAATACCTAGAAAATTGATATCTTACATTTTAAATAAAACCTTAATTGTATCTAAAAGGTACAATTGTATGCATTCTCTGGACATAATACAATTAAACTTTAATTTAACAAGACAGATTTTTTGATGATGGCCCTTCTGTCTGGTGTGAGGTGATACCTCAGTGTAGTTTTTATTCACATTTCTCTAATAATGAGTAATACTGAGTGTCTTTTCATATGTTTATTGACCATCTGTATGTCTTCTTTGGAGAAATGTCTGCTCACTTTTTGACTGGGCTGTTTGTTTTTCTGATTACTGAGCTGTATGAGCTGTTTTTGTATTTTGGAGATCAACCTAACCCTTTGTCAGTTGCTTCATTTGTAATTATTTTCTCCCGTTCTGAGCATTGTCTTTTCATCTTGTTCATACAGTTTCCTTTGCTGTGCAAAAGCTTTTTATTTTAATTAAGTCCCATTTGTTTATTTTCCTATTTATTTCCATCAATCTAGGAAGTGGATCAGAATCTTGCTGTGATTTATGTCAAAAAATGTATGGCCTATGTTTTCTGGGCTTACATTTTTTAATCCATTTGGAATGAATTTTTGTGAATGGTATTAGGAAGTGTTCTAATTTCATTCCTTTATATGTAGCTGTCCAATTTCCCAGTACTACTGTCTTTTCACTATTGTACATTCTTGCCTCCTTTGTCAAAGATAAGGTGCCCATCAGTCAGTCCAGTTGCTCAGTCATGTCCGACTCTTTGCAACCCCATGGACTGCAGCTTGCCAGTCTTCCCTGTCCATCACCAACTCGTGGAGTTTGCTCAGAATCATGTCCATTGAGTCAGTGATGCCATCCAGCCATCTCATCCTCTCTCATCCCCTTCTCCTCCTGCCTTCAATCTTTCCCAGCATTAGGGTCTTTTCTAATGAGTCAGTTCTTTGCATCAGGTGGCCAAAGTATTGGAGTTTCAGCTTCAGCATCAGTCCTTCCAATGAATATTCAGGATTGATCTCCTTTAGGATTTACTGGTTGAATCTCCTTGCAGTCAAAGGGACTCTCAAGAGTCTTCTCCAACACCACAGTTCAATTCTTCAGTACTCAGCTTTCTTTATGGTCCAACTCTCACGTCCATACATGACTACTGGAAAAGGTGCCCATAGCTGTGTGGATTTGTCTCTGGGCTTTCTGTCTTGTTCCATTGGTCTGTATTCCTGTTTTTGTGCCAATACCATACTGTCTTGATGACTGTAGTTTTGTAGTATAATCTGAAGTCAGGGAGATTGATTCCCACAGCTCCATTTTTCTCAAGATGGCTTTGGCTCTTCAGGGTCTTTTGTGTTTGCATACAAACTGTGAGCAGGATATGCCTGTGTTTTCTGGGCTTACATTTCTCTTTCTGTTCAAAGAGAAAGAAAAAAACAAGTATCATATATCAGTGCATATATGTGGACTCTAGAATAATGGTCCTGATGAACCTAGTAAAGAATGGACTTCTGGACCCAGCAGTGGACGGCGAGGGTTGGACAAACTGAGGAAGTAGCATTGGCATATATACACTATTGTGTGTAAACTAGATACTGGGGAGTTGCTAAATAACCCAAAGAGCCCAACCTGGTGCTCTGTGATGACCTAAAGGGGTGGGGTCGGGGGAGGATCAGAAGGCAAAAGGTATATACATATAATTGTGACTGATTTGTGTTGTCATCCAAATCCTAAAAGATGATGCTGTGAAAGTGCTGCCCTCAATATGCCAGCAAATTTGGAAAACTCAGCAGTGGCCACAGGACTGGAAAAGGTCAGTTTTCATTCCAATCCCAAAGAAAGGCAATGCCAAAGAATGCTCAAACTACCGCACAATTGCACTCATCTCACATGCTAGTAAAGTAATGCTCAAAATTCTCCAAGCCAGGCTTCAGCAATACGTGAACTGTGAACTTCCTGATGTTCAAGCTGGTTTTAGAAAAGGCAGAGGAACCAGAGATCAAATTGCCAACATCTGCTGGATCATGGAAAAAGCAAGAGAGTTCCAGAAAAGCATCTCTTTCTGCTTTATTGACTATGCCAAAGCCTTTGACTATGTGCATCACAATAAACTGTGGAAAATTCTGAAAGAGATGGGAATACCAGACCACCTGATCTGCCTCTTGAGAAATTTGTATGCAGATCAGGAAGCAACAGTTAGAACTGGACATGGAACAACAGACTGGTTCCAAATAGGAAAAGGAGTACGTCAAGGCTGTATATTGTCACCCTGCTTATTTAACTTCTATGCAGAGTACATCATGAGAAACGCTGGACTGGAAGAAACACAAGCTGGAATCAAGATTTCTGGAAGAAATATCAATAACCTCAGATATGCAGATGACACCACTCTTATGGCAGAAAGTGAAGAGGAACTCAAAAGCCTCTTGATGAAAGTGAAAGTGGAGAGTGAAAAAGTTGGCTGAAAGCTCAACATTCGGAAAACGAAGATCATGGCATCCGGTCCCATCACTTCATGGGAAATAGATGGGGAACCAGTGGAAACAGTGTCAGACTTTATTTTTTTGGGCTCCAAAATCACTGCAGATGGTGACTGCAGCCATGAAATTAAAAGACGCTTACTCCTTGGAAGGATAGTTATGACCAACCTAGATAGCATATTCAAAAGCAGAGACATTACTTTGCCAACAAAGGTCCGTCTAGTCAAGGCTATGGTTTTTCCAGTGGTCATGTATAGATGTGAGAGTTGGACTATGAAGAAGGCTGAGTGCCGAAGAATTGATGCTTTTGAACTGTGGTGTTGGAGAAGACTCTTGAGAGTCCCTTGGACTGCAAGGAGATCCAACCAGTCCATTCTGAAGGAGATCAGCCCTGGGATTTCTTTGGAAGGACTGATGCTAAAGCTGAAACTCCAGTACTTTGGCCACCTCATTCGAAGAGTTGACTCATTGGAAAAGACTCTGATGCTGGGAGGGATTAGGGGCAAGAGGAGAAGGGGACGACAGAGGATGAGATGGCTGGATGGCATTACTGACTCGATGGATGTGAGTCTGAGTGAACTCCGGGAGTTGGTGATGGACAGGGAGGCCTGGCGTGCTGCTATTCATGGGGTCACAAAGAGTCGGACACGACTGAGCGACTCATCTGATCTGATCTGATGGCAGAAACCAACATAACATTGTAAAGTAATTTTCCACCAATTAAAAATGAAAAAATAAGACATAGAGAAGCCAAGAAAAAGAATAACCCAAACACTTTACACTTTACTTTAAATGTTTCTTCCTCAATAATTTTGCAGTCATAAATGGAATAAAAAGTACCAGTAGAAGAAATTTAGGAAAAAAAATATATGAAATGTGAGTAAATCTTTTTTTGGGTAAATCTTCAAAGTTATAAATGTTTTTTTTTGTTGTTGTTGTTGTTATAAAGAACAATTGATAATAAGTTAAAAATAATTGAATCAAGCATCTAAAATGAGCAAAGACATTACCTAAAGGTGGTATTAATATAATACATAAAAGTGGGAATTAATGGATTAAAATGAAAATAATTGCAGTTGTAAAATGCAATTTAGATCTATATTATAAAGGTGAATAAAATCACTGGAAGTGTAAGGTGGTAGAGTTTTTCCCTAATCAAGGTAGACACATTAGGTGATCTCTAATTCAAGGGATCGGTTCCATTTAATTTCCAGTTACTATTCTTGAACATTTATGAGGTTTCTAGCCATAGTCTTAAATGGTACTGCTAAGTCTAACTGTCACTGGCTAGTGCAGGCTTATACAGGCTAATCTTATCATCACTCTTACCAAGGGCTTTGAGGCTCTGCAAGCATGCTATCTATTATATCTACAGTTACTTTTGACCTATTATTTCTAGAACAATGTATTTATCTCTGGCTACTTCTTCTGAAGTTTAGTGATAATCATGATAATTATATACTAATTAAGTTAATAACATAATTATACAATATGGTTAACATAGCTAATAAGTATTACCTAACTAAATAAAATCATTAACTTGATAAAATTATGCTTAATTAAATCAGTACTTAAACTTTGCAATAATGATCTTCATTATTACCATATCTCTTAATTTAAAAACTGCTTCTCTAAAAGCTAAATAATTTTTGTGCCACACTCAGAAAACTCTATTATGCTCAGAATATTGTAATTTAAAACAATGTTATTTTTCCACACCCTAGAAATTTAAGAATTATTTATTATTCAAATAAGAAATAACAAGCTTTTATTGTCATTTAGTAAAAAAGGTTTAAGATGTAACAGTCAATAATAGTAGTAAGGCTAAAAGGGAGCGATGGTTAATTTATAAATATTTTAAGGTATCTTGAAGTTATGCATTGACATTCAAATGTCTGACAGACAAGGAGATAATCTTTTATTCAATAAAATATAACCTTTGTAGTATCTGAAGTTAGAAATGTAGTGTTGTTATTATTGAGTTACTAGACATACCTTCACATATAGAAATTTGATTATATTATTAATAATTAGGTTCTGATCATATAAAATGGCTTTCTCTCAATTGATAGTTATTAAAACTATTATATTTACCATGGTAGGTAATATTATCTTCTAGTGGGATGGAAAAGAGAATTTATAAATGATGTATGATTTTTCATGTCAGGAGAATGGGTTATGACATAGACTGTTTTCTTTTTTATACACACTTTAGACAAGTTTTAAGATTACAGCAAAATTGAGCAGAAGTTACGGTTTCCCATATACTCTCTGCCCTCACATGCAGAGCATCCCTCACCAGCAGCACCTACACTGAGTTTACACTGACACGTCATTACCATACAAAGTCAGTGGTTTCCATTAGGGTTCACTCTTGGTGTGTGCATTCTATGGATTTGAACCCATTTATCATGACATGTCTTTATTATATAGAACAATTTCACTGCTCTAAAAATCCTCTGTGTTCTGCCTATTTATCACTACCCCTTCTCTTCCACCAACCCCTGTCATTTTCCCTGTCTCCATAGTTTTGCCTTTTCTAGAATGCCATATAGTTGGAATCATATTGCATATAGCGTATTCAGATGGGCTTCTTTCACTTAATGCTATGCATTTAAGGTTCTTCCGTGTCCGTTCATGGTTTGATAGTTCAGTTCTTTTTACTGTTGAATAATATTATCCAGATTTATCAGGGTTTATTTATCCATTCACCCAGTGAAGAACATCTGGGTTGCTTCCAAGTTTGGGCAGTTAAGAATAAAGCTGCTATATAAACATCTGTATATAGGTATTTTTGCTGATATATTTTCAGCTCCTTTGGGTAAATATCAAAGAGTGTGAGCTTTAGATTGTATAAATAGAGTGTGCTTAGTAAGAATTCGTTTTTATTGATACAAATGATTTTGTTAACATTATTTATATGAAGTGTTTCCAGGATGTTATTTACTTATCTAGGCTAAGAGAAGCCAGGACTAACATTAGACACTTTTTTTTTAGGGAAGAGAGGGCAAATTTCAAAGTCTCGAAGAGCTGACCCAGAATATAGCAAGGGTTTTGGAGAGATCTGTCAGCAAAGGCTTCCGTTCCCCAGGAGGGCTCCTTGCAGATCAGATTTTTCAAGAGGAAGACCAAGTCTTAGATACAGGCTGATTGAGGGCCATCAAAGTAGCTAGAATACTGACTTTAGCACTAGGACCAATATTGATTCAACAAGATAAAGGTATCTAATAGAAACTATATTTTAAGAATTAAGAAGAACATTCTGCAGAGTATTCTGAGTATGGAAAGGAAATGTTGCAGAATGATAGGTCACAAGCTTTTTCATCTTTTCTGTCTCAGTTGAGGGTTAACCTAGAAATTTAGAGACATTGAATATACAGTTTAGATGAAGTGGGTTCAGCTATGTGGAGGAGAGTGCTGCTGAGACTCGAGGGTCAGACGAAGCCCTCTCAGTATATCCTAGTTTAGCTATGACTGGATATTTAAGCATTAGTCTTATATTTTATGTGGAAAATGATAAAAATCTCTATATTTAACATGCTGGATAGATTTGTCACTGCTAATATAGTTGTTAATAGTTTATTGGACCATGTATTATACTGGTATGCCTTGATGGTAACAAAAATTGTCCATGTTTCCTATTCATAGAGTGGATTTCTATTACTGTTTCAATGTCATTCTTTTAAGTAAGATGAAACTTTGAGTTTACTAGCAAGCTTATCACACTTTTTGCTGATACTTTCTTATTAAGTCAAAAAGTACATAAAGATAGAAGTTGGGGAGAACCTGCTCTGTGTAACCTAGATTCTCCTCTGAGATGACCGTGGCTCTGAGATACACACATCTGAAAGAACTAGTGTCTCAGGGTTATGAAGTATTGCAAATAAAATGTTAGCTGATTGTACTTTCTGCAGTTTCCTACGAATGTTTCAGCAATCGTAAGAACAAGCAGACTCTAGCATTGAAAACTGGGTTGATATTCTTATTCAGTGTAGGAATTATTAGATCAGTTTCTCAAAATACGCTTCTAAAATCGGAAAGGAGCCTGATGCCAAGTGGATTTGTTCTTTGCTGTTTCAGCCTCCAATAATGAGGCTCTCTTACCATATTTCTCGTTGCTGAAAATAAACATAAGTGTTTTCCTTAGTGAGTAATTGATGGGCCAGACTAATGGTTTCAAAATGATAGTTGAATCCCACCTGCTTCGAGTCCCTGACATCTATTGACGTAAAATGTATGTGTAGCCAAGGGGAATAAAAACCCACTAAATTATTACCAGCAAATGGGAGAGTACTGTCTACTGGCTAGAAATATTAATGGATATCTGAAAGTATGTTGCATATTGAATTATATTATGAGACAAAATTGATTGAAATAAAATACAGATAGGGAGAGGAAACAGCTGAGACATGCGAATGGAGCACAGTACCGCAATAGTACCACAGATTCAACGCAGGAGAGGCCTAAAGCGATCTTAGAGTTATGGAGTAGTATGTGGAGCCCAAACCCAAAGAAGGCTGCCATTGCAGAATCGAGTACTTCTGATGGACCATGTGGCCCACAAAGGTTTTAAAATATTTACTACCTTGTCCTTGAAAGTATGTCAACTACATAGAGGATTAAGTTCATTTTTAGACATTTACCTTGTATCCAAGAACTTTGCTAGATTCATTAAACAATATTCATGGTTTTTTTTTTCTAGAGCATTTTAGATTTTCAGGTATGCTATTGTATCATCTTGTAATAATGACAGCTTTATTCTTTGTGTTCCAGCCTTTGTACTTTTAATTCTCTTTCTCATTGTACTGTGTAGTTCCTCCCGCTGATTAGAAGTAGTAGACTGAATGTGATTATTCAGGGGTGGATAATGCAGGATTTGGCCTGTAAGTAAAGTTATTAATATATTTAGTTTTAGTTTAAAGATACTATTTCTCAGATTAAGAATTTTTCTTTTGTTTGTACTTAACTACACACACACACACACACACAGAGACACGTGTGTGTGGGTATATATGTATGAACACACATATATGTGGTGTATGTATATATGTATTTGCGTGTGTGTGCTCAGTCGTGTTCATGTGTTCAGTTGTGTTCACGTTTCTGTGATTCTGTGGACTGTAGACTACTAGATCCTCTGTGCATGGGATTTTCTAGGCAAGAATACTGAAGTAGGTTGCCATTTCCTTCTCCAGAGGATCTTCCTGACTCAGGGATCAAGCTTGAGTTTCTTGCATCTCCTGCTTTGGCAGCTGGATTCTTTACCGATAGCACCACCTGGGAAGGTCATCTATATATATATATAAAACCTGGAAAGTTTTCTAAAACATTGGTTTTTAAAAATAAATGATTATAATATACATGATTTTTTAATTAAAATTACTCTTTAAATATGATATACACATTCATGTACAAACATGTATACAAAACATATGAATATGAATGTAGGGTATATAAGGAAAAAATGTGGAAAGATACAGAAGAAAATAGATGTTTATGTCTCTTGCTGCTGCTGCTGCTAAGTCGCTTCAGTAGTGTCCGACTCTGTGTGACCCCATAGACGGCAGCCCACCAGGCTCCACTGTCCCTGGGATTCTCCAGGCAAGAACACTGGAGTGGGTTGCCATTTCCTTCTCCAATGCATGAAAGTGAAAAGTGAAAGTGAAGTCACTCAGTCGTGTCTGACTCTTCGTAACCCCACGGACTGCAGCCTACCAGGCTCCTCCATCCATGGGATTTTCCAGGCAAGAGTACTGGAGTAGTGGGATTAAAAAAAATCTTAGAGTAATACTGACCTTTTTATTCTCAACCTTTTTGTATGTGTTCATGTTATACATAGTCCTTTGTTTTTTCTTAAAAAATATTATAACAAGATAAGATTTTTTTTTGAAGATTTTAAATTTTATTTTATTTTTAAACTTTACATAATCCGCCACAGGTATACATGTGTTCCCCATCCTGAACCCTCCTCCCTCCTCCCTTCCCATTCCATCCCTCTGGGTCGTCCCAGTGCACCATAAAGTGCATACCACAACATTCCATGTACCTCATGATTTTAACTATAAATAAATTTCATTTTTACTAAACATTCTTTGTTAAATTCTTACAAAGCCCTTAGGATATACCAGGAACTCTAACGGGTGCTTTATACTTTGTAATTTAACTCATATTAATATAAAAATATTGAAAAGAAACAAGCCTGAAATACTCAGAATGTCAATCTTACATGCATATATGGGATTGTGGACAAATTATTTTTGTTTTCTATACTTTCAAATTACATTTATTATTAAAATTCAAATTACCTAACATTTTAAGAAGAGTTAATTTACTCTTACACTTAATGTGAAGTGACTTCCCTCGTGGCTCAGATGGTAAAGTGTCTGTCTACAATGTGGGAGACCTGAGTTCAATCCCAGGGTTGGGAAGTTCCCTGGAGAAGGAAATACCAACCCACTCCAGTACTCTTGCCTAGAAAATCCCATGGACGGAGGAGCCTGGTGTCCATCGGGTCACCAGGACACGAGTCAGACACGACTGAGAGACTTCACTTTGACTTGTACAGACATTTTATGATTTCTGTTTTCCAGAAAAGAGGAATAGTGTGGTGATGACTTTGCACCGGGGATTTATTTTTAAATGTTAGAGTTTGAAGTCATCAAGTTTTTGGTTCTGCTTAGACTTAATTATGCTGTTATTTTTTCATGGTCTTTATCTGTGTGCACAGGCATCTTTTATTTTTTAGGCCCAATTAGCAGAGTTGTTTAGAATCTGTAAAAACGATTGGGTTTTGAGATTGATGTCTTTCTGTGGCAGTTTGCTATGCCTCACAGCTGCAAGATACTACCATCCGTGTTTCTCTAGCCCCAAGACGAACAAGATTTAAGGAGAGGACATGGGTCCATCATTTTAAATACCCTTTCACTCAGCAGGAAAGCTGGAATGGAGTCATTCACCGTCCACTCCAGTCACTGCGTCAGCTTTCTAAACTTATGTGGAAATAATGCAGCTTAATTATTACCCTTTTTACAAGAAACTGTCTCATCCATAACGTGCCAAGTCTTTGTAGATATTTTACAAATGTGTATATATATCATGTTTGAAAAGTTATTAGCCCATTAAAACTAGCTAACCTGTCTGATGTTGATAGGTACAACTTCACAAACATTCTTCTTCTAAAGCTTAGGAAGTGCCATAGAAACTGAGAAGACATAATGGCCACAGGAAATATCCCAAAAGATTTCTTAGATCTGCATCCCTTCATTTTACCTGAATGTTTAAAATTATCTATTCTGTGGAAATGCAAATATTGTTCTACCACCTGCTGATGCCTGCTTTTCTTTAATCTGATTTGCTGCTGGGTTATTACCACTGTGCTTCACTTGATAATAACCTGGACTCTATTTTTTTTTTTTTTTTTTTTGAGAAAGTGGCTTCTAATGCCATGGCTGAAAAAGCTTTTTTCTCTAGTATTTGTCATGTCTTACTGTTGCAAAACATGTTTTGTTTGATCTTAATTATTGCTTTGGGCAGAACAGGTGGACTCCCTTCTATGTTTTGAGCTACAGCAGATCAAGGTTCTGGGATGGATGATGGGTAAACTTGAAATCTTCATAAAGCTGAGGGTTTTGTGTGCAAACTTTTCTCATTTTGCACCTGTCGTTTTTTTATCATGGTTCATGATCGTTACCTCATGCTGTGTAGCCACATGGCCACCAGAATGACACTTACCATTACAAATAAGAACCCAGCTAGAGTTCTTACCTACATTTGGAGGAGGAGGATTTTGGGGGCAAAATCAGAAAGAAAGACAATTTATTTTATAACACATTTTCAGGTGTTCCATATACCTTCATTCTTATGTCATTAGTTAAGGTCTGATTATGCACATACTGATTTTTAAATGTATTTCAGAAAGGAACTTTGATGAGTGATAATGAGAGGGATATGTCAGAATTGTTAGGTGACAAGTAGTGATGGCTGATACCTAACTTATTAATCTTTGCCATTAAAAATAATAAAAGGAAAGCAAATAGAAATAAAAAAATGACTTAGGTGACTCAATATGATATTTTATATATCTTATTGTATATGTACATATGTGTGTGTATATATATATATAACATGTATATTATACATATATACATATGGAATAGTATTATACATATTGTTATATTTATTATATAGTATTATGCATACATATATATGTTTTGTATCCATATTTCTTAGGAATCAAAATATTTATTACACTCTTTGATGCAACTCTATGTAGAAAGATTGTGTATTTTCTCTGGTTAGGAGGTTACTAGTAATTTTATACATTTCTATCTTTTACTCATTTTTTACAAAGACTGTATCTTAACTACTATAACCAATTTTATGTTTAAATAAAGATTATTATCTTGGGTATTATGTAGAACTCATTTTAAATACAACAAAGTAGAAAATTAAATGCATGCATCCACATATGAAAAAACTGGCACCAGATGCACAGAACTGTATGCACAGGGATGGTTTCGCATGGCTGGGCAGTGCAATGGGATTCTCAGTATTTTCTGTTATAGTTATGTATTACATAAAATGAGGAAAATAAGGGTATTTGACAAAAGATAAACTCACAAATCATTCTGATAAAAGGGTTAATACGAGGCTAATTCAAACTCCACTAAAGCAAGGAAAATAAATAGAAGGTGTAATTATTTTTATAGGGAAGTAACTGACCTAGGAAGTTAGTACTCTGAAGTAACTACACAAGTGAAAGGTGATTATTATCCAAAATACAGTTAAAAATTATTGGAGACAGTTTTGAAATAATTTAGAGGAAAGATATAAAACAGCCAGGTCACAAGATATAGTAAAGTGATTTAATTTTTCTCTTGTTTTCTGACATGAATTTTACTTTAATATTTTAGATGACATCAAAGAAGAACATGGAAGTTCTAGATATGTAGTTCTGATATAGGTCTGTATAATTGTTAATGATAAAACAAAATAATAGGAAAAGACATGCAAATAAAGATGTATGTTTGGAGAAGGAAATGGCAACCCACTCCAGTGTTCTTGCCTGGAGAATCCCAGGGACTGGAGAGCCTGGTGGGCTGCCGTCTATGGGGTCGCACAGAGTCGGACACAACTGAAGTGACGCAGCAGCAGCAGCAGCAGCAGCAGCAGCAAGATAATTTATACCTCCATAATTTTTTTATTGAAAGATAGTTGGATAATTGCTTTACAGAAGGATAATTGCTTTATAAATTTTCTGTCAAATCTCAACATGAATCAGGCATAGGTGTATATATATATCCCCTCCCTTTTGAACCTACCTCCCATCTCCCTCCCCATTCCACCCTCTAGGTTGATAGAGCGCTCCTGTTTGAGTTTCCTGAGCCATACATCAAATTCCCGTTGGCTATCTATTTTACATATGGTAGTGTAAGTTTCCATGTTACTCTTTCCATACATCTCCTCCTCTCCTCCCCTCTCCCCATGTCCATAAGTCTATTCTCTATGTCTGTTTCTCCATTGTTGCCCTGTAAGCAAATTCTTCAGTACCATTTTTCTAGATTCCATATATGTGCGGTAGAATATGATATTTATCTTTCTCTTTCTGACTCACTTCACTCTGTATAATAGGTTCTAGGTTAATCCACCTCATCAGAACTGACTCAAATGCATTCCTTTTTATGGGTAAGTCTGGATGGCATCACTGACTCTATGGATGTGAGTCTGAGTGAACTCCGGGAGTTGGTGATGTTCAGGGAGGCCTGGTGTGCTGCGATTCATGGGGTCACAAAGAGTTGGACACGACTGAGTGACTGAACTGAACTGAATATTCCATTGTATATATGTACCACAAATTCTTTATCCACTTATCTGTAGATGGATGTCTAGGTTGCTTCCATGTTCTAGGTATTGTAAATAATGCTGCAATGAACAATGGAATACATGTGTCTTTTTCAGTTTTGGTTTTCTCAGGGTATATGCCTAGGAGTGGGATTTCTGGGTCATATGGTGGTTTTTTCCCCCCTAGTTTTTAGGAATCTCCATTACCATCTTCCATAGTAGCTGTATCAATTTACATTCCCACCAACAGTGCAAAAGCATTTTTTCTTCACACCGTCTCAACCTTAAGGATAGCCATTCTGACCGGTGTGAGGTGATAGCTCATTGTGGTTTTGATTTGCATTTCTGTAATAATGAATGACGCTGAGCATCTTTTCATGTGTTTATTAGCCATCTGTATGTCTTCTTTGGAGAAGTGTCTGTTTAGGTCTTTTTCCCACTTTTTGACTAGAATGTTTGTTTTTCTAGCATTGGGTTGTATGAGCTGCTTGTATATTTTTGAAATTAATCTTTTGTCAATTGTTTCATTTGCTATTATTTTCTCCCATTTTGAGGGTTGTCTTTTCACCATGCTTATAGTTTCCTTTGCTGTGCAAAAGCTTTTAAGTTTAATTAGGTTCCATTTGTTTACTTTTCTTTTTCCATTACTCTAGGAGGTAGGTCATAGAGAATCTTGCTTTGATTTGTGTCATCGAGTGTTCTGCCTATGTTTTCCTCAAAGAGTTTTATGGTTTCTGGTCTTACATTTAGGTCTTTAATCCATTTTGAGTTTGTCTTTGTGTATAGTGTTAGGAAGTGTTTTAAATTCATTATTTTACATGTAGCTGTCCAGTTTTCCCAGCATCATTTATTTAAGAGACTCTTTTCTCCATTGCATATTCTTGCCTCCTTTGTCAAAAATAAGGTACCCATAGGTTCATGGGTTTATTTCTGGGCTTTCTGTCTTGTTCCATCGGTCTATATTTCTATTTTTGTGCCAGTACCATACTGTCTTGATGACTGTAGGTTTGTAGTATAATCTGAAGTCAGGAAGGTTAATTCCTCCAGCTCCATACTTCTTTCTCAAGATCTCTCTGGCTATTCAGGGTCTTTTATGTTTCCATATAAATTGTGAAATTTTTTGTTTTAGTTCTGTGAAAAATACCTTTGGTAATTTGATAGGGATCACACTGAACCTGTAGATTTCATTTGGTAGTATAGTCATTTTCACAATTTTGATTCTTCCTACCCAAGAACATGGAATATCTCTCCATTTGTTTATGTCATTTTTTATTTTTTTCATCAGTGTCTTATAATTTTCTAGGTACAGTTCTTTTGTCTCCTTACATAAGTTTATTCCTAAATATTTAATTTTCTTTGTTGCAATGGTGAATGGGATTGATTCCTTAATTTCTCTTTCTGATTTTTCATTGTTAGTATATAGAAATGCAAGTGATTTCTGTGTATTGATTTTGTAACCTGCAACTTTGCTAAAATTCACTGCTTAGCTCTAGTAATTTTCTGATACTATCTTTAGGGTTTTCTATGTACAGTATCATGTCATCTGCAAACAGTGAGAGCTTTACTTCTTTTCCAATCTGGATTCTTTTTATTTCTTTTTCTTCTCTGATTACTGTAGCTAGGACTTCCAGAATTATGTTGAATAGTAGTGGTAAAAGTGGACACCCTTGTCTTATTCCTGATCATAGGGGGAATGCTTTCAGTTTTTCACCATTGACAATAATGTTTGCTGTAGACTTATCATATATGGCCTTTACTCTGTTGAGGTAGGTTCCTTCTATGCCCATTTTTTTTGAAGAGTTTTAAACACAAATGGGTGCTAAATTTCATCAACGGCTTTTTCTGCATCTATTGAGATTATCATATGGTTTTTAACTTTTCAACTTGTGAATATGGTGTATCACATTGATTGATTTTCATATATTGAATAATCTTTGCATTTCTGGAATAAACCCAACTTGATCATGGTGTATGAGCTTTTTGATGTGTTGCTGAATTCTGTTTGCTAAAATTTTGTTGACGATTTTTGCATCTATGTTCATCAGTGATATTGGCCTATAGTTTTCTTTTTTTGTGTGTTGTCTTTGTTTGGTTTTGGTATCAGGATGATGGTGGCCTAGTAAAAGGAGTTTGGAAGTATTCCTTCCTCTGTAATTATTTGAAAGAGTTTTAGAATAGGCATTAGCTCTTCTCTAACTGTTTGATAGAATTCGCCTGTGAAGCCATATGGTCCTGGGCTTTTGTTTTTTGGGAGATTTCTGATAACAATTTCAGTTTCAGTTCTTGTAATTGGATTATTCATAATTTCTGTTTCTTCCTGGTTCAGTATTGGAAGATTCTTTTCTAAGAATCTGTCCATTTCTTCCAGGTTATCCATTTTATTGCCACATAGCTGTTCATAATAATCTCATAATCCTTTGTATTTCTGCATTTTCTGTTGTAACCTCTCCTTTTTTCATTTCTAATTTTGTTGATTTGATTCTTCTGTTTTTTTATTGAAAAGTGTGGCTAAATGTTTGTAAATTTTGTTTATCTTCTCAAAGAACCAGCTTTTAGTTTTATTAATCTTTACTGTTGTTTCTTTCATTTCTTTTTCATTTATTTCTGCTCAGATCTTTGTGATTTCTTTCCTTCTTCCATTTTTGGGGCTTTTTTTTTGTTGTTGTTGTTGTTCTTTCTCAGTTGTTTTAGGTGTAAGGTTAGGTTCTCTATTCAATGTTTTTCTTGTTTCTTGAGGTAGGATTGTATTGCTATAAATTTCCCTCTTAGGACTGCTTTTGTTGCCTCCCATAGATTTTGAGTTGTCAGATTTTATTGTCATTTGTTTCTAGGAATTTTTTGATTTCCCTTTTGATATCTTCAGTAACCCATTGGTTATTTAGAAATGTATTGTTTAATCTCCATGTGTTTCTTATTTCTGAAAGTTTGTATTTCTTATACTTTTTTCTTGTAATTGATATCTCATAACATTGTGGTCAGAGAAGATGCTTGATACGATTTCAGTTTTCTTAAATTTACTGATGTTTGATTAGTGACCCAAGATGTGGTCTATCCTGGAGAATGTTCCATGTGCACTTGAGAAGAAGATACATTCTTCTGCATTTGGATGGAATGTCCTGAAGATATCAATGAGATCCATCTCATCTAATGTATCATTTAAGACTTGTATTTCCTTATTAATTTTCTATTTTGATGATCTGTCGATTGGTGTGAGTGAGGTCTTTAAGTCTCCTACTATTATTGTGTTACTGTCAATTTCTCGTCTGTTAGTGTTTGTCTTATGTATTGAGGTGCTTCTATGTTGGGTGCATAGATATTTACAATTGTTATGTCTTCCTCTTGGATTGATGCCTTGATCATTATATAGTATCCTTCCTTAGCTCTTGTAATCTTCTTTATTTAAAGTCTATTTTGTCTGATATGAGGGTTGCTACTCCAACTTTATTTTGCTTCCCATTTGCATGGAATATATTTTTCCATCCTCTCACTGTCAGTCTATATGTTTCTTTAGGTCTGAAGTAGTGAGTTTCTGGTAGACAGTATATATATGGGTCTTGTTTTTGTATCCATTCAGCCAGTCTCTGTCTTTTGGTTGGAGCACTTAATCCATTTACATTTAAAGTCATTATTGATATATATGTTCCTATTGCCATCTTCTTAATTGTTTGGGTTGATTTTATAGATATTTTTTCTTATTTTGTATTTCTTGACTATATAAGTTCTTTTAACATTGATTATAAAGCTGGTTTGGTGGTACTGAATTCTCTTAACTTTTGGTTGTCTGAAAAGCTTTTTATTTCTGCATCAATTTTGAATGAGATCCTTGCCAGGTACTGTAATCTTGGTTGTAGATATTTCCCTTTCAGTACTTTATATATATCCTGCCATTCTCTTCTGGCCTGCAGTTTCTGCTGAAAGATTAGCTGTTAAGTGTATGGGGTTTCCCTTGTATGTTACTTGTTCTCCCTTGCAGTTTTTAATATCCTTTCTTTGTGTTTAGTCTTTGTTAGTTTGACTAGTATGTGTTTTGATGTGTTTCTCCTTGGGTTTATCCTGTATGGTACTCCTTGCAACTCTTGGACTCAATTGACTATTTCTTTTTCCATGTTGGGAAAAATTTCAAGTATAATCTCTTTGAAAATCTTCTCATACCCTTTCTTTTTCTCTTCTTCTTCTGGGATTTCTATAATTCGAATGTTGGTGCATTTGATATTGTCCCAGAGGTCTCTGAGACTATCCTCAGTTCTTTTCACTCTTTTTACTTCATTCTCCTCTTCAGAAGTTGTTTCCACCATTTTACTTTCCAGCTCACTGATTTATCTGCTTCAGATATTCTGTTATTGATTCCTTCTAGAGTATTTTTAATTTCAGTAATTGTGTTATTCTTTAATTCTTCTAGTTGTTTGGTAATTGATTCTTGTATTTTCTCCATTTTGTTTTCAAGGTTTTTGATCATCTTTACTATCATTATTCTGAATTCTTTTTCAGCAGCCCTTGCTGAATGGAGATTGCTCCACAATCCCTAAACTCCACCCTAGCCACTGCACTGTTTGGGGTATGTATGTCTGCAGCAAGGACTTTCTGATTCTCATTCCATTTAGAAACTCAGACAGTTGCCCCAGTGTGGGGATCGGACCCCTGCTTCAGTCCCCCCACCTGCCAAGGGCAGGTCCAGTCCTACTAACACTCCTGTTTTTCCCTCTAGTTCCTTCATCCTCCGGAGTTTTGTGTGGGTCTATATATTCTTTTCCACTGGTCAGATATCCCTGTTCACACTAAGCTGGTGTTCTGCATGCACTTCTGTGTCTGAAAGTGAATTCTTGATGTATCTGTGGAGAGAGTTATACTCCATGTCCACCTACTCCTCTGCCATCTTGTTCTATCATACCTCCATAATTTTTTTTATATAATCTCTAGGACTTGTGCTGTTTCTATCATATAAATTTATCAAAAGTGGTTTCGGAGGCAAAATAATGAATTATATTATAGTCCATAAATTGTTTCTATCTTGAGGCTGCTGAATAATTATCAACCTCAATAAAGTTTTGAATTTCTCAACAATGAGATATAAACTTGTAATAATAGTAAAATGTAGTTCTAACCCAGAGATTTCCTTAATCTATCACTTTCAATATTTATATCAAAAGAAATCCATAAAATCATTTTATTATAATTTAAATGCATTTTAGTGAATATTATAGTCATTATAATTTTATTTACTATGTAAGTAATGTAAATAATGTAATATTTACAATGTAATTAATATTTGATTAATAATTTATGCATGAATCCAGAAATGATATGAATGGATAAAGAAGATAGTTTCTTGTGGTTATTTTCATTATTTATCTTTTGATAATTATTAATGTGAGTATATATATATCTACTATTTTCATTGGGCAATGAATTTAGAAACTTTGCTGTGATAATCATTATATTCAATTTTCCTTTGATTATCTCAGTTCTCTTTGTACCAGCTGTGCTCAGTGGATGTTTGCTAAATTGAAAAAATAAGAAAATCATTTATTCAGAATACGAATTTACAAACATCTGCATTCACCTTAATAAAGCAGTAATTCTGTGTAAGACCCACTGGCTGCAAAAAAAGTACTTAACAGTTTTAAATATTCACATTACATAGTTTCTGCATGGAATGGCTCACATAGCACATTCTGTGTTACTGAGAGCATTTGGAACACCAAATGTAATAAAAAATAAACCACCTGATGTTGCAGCAAATTGCCACCAGACATAGCGCTTTAGCAATTTTAGCAATGCAGGTGTGTGCGTATAGTAATGCCCCCTTAGAATTCTTTTTAGATACTATCCAGTGTGAATATAAAGCAGCAAAATTCCATACATAGCAGACTTTTTCTTCTTTCAATTTCAATTTTATTTTCAAATTGCCTTTAACCTTTTTTTTTTTTTTTTGGTGGCATTGTACAGAAGAGTCTTGACAATTTGTGCAGCTATCTATAGCTTAACTTGGGGCTTCCCAGGTGGCTCAGTAGTAAAAGAATCCACTTGTTGATGCAGGAAACACAGAAGATGCAGGTTTAAACCTGGGTTGGGAAGATCCCCTGAAAGATGAAACTGCAGCCCACTCTAGTATTTTTGCCAGGATAATCCCATTACAGAGGAGCCTGGTGGGCTACAGTCCATGGGATTGCAAAGAGTTGGACATGACTGAGCATGCACACACACACACACACACACACACACACACAGAGTTTAAGTTATGCTGTATTTTTTTTATTTTTATAAAATTCCTGCTTTCTTTTTGGATTTTCTTTTCCAAATAGGTTTGGAGTGGGCTTTAAATAGGAAGTTATACTCTAAGGATACAATTAAAATAAATTTCAACTGAGACCTGAGCAGTTTTTTTTTTTTTTTTAAGTTGACACATCATCATGTATGTTTATTCCCATGAGGTAATTCACCTAATACACTTTATTTCTTCATCATTACTACTTCTGTTTTCATCTGGAACATCTGTTTTCTGTTTCATCTGGAACACATAGATCTTCATGTTTTGTGTCTTTTCTGTGCCTTCTGAGATGATCCCAGGGCTGATTAGCCATGTGAATTCTACTCTTTTTCCTGGTTTTGAATTTTTTTCATAAATATTTATCTGCAAAAAAGAAAAAAAAAACAGGAAAGATCCTGAAATGAAAACTCTCAATCTCATTACTAAAAGTTCATGTACTTCCTTTTTCTTCCCATAATTTTTATAGAAGTTAAGTAACACGAACAAAGCTAGTGGAGGTGATGGAATTCCAGTCGAGCTATTTCAAATCCTGAAAGATGATGCTGTGAAAGTGCTGCACTCAATATGCCAGCAAATTTGGAAAACTCAGCAGTGGCCACAGGACTGGAAAAGGTCAGTTTTCATTCCAATCCCAAAGAAAGGCAATGCCAAAGAATGCTCAAACTACTGCACAATTGCACTCATCTCACATGCTAGTAAAGTAATGCTCAAAATTCTCCAAGCCAGGCTTCAGCAATACGTGAATGGTGAACTTCCTGATGTTCAAGCTGGTTTTAGAAAAGGCAGAGGAACCAGAGATCAAATTGCCAACATCCGCTGGACCATGGAAAGAGGAAGAGAGTTCCAGAAAAACATCTATTTCTGCTTTATTGACTATGCCAAAGCCTTTGACTGTGTGGATCACAATAAACTGTGGGAAATTCTTCAAGAGATCGGAATACCAGGCCACCCGACCTGCCTCTTGAGAAATCTGTATGCATGTCAGGAAGCAACAGTTAGAACTGGACATGGAACAACAGACTGGTTCCAAATAGGAAAAGGAGTACGTCAAGGCTGTGTATTATAGTCACCCTGCTTATTTAACTTATATGCAGAGTACATCATGAAAAACGCTGGACTGGAAGAAGCACAAGCTGGAATCAAGATTGCCGGGAGAAATATCAATAACCTCGGATATGCAGATGATACCACCCTTATGGCAGAAAGTGAAGAGGAACTCAAAAGCCTCTTGATGAAAGTGAAAGTGGAGAGTGAAAAAGCTGGCTTAAAGCTCAACATTCAGAAAACGATCATGGCACTGGTCCCATCACTTCATGGGAAATAGATGGGGAACCAGTGGAAACAGTGTCAGACTTTATTTTTTGGGCCTCCAAAATCACTGCAGATGTTGATTGCAGCCATGAAATTAAAAGACGCTTACTGCTTGGAAGGAAAGTTATGACCAACCTAGATAGCATATTCAAAAGCAGAGACATTACTTTGTCAACAAAGGTCCGTCTAGTCAAGGCTATGGTTTTTCCTGTGGTCATGTATGGATGTGAGAGTTGGACTGTGAAGAAGGCTGAGTGCCGAAGAATTGATGCTTTTGAACAGTGGTGTTGGAGAAGACTCTTGAGAGTCCCTTGGACTGCAAGGAGATCCAATCAGTCCTTTCTTAACGAGATCAGCCCTGGGGTTTCTTTGGAAGGAATGATGCTAAAGCTGAAACTCCAGTACTTTGGCCACCTCATGCCAAGAGTAGACTCATTGGAAAAGGCTCTGATGCTGGGAGGGATTGGGGGCAGGAGGAGAAGGGGACGAGAGAGGATGAGATGGCTGGATGGCATCACTGACTCGATGGATATGAGTTTGAGTGAACTCCGGGAGTTGGTGATGGCCAGGGAGGCCAGGCGTGCTGCGATTCATGGGGTCGCAAAGAGTCAGATACGACTGAGCGACTGAACTGAACTGTACACATTAAAGAATTATAAAGTTCCTTTTCCATTCCTCACTTTCTGCTCAAAGGCAAAACTATTCTGATAAATTTGATTGACATTCTTCCACTTAGTAGTTTTATATTTTACTCATTCTGTTTCATAGCTAATTCATTATATTGAATATTAATTTATAATATGTACATCTATATATATATATATTTTCTTCAGCAAATGACCATTTTATTTAGAAATACCTTTTTAAGTCCTGTCCATGTTTATCAACAGTTATATATATATAAAACATTTTATATTTTACATAATTTATATCTTTTATATCCAAAATGTATATTTATTATATTTTATATTAAGATATTTATTTTATGAATGTGATATCAATTTGAGGGTGTTTCGTATGCTTACGTGCATAGCAATATTCTATTAGTAAAGTAAAAGATCCCCAAGATTAGTGTTCTAAAACCACAGTAATTTTGTCCTCATCAGTTTTCTGTTTGAAAGAGCTTAGTTGGAATACCTTGTCACTGCTTTAATCAGCATTTTTTGGTTTCCCCAAGTTCTTAAATTTAAATTACCTCTGAGTTTGTTTGCTGATTTGTCTAGCAATTGATGCTGTCTACCATCCCTTAGTAGGAATCCTTGGCATGACTTCCCCATGTGGCCTAGGCTCCCTCACCCATGTCATCTGGGTTCCAAAAGGCAAGCATCCCAAAAGAGAGAAAGCCAAATGGAAGCTGGGTTGTCTTTCTAACTTGTCCTAAGGCATCACTCAGATCATCAGGTTCAGGCTGAGGTCCAACATCTTATTGTCTACATCAGGACTAGATGTGAACGAGCTTTGTTGGTAGTGGTACATCAGTTGCAGATCCACTGATTTTTTTTTTTCTTTAGTCTGAAAATCTGTGAACTAACAAGGGAAATTATTTGTTCCTTGTATTCAGCATGTAGTAGAGAGCCAGGCATGAGATAATTGCAATAGATGTAACAAGGAGGAAAAGGGAGACCTACAGTAGTCACTGGTCCTGGACATTCTGAAACCCAGCTGAGTGCTGGTTGTGAGCTGCTTGATTCCCTAAACAGAATTTAGTCCTAATTCTGGGCAATGACTCTTCATGGCTTTTTATATTTTTTATTTTCTCCATGACTTTTTACTCTATTCTTCTGAGATTTTGTTTTCACCTGTGACTTTGAGTTATTCTCCCTTACCTATACAAAAGTATTTGTGTTTGCAAATAGGTAGTGTTCAGCCTATTTCCTCCCTATGGTAGTTCATGGGTTCAACTGCTTCTTTTTGTTTTTACAGCTTCTTTTTGCCTTGTCTCTTTTAGTACAAGCTGATATAACTTGATTAAAAAATTTGTGGACTTCTACTCTTCGGTTATATAACAACCCTTTAGACAGAAGCCATACCCAGCAGCCTCTCTAGGAGAAAGTCTTTATTCAGCACTTTTAAGTGTTGTCATTCTCATCTGGCCTTTATCTTTTCTTATAAGAATCTATGAAATATTTCCATCATTGTCTTTGCATGTATATTTGTCCTTTTTCTCTGGATTCTTCCTTTCTTCCCTTTCCCTCCTTCTTTTCTTCCTCCCTCCTTCCTTTTTTTTTTTTTTTTTTCCTTCTTCTTTCTCTCTCATTACTATTATTTTTTGGCTATGCAAGGTCTTCGTTGTGTGTGGGCTGTTGCTTTAGTAGCAGTATCAACTCCACTCTCCACGTCAACTCAGTGCATTCACTGTGTTCTGCTTGTGCTTTGTGGCCCTTACCTGTGATCCAGAAAGTAGCTTCATGCAGAAAGCCAGGATGAACGGGAGACTCACCTGGTGTGTTACCCTTCTGCCGTAAATCATAATCATGGGGAGCAACCTTCTGGCTAATGACTGAAAACAAAACAATTGCCTTATTTACTTTGTTAAGGTTATAGTTATTGTAGTTGGAGGGTTAGTTTGGAACCAATTATGTTAGAGTTAACACTCTATCTCATATGAAAATTTTAGAAATGAAGCTTTCACATAGTTTGTAATTAATGATGTCTCTGTGCCTGTTAGTCACTCAGTCGTGCCTGACTCTTTGCAACCTCATAGACTGTAGCCCGCCAGGTTCCTCTGTCTGTGAGATTCTCCAGGCAAGAAATCTGTAATAGGTTGCCATTTCCTTCTCCAAATTAATGTTATCTGGATAATAAAAAAAGGATGTGAAATGAATATGTCCTACTTACTTTTTAAGACTACTGTATTTTGGGCTGTAGTGATGACATTCGTATTCATTTGGTATTCTTACTCAAAAAAAGGGTTATTGCTTTTATCTAGTGTATTTATAATAGACTGTATATTTTCATATCTCTGCTATTGAATAGGAGCATAAAGTGTGAGAGTACATGGGCTTTCAGATTCAAATATATCATAATTATTGTTCCATTTGTGTTAATTAAAATGTGTATATTCCTCAAATTGCTAAAACTTCCTAACCTTTCATCTTGTTTTACATAGAAGCAATAGTTGATAGTTCAAATAGTTCTTGTTAAGATTAAATGAGTTAATGGAAGTGCAAGTACTTAGTTGATTTGCAGACAAAGATGGCACTGATCAATTTTAGTTTTTATCTTTGTATTGTGACAAATCAAGTTATTTTGTAAATCAGATGATAGTATTGCATAGTTAGATCACACTTGCAGGAATGACTTATTTACATTTTTGATTAGTCTTCATTTGCAACAGTGAAAACTTTTTATTTTTAAATATAACATCATTCCCTTGTAATATTCATTCACATTATCGGTCAACTTGTTAAATATTTTTTAAAACTCATTAAGAAGAATCAGTGGAGCTCCAGAGTTGTAAAACTAAGCAGTGATTCATTTTGTTTATTGTACACTGGAAATCAGTGGGAAGGTGAATTGTTGACAGTGTAATTGTTATTATGTCCATATACTTTATGCGCATACATACTTTGCTGATGTTATCTGATATTATTCAGCAAAAACCATTTGCACATACCTGAGAAATCTAAGGCTTAAAGTTCAAGTAGGCTAGATTACGTAATGTCAGAGCCAGAATTGGAGACAGATCAGCAAAATAGAGTTTTGCCATTTCTACACATGTGAGGATCCATGCGAAGGGACATTTAAAGCTCTGTGTTGCATGGAGAAGCACTAAGGTCAAAGCAATCTGGATAAATTGATGGATGACCAATATTTTAGATACCTAACACATGTATGTTAAAAATGAATTTAGAGATCAGAAGATGTGACTGCTACTGCTTGAAAAATAAGCTCTCTGTTTTTCTGATATTCAAATCTATAGGACCAGTCTCTTCTTAATGCCACTAGCAAAACAAGTAACTCTGCCTCATGCTATGTCCATTTCTTGTTTCCTCAGTATTTCTCATGGGCAGTAATTAAATATTTAGGACAGGAAAGATTTTTTTTTCTAGTTTGTTTTGGGGTTAGGTTACTCCAAGGTTTCTTGAGTTACCCCAAGGTTTATTTCCTTCCAATTCATTTCCTAGGAAAATAATAGCACATATTATAGTATGACTAAAAATTTGTATAGACAAGTTATAGAAAAGGACCAACTTTACATTTTTATTTACTGGTATTTTTTTGTTTGTTTTTGAGCTTCAGAAGAGAGGAGTTGAATAATAAACAGATGCACTGAACTTGAAGGAAAAATGCTTTTCATTGTTAAAGATTGAAATGTAAGTTGCAAGCATAATTTTGTTTTACTGCACACATATAGCGAATTTTTAAGGAACAAGAAGTTTATTGCATCAAGGACAGCATGAGTCAATGGTTTTAGGGGATTTAATAATAACCATGAAAAATCTTCAGTATGATATATTGGCTGTGACATATCTTATAAAGTGTCATGTAGAACTTGCTGAATTGTATCATTGAAGGCTACAATCCTTAGAACAGAGAAAGTTCTTTAAATGTAGGTCATTGTGCTCTTTTGTATAATCAGATAGAAGTAGCAGGAGAACTTTTTTGATGCTTAAACAAGGAAAATGAAAACCATATTATTAATTCATTTTAAGATACAGCTCATAATGGTTACAGCATAAGCGACACTCTTATCTAAATGTCAATTAATAGAGTGAACCTTCAGAAGACTGAGAATACAGTTTTAATAATAATATATTTGATATGAAAAAGTAAACTATTCAAAATGTTGTTTGACGTTCTGTTTTATCTATTTTGAAAAGTAGTGTGAATTGAGCAAATGGGATAATATCCAATCAATGATCTGGTTGCAAAAAATGTTATTTCGTATCACTCCACCTCTACTGATAATCAGGTATACCTCAAACATAAGAATCTACTCTAAGAAGTTTCAGTTACAATAAAAGGAAATCTTAGTTGAAATAACCATTTGAAAGTAACCAAGCAATGATACTGTGGTAATATGCAGATCTCTGAATCAATGCCTCGATCTAGTAGTAAATAGAACCTAACCATTATAGAACCTACAAAAACATCAGTTCAGTTCAGTCACTGTCATGTCCAACTCTTTGTGACCCCATGGACTGCAGCACGCCAGGCCTCCCTGTCAATCACCACCTCCCAGAGATTACCCAAACTCATGTCCATTGAGTCAGTGATGCCATCCAACCATCTTATCCTCTGGCGTCCCCTTCTCCTCCTGCCTTCAGTCTTTCCCAGCATCAGGGTCTTTTCAGATGAGTCAGTTCTTCACATCAGGTGGCCAAAGTATTGGAGTTTCAGCTTCAACATCAGTCCTTCCAATGAATACCCAGGACTGATCTCCTTTAGGATGGACTGGTTGGATCTGCTTACAGTCCAAGGGACTCTCAAGAATCTCCTCCAACACCACAGTTCAAAAGCATCAATTCTTTGGCATTGGGCTTTCTTTATGGTCCAACACTCACATGCATACATGACAGCTGGAAAAACCATAGCTTTGACTAGACGGAACTTGGTTGGCCAAGTAATGTCTCTGCTTTTTAATATACTGTCTAGTTTGGTCATAGCTTTTCTTCCAAAAAGCAAACATTTTAAATTTCATGGCTGCAGTCACCATCTGCAGTGATTTTGGAGTCCAAGAAAATAATGTCCCTCATTGTTTCCTTTGTTTCCCCATCTATTTGCCATGAAGTGATGTGACCGGATGTCATGGTATTAGTTTTTTGAATGTTGAGTTTGAAGCCAACTTTTTCACTCTCCTCTTTCACTTTCATCAAGAAGCTCTTTAGTTCTTCTTCACTTTCTGCCATAAGGGTGGTGTCATCTGCATATCTGAGGTTATTGATATTTCTCCCTGCAATCTTGATTCCAGCTTGTGCTTCATTCAGCCGCGCATTTCTTATAATGTACTCTTCATAGAAGTTAAATAAGCAGGGTGACAATATACAGCCTTGACATACTCCTTTCCCCATTTGGAACCAGTCTGTTGTTTCATGTCCAGTTCTAACTGTTGCTTCTTAACCTGCATACAGATTTCTCAGGAGGCATGTCAGGTGGTCAGGCATTCCCATCTCTTGAAGAATTTTCCACAGTTTCCTCTGATCCACACAGTCAGAGGCTTTGGCATAGTCAATAAAGGAGAAGTAGATATTTTTCTGGAATTATCTTGCTTGTTCTATGATCCAGTGGATGTTGGCAATTTGATCTCTTGTTCCTCTGCCTTTTCTAAATCCATCTTGGATATCTGGAATTTCTTGGTTCATGTAGTATTGTAGCCTGGCTTGGAGAAGTTTGAGCATTACTTTACTAGCGTGTGAGATGAGTGCAATTGTGTGATAGTTTGACCATTCTTTCATATTACCTTTCTTTGAGACTGGAATGAAAACTGACTTTTTCCAGTCCTGTGGCCACAGCTGTCTTTTCCAAAGTTGCTTGCATATTGAGTGCAGCAGTTTCACAGCATCATCTTTTAGAACTTGAAATAGCCCAGCTGGAATTCCATCACCTCCATTAGCTTTGTTCGTTGTGATGCTTCCTAAGGCACACCTCAGACTCCTGGATGTCTGGCTCTAGGTGAATGGTTATCTGGGTCATGAAGATCTTTTATGTATAGTTCTTCTGTATGTTCTTGCCATCTTTTCTTAGTATCATCTACTTCTGTTAGGTCCATCCCATTTCTGTTTTTTATTGTGCCCATCTTTGCATGAAATATTCCCTTGGTATCTCTATTTTTCTTGAAGAGATCTCTAGTTCTTCCCATTTGATTGTTTTCCTCTTTTTATTTGCATTGACCACTGAGGAAGGCTTTCTTATCTCTCCTTGCTATTCTTTGGAACTCTACATTCAGATGGGCATATCTTTCCCTTTCTCCTTTCACTTTGGCCTATCTTCTTTTCTCAGGTATTTATAAAGCCTCCTCAGACAGTCATTTTGCCTTTTTTGCATTTCTTTTTCTTGGGGATGGTCTTGATCACTGCCTCTTGTACAATATCATGAACCTCCATCTATATTTCTTCAGGCACTCTGTCAGATCTAATCATTTGAATCTGTTTGTCACTTCTACCCTATAATCATAATGGATTTGATTTAGGTCATACCTGGATGGTCGAGTGGTTTTCCCTACTTTCTTCAATTTAAGTCTGGATTTGCAATAAGAAGTTCTTGATCTGAACCACAGTAAGCACCCAGTCTTTTTTTTTTTTTTTTTTTTTTTTTTGCTGACTGTATAGAATTTATCCATATTTGGCTACAAAGAATATAATCAAACTGAGTTTGGAATTGACTGTCTGCTAATGTCCCTGTGTTGCATCATTTCTTTTTCTGTTGGAAAAGGGTGTTTGCTGTGACCAGTGAGTTCTCTTGGCAAAACTCTTCTGACAAAATGTGGTCCAGTGAAGAAGGGAATGGCAAACCATTCAGGATTCTTGCCTTGGGAACCCCATGAACAGTATGAAAAGGCAAAAAATATGACACTTAAGGATGAATTCCCCAGGTCAGTAGGTGCCAAATACACTACTGGAGAAGAGTGGAGAAGGAACTCCAGAATGAAGAGACAGAGAGCCAGAGCGAAAACAATGCCCAGTTGTGGATGTGACTGGTAATGGAAGTAAAGTCCAGTACTGTAAAGAACAATATTGCATAGGAACCTGGAATGTTACGTCCATGAATCAAGGTAAATTGGAAGTGGTCAAACAGGAGATGGCAAATGGCAAGAGTTCAATCAGTGAACTAAAATTGACTGGAGTGGGCAAATTTAATTTGGATGACTATTATATCTACTCCTCTGGGCAACAATCCCTTAGAAGAATTGGAGTAGCCCTCATAGTCAACAAAAGAGTCCAAAATGCAGTACTTTGTGCAGTCTCAAAATGACAGAATGATCTCTGTTTCCAAGGCAAACCATTCAGTATCACAGTAATCCAAGTCTATGCCCCAATCTCTAATGCCGAAGAAGCTGAAGTTGAGCAGTTCTAAGATGACCTACAAGACCTTCTACAAAACCATGAAAATGTGCTTATATGAACATCTTTTTTCCATAATAACAAAAATTAATTCATTGAGTATGCTGTTGTAAACCATTAGAAAGTAGAGATATATTAAGTAGTTTAGCATTTTTTGAATATAAGGTTGTGTATCTGAAAATGTCTGTTACTAGGTGTTGTGAGTACTTGGGCTTATTCTATTTCCCCATTGCCTCAAAACTTTTTTCTAAAGCTGGCTTTCCATGTCTCAAAGACTTTTCTTTCCTATTGTATGCTTAATCTGCAGTATAGTCTTTCTAAAAATTCAATCTGATAGAGAAAACCCCCCATTAAAAATCCAGGTAGTTCACTATTGCTTTCAGATCAAGTCTCAGCTGTTCGCCATGGTTTCAGTTCAGTTCAGTTCAGTCGCTCAGTCATGTCCGACTCTTTGCGACCCCATGAGCTGCAGCACACAAGGCTCCCTGTCCATCACCAAACTCCCAGAACCTTCCCAAACTCATGTGCATTGAGTCAGTGATGCCATCCAACCATCTCATCATCTGTCGTCCCCTTCTTCTCCTGCCCTCAATCTTTCCCAGCATCAGGGTCTTTTCCAATGAGTCAGCTCTTTGCATCAGGTGGCCAAAGTATTGGAGTTTCAGCTTCAACATCAGTCCTTCCAATGAACACCCAGGACCGATCTCCTTTAGGGATGGACTGGTTGGATCTCCTTGCAGTCCTCACCATGTTTTACTTACTTTCATATGGTTATTCAAGATATTGCCCATTTGCATCTGTCCAGGCCCATCTCTTACCTTATATTCTAGCTCAAGGCATTTAGGACTGTTCTTCTATTTTACCTTAGTTAGGAAACTAAAACCCTTTACACATCAATTCATGCAAAAGCACACTGTACTAGGGGTGAAGAAAGAATAGTTCTCTGTTCAACCAAGGTTTGATTGCAGTTTCAGCTTAAAACATCCACTACAAACATAAAACAATTAAATGTACTAATACTTACGTATACATACACAGACAAGCATATATATTGTTAAGGAAAGAAAATTAGGCTAATGTTTTATATTTGCATAGGCTGGACACTCTGTGAATAGGGACCTGTCTCTGCTCACTGTAGTAAAATGCCTGATCATTGGAGATCATCCATAAAAAATATGTTGAATGAGTGAATATATAAAATTAATGCCAAAACTTCTAGGTCAGTATATAATTTGGATCCTAATTTATGTTAACAGAATTCTCACTGTGTTATGTAAAGACTACCTTATTGTTAATTTTCCTCTTCTCAGGTTGATTTTATGCACATTTCTAAGGGCCAAAATGTAAATGTTAAATATACAGAAAAATGCCAACTAAAAGTCAGTATGCTTTTTTAATATCAGTTTCAAAGTACTTATTCTATCTTGTCAAACATATGATTAAAAATAAATCAATGAAGAGATTGCATTTGCTATTCTGAATATAAAAATATTATATTGCATGTGCCTTATAATGATGGATGAAAAACATGATACATTTTTTATATAAAATCATATTCTCCAGATATATATCATCCCAAAGTCATAAAGTATTCTAATAATTCTCTTTGCCTTTTATTATACCCAATTATAGGAAATTTACTCCCTGCAAATTCCTTTGTTCCTTCTGGAAAAAGACAATATTTTGTAATTAGATTCTAACACTGACTGTTCATTTTACTCTCCTTTAAAGAAGAGGTCCAGCAAAATCCACTAATAAAATGCTCTTTTTGACTGTGAATTTTGTTTTACAATAGTTTCAATTACAATATAAAGATCCCCTGGTATAGGAAGTGGCAACCCACTCCAGTGTTCTTGCCTGGAAAATTCCATGAACAGAGGAGCCAGACGGGTTACAATCCATGGGGTTGCAAAGAGTAGGACGTGAAAGAGTGACTGAACATGTATGCAAATGGCAGTATTCCACATATATTTAAATATGGATGTCTCTTAATGTAATTCAGTCGTTTCACTGAGTGGTTACTGGCTCTTTTGGGGGCATTCCTCTCATGTCCAATACCTGTTCGTCTCTTCTAATTCTATCAGGGTAACGAAAATGTTTGACTCAGCCCATATCTAGAAGCTACTGAGGCCCTTGCAACAGATGTTTCATTCCCTCATTAGCAGAGCAGATGCTTAACAAGTATGTGTTTAGTAAATTTTATGAATGAGGGCAAATGATGTTAAAGTGCTGCACTCAATATGTCAGCAAATTTGGAAAACTCAGCCATGGCCACAAGACTGGAAAAGATCCATTTTCATTCCACTCCTAAAGAAAGACAATGCCAAAGAATGTTCAAATTATCGGACAATTGTTTTCATTTCACATGCTAGTAAAGTTATACTCAAAATTCTTCAAGCTAGGCTTCAACAGTATGTGAACTGAGAACTTTTACATGTACAAGGTTTGAAAAGGCAGAGAAACCAGAAATCAAATTGCCGACAACATGATGCCAACATTGGATCATAGTGAAAGCAAGCAGATTCCAGAAAGTGTCTACTTCAAAGCCTTTCTGTGGATCACAACAAACTATGGAAAATTCTTAGAGAGATAGGAATACTAGACAACCTTACTTATCTCATGAGACACCTGTGTGCAGATCAAAAGCAACAGTTAAAACCTTACATGGAATAACTGACTGGCTCAAAATTGAGAAAGAATTTTATCAAGGCTGTATATTGTCACCCTGCTTATTTAACTCCTATGCAGGGTACATCATGCAAAATGCTGGGCTGGTTGACTCACAAGCTGGAATCAAGATTGCTGGGAGAAATATCAGCAACCTCAGATATGTAGATTATAACACTCTAATGACAGAAACCAAAAAGGAACTAAAGAGCCTCTTGATGAGGATGAAAAAGGAGAGTAAAAAAGCTGGCTTAAAGCTCAACATTCAAAAAACTAAGATCATAGCATCTGGTCTCATCAATTTATGGAAAATTGAAGGAGAAAAAGAGGAAACTGGCAGATTTTATTTTCTTGGTCTCCAAAATCAATGTGGATGCTGACTGCTGCCATAAAATTAAAAGACACTTGCTCATTGGAAGGAAAGCAATAACAAACCTATACCACATATTAAATTAAAAAAACAGAGACATTACTTTGCCAACAAAGATTGGTATAGTTGAAGCTATGGTTTTTTCTAATAATTATGTATGGGTATGAGAGTTGGACCATAAGGAAGGCTGAGCACTGAAGAACTGGTGCTTTTGAACTGTTGTGCTGGAGAAAACTCTTGAGAGTCCCTTGGACTGCAAGGAGAACTTGTCAACCCTAAAGGAAATCAACCAGGAATATTCACTGGAAGGACTGATGCTGAAGCTGAAGCTCCAGTATCTTGACCACCTGATGCAAAGATCCAACTCTTTGGAAGAGACCTGGATGCTGAGAAAGATGGAAAGCAATAGGAGAAGGTGATAAGAGGGTGTGATTTTTAGATAGTATCACTGACTCAATGGGCATGAATTTGAGCACACTCCGGGAGATACTGAAGGACAGGGAAGCCTGATGTCCTGCAGTTCACGGGGTCACAAAGAATTGAACACAACTTAGCTACCAAAGGACAACCACCACGAATAATGATAG
Organism: Bubalus bubalis; assembly: GCF_019923935.1. Classification (NCBI taxonomy): domain Eukaryota; kingdom Metazoa; phylum Chordata; class Mammalia; order Artiodactyla; family Bovidae; genus Bubalus; species Bubalus bubalis. The sequence continues at coordinate 75,288,526 of NC_059159.1, forward strand.
TAAAGAGGCTGGGGTCAGAGAGACTAATGTTTGGAAATCAACTTGTTACATACTAGCTGTGTGCCCTTAAAATTTGACCCCTCTCCTGTTATAGTGGGCATAATTCTTGGATTGTTTGGAGTATTAAAAAAGATAATAGGCAAAATTCATAGATATCTTAATTATTGAAGTAGCTAATACATGAGACATGAACTCGGGCAAACTCCAGGGGATAATGAGGGACAGGGAAGCCCTGCATGCTGTGTGCAGAGGGTTGCAAAGAGTCAGACATGACTTCGTGACTGAATAACAGCAATATATGAGCATTTAGAACAGTGACACAGAGCTGGTTTCATAAACATTTATTATTATTAACAGTGGTATTGTCCACCAATATTCACCGCATATTTTCACCATATATCTTAGACACCTTCTTAGTTTCATTTTCTAAACCATTTATAATAGAAATGATTTGGAAGAGATGTAGAAATGCTGAGACAGACAAGACCTTGAGGAACTTGTCAGATTACAGCCCCTGACCAGGCACAGAACTAGCACAGAATAAAATTACTTTGGCTTCAGAGCATGGCTACGATTTCTGCTTTGTCTCAATTCTGTGATTACTTCCAGGGTTGAGAGCCATAGGTTCTAGGTAGTCTGGAGAGTTCCATCTCTACCCTTCATGGATCCAAAGAAATTTCCGAATCTTTATGTCTCTGGTCTGAGAGATGTTAAGACTAAGCTTCTCTGTTCGTGGTAGGCCTGAAAACCAGACGCTCATGGGGACCTTTATGCAGACCAGAATATACTTTGCAACTTGAATGTGAGGATCCAAGCTGACTAGTTAATCTGGCAAAACTAGGAACCACAGCAGTGGCCTTGGAAGGTTCTTACCTCAATGACCTAGGAAGAAGTATAGTAGCTGATGTTTGTACTCCTGAGTCATACATATCATTCCTAACTTTCCTTAGCCTCATTTTTTAAATCTGAAAATAAATGTGTTTCCTTAAATCTATAAAATATTTTTCTTGACTGTAACATTCTATGAGATCAAACCCCAGATCCAGCATAGGTGATATAAATCACGTGGGAGAAACATAAAGCTCCTATGTGTGAACAATAACAATATGTTATTGTTCAGTCACTAAGTCGTGTCCAACTCTTTGCAGCGCCTATGGACCGTAGCCCACCAGGCTGCTCAGTCCATGGGGTTTTCCAGGTAAGAGTACTGGAGTGGACTGCCATTTTCCCTACCCAGGGATTGAGCCTGTGTCTCCTGCATTGGCAGGCAGATTCGTTACCACTGAGCCACCAGGGAAGCCCATCCTACAGTGTACTCCTACAATAGTGTTCACGCTGAATAGGTAACAGTGTACGTTGAAGTGAGAGAAGATTCTGGAAAGAGAAAGCTATGGAGAAAAATCTTCTGACTGATGAAACAGAGAAAGAACTGATATGAAAGTGTCAAAAGGTTTTTTCTATTTTCCTTTAAACAGCACCTCTGGCCTGATGTCTTTGAACTCACCAGAAAGAGTCTCTCAAGTTGACTCCAATGCCTAAGGGAAAGTTGAAGGATCTAAAATCTTGACCATGAGCCCCAGGGAATGTACATTTTTAATCAAGAGTGGGGGTGTTGGGAACATTATTGCTACTTGAATGCCAAGGTATTTAAGTTTTAAAGCAAAAACAAAAAACCCTGGAGACCTGCTGACACCCTCTTGTCCTGCTTCTGATCACTTGCATGGATTTAGACTAAGGCTTTTTATACGTAAACAGAGCCTCAACGACATCCTGTGGGGAAACTCTGGCAAGTAGTCACCTGTGATTAATGAGCTACAAAACGTCACCCTCATACTATTTAAATATAAGGGGAAAACATTCTCAGAGAGGGAACGATCTCCTGAAAGGAAGCAATTCACAGAAGGAGGTTTGCTTTTTTAATTGCCACATCCTTCACCACCTGCTTTCCCCGATTTAGCTGGAAAACTAAAAGGAGTCACAGGTCTGTTTGTTAAAACATTTATATGCAGTATTGCCTGAAGATAATTAATATGGAAAATGATGATTTCCTGACAGTGTCTATAATTTTGTTTCAGTTGAGAAAGGAAGAAATTCTAGAGACCAAAACTGTATTTTTAGCATAGGTTTATGCTGTATGCTATGTATTTGGGGCCGTCTGAAGATACCCATATGACTTTAATGATGTCTGATATTCATTGCATAGATACCATATTCCCAGAAGTATACATTGTTTTTTGGTGTTGCTTTTTTTAATTATATTGGAGTATTTTGAAAGTGAAGTCACTCAGTTGTGTCCCACTCTTTGTGACCCCATGGACTGTAGCCTACCAGGCTCCTCCCTCCATGGGATTCTCCAGGCAACAGTACTGGAGTGGGTTGCCATTTCCTTCTCCAGGGGATCTTCCCAACCCAGGGATCGAACCCAGGTCTCCCGCATTCCAGGCAGATGCTTTAACCTCTGAGCCACCAGGGAAGCCCATATTGGGTTATAGTTGGTTGATTAACAGTGTTATCTTAGTTTCAGGTGTACAGCAAAGTGATTCCTTTATACTTTTACATGTATCTTTCCTTTTTAATGGAGAAGGCAATGGCACCCCACTCCAGTACTCTTGCCTGGAAAATCCATGGATGAAGGAGCCTGGTAGGCTGCAGTCCATGGGGTCGCGAAGAGTCAGACACAACTGAGTGACTTCACTTTCACTTTTCACTTTCATGCATTGGAGAAGGAAATGGCAACCCACTCCAGAGTTCTTGTCTGGAGAATCCCAGGGACGGGGAATCCTGGTGGGCTGCCATCTATGGGGTGATCGTTTTTTCATCTAGGTTATTACAAAATATTAATTAGAGTTCCCTGTGCTATTCAGTAGGTCCTTGTGCATATCTGTTTTAAATCTAGCAGTGTATATATGTCAAATCCAAGCTCCCAATGTATCCCTCATCTGAACTTTCCCTTTTGGTAACCACACACCTTTCCCCTTTGGTAACCAAAAGTTTGTTTTCTATATCAGTGAGTCTGCTCCTCTTTTCTAAATAAGTTCATTTGTTTCATTTTTTTAGATTACAAATATAAGCAGTATCATGGGTTATTTGTTTTTCTCTGTGATCTACTTCATTTAGATAATATCCAAGTCTATCCATGTTGCTGCAAATGAAATTATTTCATTCTTTTTAATGGCCAATATTTCATTTTATATATGTACCATCTTCTTCATCCGTTCTTCTGTCAGTGGAGATCTGGGCTGCCTTCATGCCTTGACTATTGTAAATAGTGCTGCAGTGAACACTGTGGTGTATGTATCTTTTCAAATTATGGCTTTCTCTGGATAAATGCCCGGGAATGGGATTGCTGGGTCATATGGTAGCTCTATTTTTAGTTTTTAAAATAATGTCCATACTGTTTTCTGCAGTGGCTGCATGAATTTTATATTTCCATCAAAAGTATAGTAGGGCTCCCTCTTCGCCACATCCTCTGCACCGTATTTTTTGTTGACTTTTTGATGATGGCCATTCTTACTGATGTGAGATGGTATCTCATTGTAGTTTTGATTTGCATTTCTCTAATAATTTGCAATGTTGAGCATCTTTTCATGTGCCCAAGAAGTATACATTTTGAACCTTCTTTTTTCAAATAAAGAGTAAGGAAATCAATCCAAGGTGACATAATAATTGCCATATTAATCATCAATAAAATGATTCTACTTTATTCAGATTCTTTAGGAAAATTTTCTATTCCCTTTTAGTTTGATGTACTCATAAAAACATTTTAGAGCAGGTAGACAAACCAGTTCTTTATCAGTATCACGTCTTTAATGTAAGTAGCAGATTTCCTAAAAGGCATCATCCCTGTTTTAATGCTGTTGATATGAGAGAAAGGGTTCTATCTGTCAAGATTATCTTGCTGAAATTACAAGGTTATTAAATTATTGCTGACTTTTTTTTGTGCATGTGTTTTCATACTTACTAATTTTAGAATCTAAATTCCCTTCAACACCCACCCCAAATAATCAGACCATCTACCATAAGGGGGGATTGGAAATAGTATAAGCATCAAAATATTTATAAAAATCATGAAAACAGATGAATCTGTCTTTTAACTCAGAGAAATACTTCAAACCCTCTAATCCTTGTCTTTTTCTTTATAAAATGGGAAGAGCAACACCTGTATTACATGGGCACCGTTAGGACTGAGTGAAATTCTGTGCTGCACTTGAGGTAATACACAGAATCCCAATCTCACATAATCCTAATCACTCATCAACTTTCGCATACAAGCAGGAGGCTACTCTTATTCTTAATCATTAGAATTGTCTTTCCTCCTCCTCTCGTCTATTTATTCTCTTTGGCTCTCTCCTTTGACCTTTCTTTTTACTTCTCAAATTCTTCTTTATTAAGAATGTTCAAGGATACAGGGGGGGAAAGAAGTAGTGAAGTCTATTCCAGAGAAGACTTCACTCCCCACCAAGATGAGGCATCTCAGTGATTAAAAAATGTTGAAAGCCATATGCTAACACATTTGATGTTACAGTAAGTAAAATTTACATTTACAGATTGAAAACTATAAAATAAGGAAATTATGTAGACAAAATAGAGAATTGCAAATAATTACTTTATCCTATAAAATGTATGATATCTCATGAAGTTAGATTTTCTTTATGTAAAAGTAGAGGTTATGTCTCATTATACCATAAACAAATTTTAAGACATTAAAAGTATAACCATATTTTATATTAATAATAATAAAGCAAGAGATTGATGTTTTAGAGACTGCAATAAAAAATAATATCTTTAAACCTTGCACTAAACTCAGTAGTTTAATTGCCTTACTAATGTTTATAAGGTGATGTTTCTGTATTTTCAAACTAATTGTTTCTTGATAAAGTATGTCTTAATAAAAGTGTGTAATTCCCCACTGTTGCATGGTTGAAAAGTTACACTTAACATGTGATTTTTATACTTGAATATAATTAAATAATTAACTATAAACAGGTTTATCCCATATACTAGAAATTAACCAACTAGATAATAGATAGCATCATCTACTCAATGGACATAAAGTTAAGCAAACTCTGAGAGACAGTGGAGAACAGAGGAGCCTGGTGTGCTGCATTCCATGGGATCACAAAGAGTTGGACACAACTTAGTGACTGAACAACAAAAAGAAATTAACCAGACTTAAATTCAGTTTTTTTTTTTTTAGGATCTAAAAAAACACTTGCATATGAATAAATTCAACTAATCTTAAGAAGAGTCTTCAGTAAATAAACTGCATGCTTGATCAGTTTCTGCATGTTTGGTTTTTCTGCATAAAATACAATCGTATATACATTAGCAAGTTACATTTTTGCCATAATGTTGCTAAATACATAGTGTTTTCTTCCTTAGGATTATCCTGCTTAAAGTTTACATTATCTCTAAATTGCAAACAAATTCATTTTAAAGAAAGTTAAAAATAACAAAAATAAAATTATTTGACATTTCTTTCAGAAGAAATGTCATGTCTTATGGAAATACCTCTGAAGAGCTACTCACTTTAAGAATGTTTTTATGCAAAATATGATTTGTTGCTTTTATACATGAAAGAGTAACGAATTCAAGCTCATGAGTGAATAATTGTGATTTGATCATTTAGAGATCAAATCCCTTTAAATATTTCAAGGAATCAAAAGTAAGATAGAACAAAAACATTTTATTATGTTCTTTTAGTGATAAATAGGGAAGCCAATGATTGGCTACTGAGCTTAAGTCTATTTTTGTTATCATTTTTAGGAAATAGTGCCATCTAAGCAATGGCGTTTCAAGTGTAAATAGTCTTTAAAAAGTAGGAACATTCTCCCAAATCATCCCACTCTGTATAATAGGCTCCAGTTTCATCCACCTCATTAGAACTGATTCAAATTTATTCTTTTTAATGGCTGAGTAATACTCCATTGTGTATATGTACCACTGCTTTCTTATCCATTCATCTGCTGATGGACATCTAGGTTGCTTCCATGTCCTGGCTATTAGAAACAGTGCTGCGATGAACATTGGGGTACACATGTCTCTTTCCCTTCTGGTTTCCTCAGTGTGTATGCCCAGCAGTGGGATTGCTGGATCATAAGGCAGTTCTATTTCCAGTTTTTTAAGGCATCTCCACACTGTTCTCCATAGTGGCTGTACTAGTTTGCATTCCCACCAACAGTGGAAGAGGGTTCCCTTTTCTCCACACCCTCTCCAGCATTTATTACTTGTAGACTTTTGGATCGCAGCCATTCTGACTGGAGTGAAATGGTACCTCATAGTGGTTTTGATTTGCATTTCTCTGATAATGAGTGATGTTGAGCATCTTTTCATGTGTTTGTTAGCCATCTGTATGTCTTCTTTGGAGAAATGTCTATTTAGTTCTTTGGCCCATTTTTTGATTGGGTCGTTTATTTTTCTGGAACTGAGCTGTAGGAGTTGCTTGTATATTTTTGAGATTAGTAGTTTGTCTGTTGCTTCATTTGCTATTATTTTCTCCCTTTCTGAAGGCTGTCTTTTCACCTTACTTATAGTTTCCTTTGTTGTGCAGAAGCTTTTAAGTTGGCATTGAAATATGTATCATATCATATATGAAACGAGTCGCCAGTCCAGGTTCAATGCACGATACTGGATGCTTGGGGCTGGTGCACTGGGACAACCCAGAGGGATGGTATGGGGAGGGAGGAGAGAGGAGGGTTCAGGATGGGGAACACATGTATACCTGTGGCAGATTCATTTTGATATATGGCAAAACCAATACAATATTGTAAAGTTAAATAAAATAAAATTAAAAAAAAAACGTAGTAACATGAGGAAGCCCTCTAAATCTCTTGCATGTAACACAATTGCTTTACCAATAAGCATGATAAGCAGGAAACTGCAGTTATAGATGCATTTATTATTATTATTATTATTTTTTGTCTTTTGTGTAGAGGAATATCAGTACATATTTGGATAATCCCCATTGTCGGATAGCAGTGGATGATGTACTGGTCACCCAGATAATCTGATCAGAGTGAAGTCTGAGATCAACTGAAAATAGTTTAACAATGGAAACTTGGCATTTTTCTAGTTGGTGAATTCTGTGCATTAGTTGCTCAGTCATGTCCAGCGCTTGGTGACCCCATGTACTGTAGCCTGCCAGGCTCCTCTGTCCATGGAATTCTCCAGGCAGGAATACTGGAGTGAGTTGCCATTTCCTTCTCCAAAGGATCTTCCCAGCCTGGGGATTCGAATCAAGGTCTCCTACACTGCAGGCATATACTTTACCACTGAGCCACTAGGGAATAGAGGCAGAATTTTAGTTTGATAAAATATACCATGAGTACATTAGTACCTCTACTCAGAACTACAGAGATTTCATTTAACCTCAATAATCTTATTATCTGTGTTTTCTTTTAACTCCAAAAATTTCAGTTCTCAATGAACTCAGTGTAATTAAGTGTTTATTTCAGAATACACTAGAGCAGCGTCAGTGTAAAAATACCATCATTACCACCAACAAATGGGGTCGCACAGAGTCAGACACGACCGAAGTGACTTAGCAGCAGCAGCAGCAGCAGCAGCAGGGAGGTATAATGAAATTGTGCATGTGTGTTAAGTCATTTCAGTCGTGTCCGACTCTTTGTGACCCTATGGACTGGAGCCCACCAGGCTCCTCTGTCCATGGGATTCTCCAGGCATGAATGCCAGAGTGGGTTGTCATACCCTCCTCCAGAGGATCTTCTAAACCCAGTGAGCAAACCTGGTCCCCTGGGCCTCCTGCATTGGCAGGCGGGTGCTTTACCATTGACACCACCTGGGAGCTACATCTTAACTCTTAGGCTGACATGATTGAGTAACTCTGTCCAGTTATGCCACTAATTTAATACACAAGTTCATTTGTTTATATTTAGGGACTGCTGTTTTTAACTCAGTTTTGTTGGATAACTATGTAAGACATTGACAAGATTCTGAAGTCAAATCTACAAAACAAATTACGTTTAGAAAGTATCAGTTTCTTTCTCTGTCCTCCCAAGACTGGTTCTTTTCTCTGCTCTAGGTAACCATTATTTTTAAATTAAAACTTTGGTTTATTCCTGTGTTAAAAAATAGTATGTATATGGAATCATATCATTTTTTTCTCCTTTAGATTGACAGTTGCTTATTATATACACTTTACTCAAAGTTTTTTTTTTTTTTTTTTAATATATTTTAGTGTACTCATTTAATGGCAGTATATAGACTGATTTCTGGCTGTTTTCTTTAAATTAGTTTATTTTTAATTGAAGGTTAATTGCTTTACAGTATTGTTTGTTTCTACCAAACTTCAACATGAAATAGCTATAGGTTTACTCATGTACCCTCCCACTTGAACATCCCTCCCACCTCCCTCCACATCCCACCCCTCTAGGTTGTTACCAGGCCCTGGTTTGAATTCCCTGAGTCATACAGCAAATTGCCATCAGCTATATTTTTTACATATGGTAATATATGTTTCTATGTTACTCTCTCCATACATCCCTCCCTCTCCCTCCTTCCTCCTGTATTGCAGCTCTATTTTACGATAGCTAGGATGTGGAAGCAACCTAGATGTCCAACAAAGGATGAATGGAAAAAGAAGCGATTTTGTATAAACACACACACACACACACACACACACACACAGTGGAGTATTACTCAGCCATCAAAAGGAACACATTTGAGTCAGTCCTGATGAAGTGGATGAACCTAGAGTCCATTACACAGAGGGAAATAAGTCAGAAAGAAAAACAAGTATTGTATACTGACACATATATATGGAATCTAGAATGATGGTACTGATAAACCTTTTTTTTTTGGTGTTGTTGTTCCTTAATAACAGCTTTACATGCATCCTTGCTATTGCTTCAGTTGTGTCCAACTCTTGGCAACCCCATGGACTGTAGCCTGACAGGATCCTCTGTCCGTGGGACTCTTCAGGCAGGAATAGTGGGATGGGTTGCCATGCCCTCCTCCAGGGGATCTTTCAGACCCAGGGATCAAATCTGTGTCTCTTTTGTCTCCTGGATTGGCAGGCAGGTTCTTTGCACTAGAACCACCTGGGAAGCTCAATAACAGTTTTTCTGAAGATATAATTCATATTTTATAAAATTCTTCTGTAATGTACACCTCAGTGGCTTTTAGTTTATTAACAGAGTTGTGCAGCACACCTCTATCTAGGAATATTTTTATCACCCCCAAAAAGCAATACCTTTGTGTTGCTTATCATAAGCAGTCACTTCCCCTTCCCTCATTGCCCCAATGCCACAAAACCACTAATTCACTTTCAGTCTCTATGAATTTGTTGTGTTGAGCTTTTAACATGTATTGAATGATTTGTTATGTTGTCACTCGCTTCTTTAATTTAACATAATCTTTCTGAGGTTTGTCTATGTTATATCAGAACCTTAATCTTTTTAACTTCCAAATTATATCCCATTTTGTGACTATACCATATTTGTTTATCATTCATCCCTTGATGCCCATTTATGGTGTTTTCAGTTTTTGCTTATTCTGACTAATGTTGCTATGGCATTCATGTACAAATATATGTGTAGATCTGTATTTTCAATTTTCTAAGTATACTCCTTGATTGTACTGTATCCCTATGTTTAACATTTTGATCAACTGCTAAACTTTTCTAACTTAGCTGTACCATTTTACAATAACACATTCATTGTTTTATCTTTTTAATTATAGCCATGTTAAAAAGCAAAGGCATTACTTTGCCAATAAAGATCCATCTAGTCAAAGCTATGCTTTTTCCACTGGTCATGTAAGGGTGTGAGAGTTGGACCATAAGAAAGCTGAGTGCCAAAGAATTAATGCTTTTGAACCGTCTTGTTGGAGAAGACTCTTGAGAGTCTCTTGAATTACAAGGAGATCAAACCAGCCCATCCTAAAGGAAATCCTTCCTGGATATTCATCGGAAGGACTGATGCTGAGGCTAAAGCTCCAATTATTTGGCTACCTGATGCTAAGAACTGACTCATTGGAAAAGACCCTAATGCTGGGAAAGATTAAAGGTAGGAGGAGAAGGGGATGGCAAAGGATGAGATGGTTGGATGGCATCACTGACTCAAAGGACATGAGTTTGAGCAGGCTCTGGGAATTTGTGATGGACAGGGAAGCCTGGCGTGCTGCAGTCCATGGAGTTGTGAAGAGTTGGACCCAAATGAGCAACTGAACTGAGTGAGTGTGAAGTGGTTCCTCAATTGCTTTTTTAAAATTAATTTATGGTTTTAATTGGATGATAATTTTTTCCAATGTTGGGTTATCTCTCTCTCTCTAAACACACACACGCACATATCTATCTATCTATCTATCTATACACACGCACACACATATATATATGTATGTATGTAAACCACATATATATAAATATATATATATAATGAAGACATATGTATTAACCACATATATATTTACCATATATACAACACATATATTAACCATATATATATATATATATACACACACATATATATGTACACACATGTATGTGGGATATATATGCATATATCCCTTCCCTCTTGTGGTTAATTCAGCTAATATTTAATGATGGTGAACATAGTTTCATATGCCTGTTGGCCATTTGTATATATTCTTTAAAAAAAAGTTTATTCAGATCTTTTGATAATTTTAAAGGGAGTTATTTATCTTTTATCATTGAGTTATGAGATTTCTTTGTGTATTCTGAATAAATTCCCGTGTTAGATAGTTTATTGAAAATATTTTCTTTCATTCTATGAGTTTTCTTTTCAGTTTCTTTAGAGAGTTTTATAGCTTTAGCTCCTATGTTTGCATCTGTTATCTATTTGGAGTTAAAATGTATTGTATTGTGTCAAGTAGGGGTCCAGCTTCATTCTTCTGCATGTGAATATTCCATTATCCCAGCAACATTTGTTAAGACTATTCTTAAACAACTTTTGAAAAGATCACTTAGCCTAGAAGACACTGAGTCTCCAACCTGCAGGATCTAATGCCTGATGATCTGAGTTGGAGCTGATATATTAATAAATACATCAAAATAAATCACTTTAATCAAAATAAAGTGCACAATACATGTAAGGTGCTTGAATCATTCCAAAACCATCCCCTCACCTCTGGTTCATGGAAAACTTGCCTTCTGTGAAACCAGTTTCTGGTGTCAAAAATATCGGAGACCATGAGCCTAAGAGACATAATAACAAGTCTCTGGTGGAACCAGAACTGAGTCCTTTGCTGAGCACAGAGTGACCTTACAAGTATATTTATTCCTGATCCTTACTATGGAAAGCAATAGTACCCATAATTGGAGACTAAATGAGCCAGTAGGTACATATGAAAGAAAGTTTTGCTAAAATATCTGTTGGATATATTATTACCAAATAAGGCAGCTTATATATATTGGCTTAAATATATTTGATACATTCTAAAGATAAGGCTACATTCTTTTTCAGAAATTGCAGAGGTACCTTTAAAAACAAGTGTGCTGTGATTTTTTTTTCTAAAACCACCTTGATGAGTGGAATGCGAATTACACAGAAGATTTTAGCTTGAAAATATAAAATAAACATGATATCCATTTGCCATCTGGTGTTTTGTAAATATATTTTGTTTACCCTTTTCAGAAACCCTAAATGAATTTCATAATTGCCTCATTATCTGCAATATGTGAAACCTCCATAGCCATTCTGGTGATTATGACACATGGCTTCCTTAACAAAACAAAAAGCAAAATGAAGAGATAGGTGAAGGAAATTGATGAATCTTTGTGCATTTGTATATAAAAAAAGATGGCTCTTGAAATAACACTGTTCTGAGGTTGCATTGCAGTTTTAAGTAGTGTAACTAATGTCATTTGCTTCAAAAATCTAAGTGCATCATTGAGACTACAAAACATTCTTTGCTAAAAATCAAATCAGAAACAGAGCAGAGTTTAGCAATAAAAGATGATTAGGATGTGTCTTCTATGCTATCTTCCTCTGTCTGTTAGCCTTAATTCTACTCTCCTGTCTTGTAGCATGGATATGTAAGTGCATGATAAAATGCAGATCATTGTTGAGAGAGCCACTTTAGCGGTACATTCTCCTTGCTTTATGATAGCCAATATCTAAATATATAATCCTTGAGAGTCCCTTGGACTGCAAGGAGATCCAACCAGTCAATCCTAAAGGAAGTCAGTCCTGAATATTCATTGGAAGAACTGAAGCTGAAGCTGAAGCTCCAATACTTTGGCGGCTGCTGCTGCTAAGTTGCTTCAGTCGTATCCGACTCTGTGCGACCCCATAGATGGCAGCCCACCAGGCTCCCCCATCTCTGGGATTCTCCAGGCAAGAACACTGGAGTGGGTTGCCATTTCCTTCTCCAATGCATGAAAGTGAAAAGTGAAAGTGAAGTCGCTCAGGCTACCTGATGTGAATAACTGACTCATTGGAAAAGACCCTAATGCTGGGAAAGATTGAAGGCAGGAGAAGGGGATGACAGAGGATGAGATGGTTTGATGGCATCACCAACTCAATGGATATGAGTTTGAGCAAGCTCCAGGAATTGGTGATGGACAGGGAAGCCTGGCATGCTGCAGGCCATAGGATCACAAAGAGTTGGACATGACTGAGTGACTGAACTGAACTGAAATACATAATCTCTGTAACCACAGATAGTTAGAAAGAACTTCACATATAACACAGTAACACTTTAACACAGATACCATTTTGATGCTCGGAGTCACATATATTCTCAAAAAAACTTTATCATGGAACCTTGATGTGTTTGTTCCTGACTCCATTAGGATTCTTTTCAGTTAGTAAACATTTAACAGTAAGTGCATTTTATGAAACATGCACAAGAATCTTGAATGAACTTGATGAAAATTTCTTCCACAGCAACCATTTACACAGAGCTTCTGAATATTCTGGGAATTTATAGGCATTCACCCATGCCTGAATTTATTGTGTGTTCAATGCGATTTGTGTGAATTCATTAAGGGTTTTGTAGTGGAGATACTTTGTTTTGATGTAGATTCTTCCTTTATACTTTACTGATTTCATTATATTTTAGTGTAATTTTCTTCTCTTTCATGATTGTTTTCCTTTAAAAATCCCCTGCTACTGCCCTTGGTCTTGAATCATGTCTGGTTATGCCTTTTATACCAAAATAACTCCCTAGTAGTCATTTGCGGCTCTGGTTTCAATATTGAAGCACAGAAGGGGAAGGATCATGACTTTAGAACACTTATATCTTAAAATAGGATAGAGAGGATGCATTTGAAAAAAAAATTATTAAAAAGTAAGAGAGGGGCAAGTATTTTGCAAAGTAAAACATATGTATATATGCATGTACATATGCATATATACTTACATAAAGGGCACAAATCATAAAAATCCAGCTCAGTGGAGTTTTAGAGAGTAAACACAGCCATATCACCAACACCTTGCAAGATAATTACTAGTATAAGTTTTGAAACTATGTCAAACTATAGTATATGATATGAAGAATGTATTGTTTTGTTTCTGGCTCATTTTGCTGAAACTTTGTGAGATTTGTTAATATTCCTGTGTGAAGCTGAAATTTATTTATTTTAATTTCTGAGTTGTATTTCATTGGACAAATATACAACATTTAATTTATTCTACTGTTGATGGACATTCTTGGAATATTTACAGTCTTGGATATTTCTAATAATCCTACTGTGAAAACTTAAATTTTCTAAGGAGAAATTTATCCCTATTTCCATTGGGCTATATTTACTTGAGTGGAATGCTTAGATCATGAGGCATATTCAACTTTGGAAATATTGCAAACAGTTTTCTAAAATGGTTGTACTAGCGGCACAAGAAAATCAAATTTCATCTTCAAATATACTAGGTAAAACAGGGAATTATATTCAATATCTAGTAGTAATCTATAATGGAAAAGAATCTGAAAAAACATACACATATTCAGTTATAGTTTTATATATCTATATATAAACCAAATTAGTTTGCTGTGCACATGAAACATTGTAAATAATCAACTATATTTCAACAGAAAATTTTAAAAATGTTAGGTATTTTCTACCTTTTTGTTAGCCATTCTCGTGGATGTGTATTAGTACCTCACTGTGTATTGGTGTCTCACTGTGACTTTAATTTTTATTTTCCTTGAGTAATATATTTGATTATTTTTTTAAAATTTATTAGCCATTAGAATTTTCACATTTATTAAGTATCTGTTGTAGTAATTAGCATTTTTTTCTCTATTTAGCTATCAGCTGAATAGCTTGAGTTAGCTATAGTTCTCTATTGAAGCACTTGATTTATATAGGTTGGTAAGAATTTGTTATACACTGTGAAAATGAGTCTTTTGCAGTATGTACAGTTGACTCTTGAACAATGAAACCCATGCATGACATCATATACAGTTCTCTGAACCTTCATTTCTGCATCCACAGATTCAACCAACAGTTGATCATGTGATACTTTAGTAGAATTTACTGAAAAAATTTTGTGTATAAGTGGACCTATGCAGTTCAAACCCATGTTGTTAAGGGTCAGCCATACAGTGTATCTCCACCGTGTAGCATCTTCTATCTAAAATGACATATAAGACATCAAAGAATAGGCAAACTATATGAATAGTTATTTCTCTAAAGAAGGTGCACAATGGCCATTAGGTACATGAAAGATTATTCAACATCAGTAATCATTATGGAAGTGAAAATTAAAAAAAAAAATAGGACACCACTTTATCCCCTCTGGGAAGGCTAAATAAAATTGAGAGTTAATAGCAAATGTTGTTGAGGATGCTGAGGAAACAGAATAGCCATCCATATATTGCTGGTGATGTTAAGTGAAATGCTTTGGAAAATGATTTTGCTGTTCCTCATGATAATAAGCATAGAGTTACCAAATGACTAAGCATTCCCACTGCTAGGTGCAACCTAAGGGAATTGAAAGCACATGTCCCACAAAAAATTTTGTCTATGAATGTTTATAGCAGCATTATTCAAAATAGTCAAAAAGGTGGGAAGAAACCATATGTTCATAAACTAAATGTGGCATAGCTGCACAATGGAATATTAATTGGCAGTCAAAAAGAATAAAATAAAGTATTGGTACATACTGAAACATGGATGAACCTTGAAAACATTATACTAAATTAAAGAAATTAGTCATTAAAGACTTCGTTCGAAAAAAAAAAAAAGACTTCGTTTGTATGATTTCATTTATATGAAATGTACAGAATAGACAAGTTCACAGAAACACAGTTTAGTAGTTTTAGGTACTTAGGAATGAAAGCACTTGATGTGACTTCTACTAAATATGGTTTGGGTGATGAAAATGCCCTTAAATTATATAGTGATGATAGTTTTATAGCTCTATGAATAAAATAAATAAAAACTGTACACGTTTAAAAGGTAAATTATATATGTATTTTACTTTATTAAGCCTGTTTTAAAAAAATACAGCTGGAAACAACCTAAATATTTTCAGTGGGTGAATGAGTAATGATCATGATGTAAGTACATGATGCAGTGTTTAAACACTGAATATGCTGGAAATGTGAATACTAACAGCATTGGATTCAAAAACAATGTTATGTGGATAGGGAAAATTTCAAAAAAAAAGGAAAAAAAAACACTGAATACAGGCTAATGATTTTAATTTTAGTATTTTATGAAAGAGATTGAGACATGGTACAAAGGAATCTTCACTTGTGTTAGTAATGTTCTTAATTCTTAAAAATGATTGTGGCTATAGAGGGTTTCATTGTATTTCTTTTATGACTCATACTTAAATATTTTATAACTGAAAAAAAGAACAGTGATAGTAGAGGACAGGAGACTTAATAGTAAGATTAAAATTAATTACATTCAGGGTTATCTGTAAAATTACGTTCTTTTTGATTCATTAAGTAGAGCAATTTTCTACACATAAATAATAGAGGTCGATTAACTTTGAAAGCAAAAAATCTGTACGTTCATTAACATGAGTATTAAAATCAAAGACGGCACCTTGCCAAATACTTTGAAAGGTGTCCAGTGATCTCAGATTTTTACTGCTAGCACATCGACTAAGAAGTCATCAGGCATATGATAGTACTGGCTTTTCCAGATAACTGCCCATGAAAATTCTGTACTTGCTCTTGCTCAGTGATTGGCCACCCTATCTGCACATTAGGATCACCTAGGGAGATTTTTCAAATGTGCCCCCTAAGCCCTCCCCAGCAGATACTCAGATTTAAGTATTTATGGATGAGGCCTAAGCATTAGCTGCTTTTGAAAACATTCCAGGTTATTCTAATGTGAGACCAGGTTTGAGAGATATTGCTCAAGGCTTTGTGCTTCCTACTTATTTTCTGTGTTCTCTGATCTCTTTTTCCAAATCCAGTTCTTTCTCTCTGGGAGTCTTTGGTATTGATGATCTTTTAAGATCTCTTCTGGCATGCACCTAGTTTTCATTTGATCTTGCCTATCTGGTTACTTTGATTTCAGCTTTCCCTGCAGCCCTGTGAGATGCTTTCTTATATCTTCTCTTCCCAAGCTAACCTCATAGCTCATTTCTCTGGAAGAGTAGCTTTACACATTTGCTAATGAAGTGCCTTGTTGATAAATAAATAAATAAATAGCACATAACCCTTTAAAATTGGTTTTGATATAAAATCACCTTGAAAGCATATGCAAAGATTGAGGAAGATAGCATTCTTTAGCTGCTAACTTAAGGGCATTGCTGATGACTCACAGAATTTCTGAGCCATGCTCTCCTAACTCAGTACTTACTGCACACACATGGGTGCTTAGTTGCCTCAGTCATGTCTGACTCTTTAACCCATCAGGCTTCTCAGTCCATGGCATTCTCCAGGCAAGAATACTGGAGTGTGTTGCCTTTTCTCTTCCAGGAGATCTTCCTGACCCAGGGATCAAGCACTTGTCTTCTGCACTGCTAAACTACCAAGGAAGCACCCCTAACCATACTTAACCATTAATAAAGCAATTAAAAATAATCATCATACAAAGACCAAATATCTCTTGGATAACTGAGATAATATCTGACTTTAGGGAAAGAAAACCCACATTTTTACCTCTAGTCTTTCTACAGTTTTTTATGAAATCCCAGGCCCTAGATCACAGAAAATTCTTCTTTGTTTACTGCTCTGATTGCCTGTATGGTTTCAGCACTTGATTGAAAATGTGCATAGAAACATGGAATTTATGCAGGCCACATAAATTTTGGTTCTGCCATTTAGCCTGTGGCTTTTGATATATTTCTTTGCCCCTTAGCTCTATGTGCTATAAATAGGAGTAATAATGTGTAATTCAAAGAATTTTTTGATAATTAAATTACATATTCCTAAAACTAGCAGATGCTTAGAGGGCTCAAACAAACCTTGTGCACATCAGGACCCAGAGACCCCACAGAAACTGAGACAGAACTGTGTTAGAGTGTCTCCTGTGGAGGTACAGGTCAGCAGTGACCTGCTGCATGGGCAGGGGGGCTGGGTGCAGCAGACCTGGGTATGGTGTATGCCCTCTTGGAGGAGGTCGCCATTAACCCCACCATAGAGCTGCCAGAACTTACAGAGTACTGGGGAAACAGACTCTTGGAGGGCACAAACAGAACATTGTGCACACCAGGACCCAGGAGAAAGGAGCAGTGATGCCACAAGAGACTGACCCAGACTTGCCTGTGAGGGTCCAGGAGTCTCTGGCAGAAGCATGGGTCATAGGTGGCCTGCTGCAGGGTGAAGGCACTGAGTGTAGCATTGCATGCATGGGACCATTTGAAGGACATCACCATTATCTTCATTACATCCACCACAGTTTGGCCTAGGGTCAAATAACAGGGAGAGAACACAGTTCAGTTCAGTTCATCCACTCAGTTGTGTCTGACTCTTTGTGACCCCATGAATTGCAGCACACCAGGCCTCCCTGTCCATTACCAACTCCCAGAGTTCACTCAAACTCATGTCCATCGAGTCAGTGATGCCATCCAGCCATCTCATCCTCTGTCGTCCCCTTCTTCTCCTGCCCCCAATCCCTCCCAGCTTCAGAGTCTCTTCCAATGAGTCAACTCTTCACATGAGGTGGCCAAAGTACTGGAGTTTCAGCTTTAGCATCATTCCTTCCAAAGAACACCTAGGACTGATCTCCTTCAGAATGGACTGGTTGGATCTCCTTGCAGTCCAAGGGACTCTCAAGAGTCTTCTCCAATACCACAGTTCAAAAGCATCAATTCTTCGGAACTCAGTTTTCTTCACAGTCCGACTCTCACATCCATACATGACCACAGGAAAAACCATAGCCTTGACTAGACGGACCTTTGTTGGCAAAGTAATGTCACTGCTTTTGAGTATGCTATCTAGGTTGGTCATAACTTCCTTCCCAGGAGTAAGCATCTTTTAATTTCATGGCTGCAATCACCATCTGCAGTGATTTTGGAGAGAACATAGCCCTGTCCTTTAATAGAAAATTGGATTAAAGATTTACTGAGTATGGCCCCGCCCATCAGAACAAGACCCAGTTTCTCCCTCAGTAAGTCTATCCCATCAGGAAGCTTCCATAAGCCTCTTATCCTTCTCCATCAGAGGGCAGACAGACTGAAAACCACAATTGCAGAAAACTAACCGATTTGATTACATGAACCACAACCTTGTCTAACTCAATGAAACTATGAGCCATGCTTGCAGGGCCACCCAAGACAGACAGGTCATGGTGGAAAGTTCTGACAAACCATGGTCCACAGGAGAAGGTAATAGGAAACCACTTCACTATTCTTGCCTGGAGAACCCCATGAACAGTATGAAAAGGCAAAAAGATAGGATACTGAAAGATGAATTTCCTAGGTCAGTAGGTGCCCGGTATGCTACTGAAGATCAGTGGAGAAATAACTCTAGAAAGAATGAAGAAATGGAGCCAAAGCAAAATCAGTTTTTGGATGTGACTGTTGACGGAAGTAAAGTTGTGGTTGGGACTGGTGATAGAAATAAAGTCCAATGCTGTAAAGAGCAATATTGCCTAGGAATCTGGAATGTTAGGTCCATGAATCAAGGCAAGTTGGAAGTGGTCAAACAGTAGATGGCAAGAGTGAACATTGACATTTTAAGAATCAGTGAAATAAAATGGACTGGAATGTGTGAATTTAACTCAGATGACCATTATATCTACTACTGTGGGCAAGAATCCCTTAGAAGAAATGGAGTAGCCATCATAGTCAACAAAATAGTCTGAAATTCAGTACTTGGATGGAATCTCAAAAATGACAGAATGGTATCCATTCATTTCCAGGGCAAACCATTCAGTGTCACAGTAATGCTGAAGAAGCTAAAGTTGAATGATTCTATGAAGACCTACAAGACCTTCTAGAACTAACACCCAAAAAAGATGTCCTTTTCATTAAAGAGGACTGGAATGCAAAAGTAGGAAGTTAAGAAATACATGGAGTAACAGGCAAATTTGGCATTGGAGTAGAGAATGAAGCAGGGCAAAGGCTAATAGAGTTTTGCCAAGAGAACACCCTGGTCATAGTAAACACCCTCTTCCAACAACACAAGAGAGGACTCTACACATGGACATCACCAGATGGTCAACACCGAAATCAGATTGATTATATTCTTTGCAGCCAAAGATGGAGAAGCTCTATACAGTCAGACAAAACAAGACCCGGAGCTGACTGTGGCTCAGATCCTGAACTCTTTTTACCAAATTCAGACTTATATTGAAGAAAGTGGGGAAAACCACTAGACCATTCAGGTATGACCTAAATCAAATCCCTTACGATTATACAGTTGAAGTGACAAATAGATTCAAGGGATTATCTGATAGACAGAGTGCCTGAAGAACTATGGATGGAGGTTCGTGACATTGTACAGGAGGCAGTGATTAAGATCATCCCCAAGAAAAAGAAATAAAAAAAAAGGAAAAATGCTTGTCAGAGGAGGTCTTACAAACAGCTGAGAGAAGAGAAGGAAAAAGAGAAAAGGAAAGATATACCCATTTTAATGCAGAGTTCCAAAGAACAGCAAGCAGAGAAAAGAAAGCCTTCCTCAACGATCAATGCGAAGAAACAGAGAAAAACAATAGAATGAGAAAGAGTAGAGATCTCTTCAAGAAAACTCGAGATACCACAGGAACATTTTATGCAAAGATGGGAACAATAAAGGACAGAAATATTATGGACCTAAGAGAAGAATAAGATATTAAGAAGAGGTGGCAAGAATATAGAGAAGAACAGTACAAAAAAGATCTTCATGACCAAGATAATCACAATGGTGTGATCACTCACCTAGAGCCAGACATCCTGAAATGAGAAGTCAATTGGGCCTTAGGAAGCATACTATGAACAAAGCTAGTGGAGGTGATGGAATTCCAGTTGAGCTCTTTCAAATCCTGAAAGATGATGCTGTGAAAGTGCTGCACTCAATATGCCAGCAAATTTGGAAAACTCAGCAGTGGCCACAGGACTGGAAAAAGGTCAGTTTTCATTCTAATCCCAAAGAAAGGCGAGGCCAAAGAATGCTCAAACTACTGCACAATTGCACTCATCTCACACACTAGGAAAGTCATGCTCAAAATTCTCCAAGCAAGACTTCAACAGTATGTGAACCATGAAATTCCCGATACTCAATCTAGATTTAGAAAAGGCAGAGGAACCAGAGGAAAAAAAATTGCCAACATCTGCTGGATCATCAAAAAAGTGAGAGAGTTCCAGAAAACATGTAGTTCTGCTTTCTGGACTATGCCAAAGCCGTTGACTGTGTGGATCACAATAAGGTATGGAAAATTCTTAAACAGGTGGGAATGCCCGACCACCTAACCTGCCTCCTGAGAAATGTGTATACAGGTCAGGAAGCGACAGTCAGAACTGGCTGTGGAAAAACAGACTGGTTCCAAATGGGGAAAGGATTACATCAAGGCTGTATATTGTCACCCTGCTTATTTAACTTATATGCAGAGTGCATCATGAGAAACGCTGGGCTGGATGAAGCACTAGCTGGAATCATGATTGCTGGGAGAAATATCAATAACCTCAGATATGCAGATGACACCACCCTTATAGCAGAAAACAAAGAAGAACTAAGAAGCCTCTTGATGAAAGTGAAAGAGGAGAGTGAAAAAGTTGGCTTAAAACTCAATGTTCCAAAAATTAAGATCATGACATCCTGTTCCATCGCTTCATCACAAATACATGAGGAAACAATGGAAACAGTGACAGACTTTATTTTGGGGGCTCCAAAATCACTGCCGATGGTGACTGGAGGCACAAAATTAAAAGACACTTGTTCCTTGGAACAGAGGAGGCAATGGCACCCCACTCCAGTTCTCTTGCCTGGAAAATCCCATGGACAGAGGAGCTGGTAGCTAAGAGTCAGACACAACAGAGCGACTTCACTTTCACTTTTCACTTTCATGCACTGGAGAAGGAAATGGCAACCCACTCCAGTGTTCTTGCCTGGAGAATCCCAGGGACGGGGGAGCCTGCCATCTATGGGGTCTCACAGAGTCGGACACGACTGAAGTGACTTAGCAGCAGTTTCTTGGAAGAAAAGTTATGACCAACCTAGACAGCATATTAAAAAGCAGAGACATTGCTTTACCAACTAAGGTCCATCTAGTCAAAGCTATGGTTTTTCCTGTGGTCATGTATGGATGTGAGAGTTGGACTATAAAGAAAGCTGAGCACTGAAGATTTGATGCTTTTGAACTGTGGTGTTTGAGAGACTCTTGAGAGTCCCTTGGACAATAAGGAGATCCCACCAGTCCATCCTAAAGGAAATCAGTCCTGAATATTCTTTGGACGGACTGATGCTGAAGCTGAAACTCCAGTACTTGGGCCTCCTGATGCGAAGAAGTGACTCTTTTGAAAAGACCCTGATGCTGGAAAAGGTTGAAGGCAGGAGAAGAAGGGGACATAAGAGGATAAAATGGTTGGATGGCATCCCAGACTCAATGGACATGGGTTTTAGTAAACTCCGGGAATTGGTGATGGACAGGGAGGCCTGGCATGCTGCAGGCCATGGTGTTGCAAAGAGTCGGACTAGACTGAGCGACTGAACCGAACACTAGCAGGGTGCTTAGCACAGGGTAGGCCTTTGATAAATGTGACCCTTCTATGATATATCTGGCTTTCTTTCCTTTTATATCCAGTCTACACTGTAATCTTTATTGATGATCCATGTGGACCCTTGAACTTACTGTTCAAGGTAATCATTATTTTCATAAATCTTAACATTCATAGTGCCAGGATTCCATCCTTAGATTTTTTTTTTTTTTTTCAGTTAAAATCGCAGAATTCAACAGTCCATCTTTCAGTTCTAGAAGCAGGAGAATGTTTAACTAGGACTTCTAATTAGTAAGTTCTCCCAATGGTTATCATGACCATACTCAACATCTTGACCTCTCTATAGAAAACGCATGGCTTCGATGATATCTACCACAAACCCACACCAGATTTTCTGCTGAACTTATCTTAATGATGTGCTCTCCTGTGTCATTCCCTGTTAATGTTTTCCATGTTTGCTAAAACATTCCTGTCTCTGAATTTGCCATTTGTAATTTTTCCATTTCAGAGATAAAGGTGGAACCTTTTTTTGAATCTATAATTGCATCTTCCTAGTGACAAACCTACATTTGATGAAAATGTACTGAACACTTTCATAATTATTATCACCTTTAAATACCTTAACAGCCCTGCAAGACAGGTATCATTATTTCTGTTTTAAATGTGATAAATGTGAGATTCAGAGAAGTTACCACCGATTATACAACAAACAACTAAAAGAGTTGTGTGTCTGCATGTATGTCGCTTCAGTTGTGTCCGACTCTGTGTCATCCCATGGACTGTACCCCGCCAGGCTCCTCTGTCCATGGGATTCTTCAGGCAAGATGCCTGGAGTAGGTAGCCATTTCCTTCTTCCCTACTCAGGGATCCAGTCTGGGTCTGTTACATCTCCTGTATTGGCAGGCAGGTTCTTAACCACTAGCACCACTTGGGAAGCCTGTCATCCACCGTAGTTCAAGATCATGTTCGAATATGCATTCTCCACTTTATAACTTATTGTTTGTCAGTCTCACTCCCATCCTTAAAACTGTCCTTTGAAATAGCACTTTTTAGGCACTCATCTCACATGCTAGTAAAGTAATGCTCAAAATTCTCCAAGCCGGGCTTCAGCAATATGTGAACCGTGATCTTCCAGATGTTCAAGCTGGTTTTAGAAAAGGCAGAGGAACCAGAGATCAAGTTGCCAACATCTGCTGGATCATCAAAAAAGCAAGAGAGGTCCAAAAACACATCTATTTCTGCTTTATTGCCTATGCCAAAGCCTTTGACTGTGTGGATCACAGTAAACTGTGGAAAATTCTGAAAGAGTTGGGAATACCAGACCACCTGACCTGCCTCTTGAGAAACCTGTATGCAGGTCAGGAAGCAACAGTTAGAACTGGACATTGAACAACAAACTGGTTCCAAATAGGAAAGGAGTACGTCAAGGCTGTATATTGTCATTCTGTTTATTTAACTTATATGCAGAGTACATCATGAGAAATGCTGGGCTGAAAGAAGCACAAGCTGGAATCAAGATTTCAGGGAGATATATCAATAACCTCAGATCTTCAGATGACACCACCCTTATGGCAGAAAGTGAAGAGGAACTCAAAAGCCTCTTGATGAAGGTGAAAGAGGAGAGTGAAAAAGTTGGCTTAAAGCTCAACATTCAGAAAACTAAGGTCATGGCATCTGGTCCCATCACTTCGTGGGAAATAGATGGGAAATAGTGTCAGACTTTATTTTTTTGGGCTCCAAAATCACTGCAGATGCTGATTGCAGCCATGAAATTAAAAGATGCTTACTCCTTGGGAGGAAAGTTATGACCAGCCTAGATACCATATTGAAAAGCAGAAACATGACTTTGCCAACAAAGGTCCGTCTAGTCAAGGCTATGGTTTTTCAGTAGTCATGTATGGATGTGAAAGTTGGACTGTGAAGAAAGCTGAGCATTGAAAAATTGATGCTTTTGAACTGTGGTGTTGGAGAAGACTTCTGAGAATCCATTGCAAGGAGATCCAACCAGTCTGTCCTAAAGGAGATCAATCCTGGGTGTTCATTGGAAGGACTGATGCTGAGGCTGAAACTCTAAGACTTTGGCCACGTCATGCAAAAATTTGACTCACTGGAAAAGACCCTGATGCTGGGAGGGATTGGGGGCAGGAGGAGAAGGGGATGGCAGAGGATGAGATGGCTGGATGGCATCAATGACTCGATGCACATGAGTTTGGATGAAGTCCGGGAGTTGGTGATGGACAGAGAGGCCTGGCGTGCTGTGATTCATGGTGTTGCAAAGAGTTGGACACGACTGAGCAACTGAACTGAACTGAACTGAGGCTAAATTCAGTAAGATTTAATCAGCTTTCTCTTAATCTCTCACTGCCTGGCAAAGTTGATCAATTAATTTCACAAAATTCACTTGAATGACTTTAGGCTTCAGGCTCCACTTTGATGTTTCCATTACTCTTAACTCCTCATCTTCTTCCTACTAATTGTAGTCTTTCCAATGCCCTCTTCCTCCTCCTGTTTTCTTTAAAATTCTAGTCTGTATATTTTATTTGCATCTAGAATATAAACTCTCAGACCAAGTTAATAACTCTTAAATATTTATCTTAAACCCTACCTCTCCCCCAGACACAACATCTCATAGCCGGTATAGGGTAAATAATGGCTCCATGTCCTAATTCTAAGAACCTATGATTATGTTCAGAGGAGGCAATGGCACCCCACTCCAGCACACTTGCCTGGAAAATCCCATGGATGGAGGAGCCTGATGGGCTGCGGTCCATGTGGTCGCTAGAAGTCGGACAGGACTGAACGACTTCACTTTCACTTTTCACTTTCATGCATTGGAGAAGGAAATGGCAACCTACTCCAGTGTTCTTGCCTGGAGAATCCCAGGGACGGGGCAGCCTGGTGGGCTTCCGTCTATGGGGTCGCACAGAGTCGGACACGACTGAAACGACTTAGCAGCAGTAGCAGCATGATTATGTTGCTTGTTAGGGCAAAAAGGAATTTGCAGATGTGATTAGGTTCAGAGTCTTGAAATGGGAAGAGTATCCTGGATTATTTGGTTTGGTAACAATCTGAGGGCAGTCATTCCGTTGGTGTCCTACTCTTTTTGGCCCCATGGATTGTAGCCTGCCAGGCCCCTCTGTCCATAGAATTTCCAGGCAAGAATACTGGAGTGAGTTGCCATTTCCTACTCCAAGGAATCTTCCCAACCCAGGGATCAAACTTGGTGTCGCCTGCATTGGCAGGCAGATTCTCTAGCACTATGCCATCTCGGAAGCCCGTGCTGGGTTATTTAGGTCGGCCCATTGTTAACACAGTGTTCTTAGGGAGGCAGAAGAATCAGAGTGAGTAGTAGTCGGAAATGTGACAAAAAAAGCAAAAGGCAGGGAGCATGAGCCAAGGAATGTTCAAGGTGACTTCTAGAAGTTGGAGAAGTTAAAGAAACAGTCTCTTCTCAGTCTCTGAAGGAACCAGTTCTTGCCAAGGCCTTGACTTTAGCTCAGTGAGGCTGATTCTGGATTTTGACTTCCAAAACTATAAGTAACGTGGTGTTTTACAATGGTAATGAGATTGTGGCAATTTGTTTAGTAGCAATAGGAAACTGATATAGTTCCTAATTCTGAAGAGAATTTATTTGTGGCTGAAAATTAATCAGTATAAAATAAAATTTTTCTCTAAGTCACTCAGTCATGTCTGACCCTTTGCGGGTATAGTCCATGGAATTCTCCAGGCCAGGATACTGGAATGGGTACCCTTTCCCTTCTCCAGGGGATCTTCCCAACGCGGGGATTAAACCCAGGTCTCCGACATTGCAGGCAGATCCTTTACCAGATGAGCCACAAGGGAAGCCCAAGAATACTGGAGTGGGTAGCCTATCCCTTCTCCAGGGGATCTTCCTGACCCAGGAATTGAACCAGGGTCTCCTGCATTACAGGCAGATTCTTTACCAACTGAGTTATAAGGGAAGCCCCTTGTCTCTAAAACCTGCTGCTATATTCAGTTCTTACAAAAGGAATCAAATCACTCCCAAAGTCTTACCGACTTTTTCTTCATCATGTCACTTTCTTTCACTCTTGTACCTCATGAACCTAATTCAGACATAATCAACTTATTCCTGACTACTGCTGCAGAGAATTCTCACCTGATTCCTTTTTACCAAGCTTTCTTCACTTCAGTTTATCAAGTAAATTTACATCGACCTTCTTTAGGTTCCACTTTTCTCTAAAATTTTCGAAGTCTGTTCATCAGTTATCTAGTAAATTATAGGGTCTTTAAGTGACTATTCAAGGATCTCTTCATTTTCTAGTACACATTTCCATAGTGTCCATTCTGCAGGAAGAAAGCTTACTCCTCTTAAAGAAAAAATTACTCCTTTAAAAGCATATAACACATTTTTATATCATATGTGTGTTAAGTAATGCCATGAAGTACTATGTTAAAGAATTCCATAATTTACTGTTTTAAGTATAAAATTGTTAACATACATATTAAATTTAGGATTCTGATAAAGGGAAAGAAGGATCCAATCTTAATCTTCTATTTCCTATGCTTCATTTTACAGCATGTTAAATGGAATAGTATTGAATAATATTAACTAAGAAAAAGAACAATTCAGGAAAAATAATGCTATTTAATATGTATTGGCACAATTAATTCATTCTTTATTATATTTTTCCTGAGAGAAAATAAAATAGTGGAGCTATCTAAAAAGAGGGGAAAGGTTTTTAAGTATTTTTCAGCGTAAGAAATTATGCATAGCTAAATGCAAATTAACATAGAATTTAAGTAGGAAAACAGTTCAATATGTTTAAAGTTGTGTTTCTTTTATTTATAAATACATATATATATACACACACACACACACATATATATTTTGTATATGTGTGTATATTATCATACTAGGCATGGTCCTAAGTTCTGTGGAATAAAAAAGAGGATCATCAATATCAAAGGGTTTTACAGTGTATTTGTGCTCAGTTGCTCAGTTGTGTCTGACTCCTTGTGACTCCAGGGACTGTAACCTAACAGGCTCCTCTGTCCATGAGATTTCCCAGGCAAGAGTACTGGAGTGCTGCTGCTGCTGCTAAGTCGCTTCGGTCGTGTCCAACTCTGTGCGGCCCCATAGATGGCAGCCCGCCAGGCTCCTCTGTTCCTGGGATTCTCCAGGCAAGAATATTGGAGTGGGTTGCCATTTCCTTCTCTATACTGGAGTGGGTTGCCATTTTCTACTCCAGGTATCTTCCTGCCCCAGGGATCAAACCCACATCTTCTGTGTCTCCTGCATTGACAGGCAGATTCTTTACCAAAGAGCCACCAGGGAAGCCCATATAGTTTATTAGTGTTAATTAAATGTTTGGTAGAATTATTCAGTGAGAATGTTGATATTGGGAATTTATTGAGAGTGAGTTTGTTTTGATGATTGCAGATTAAATGTCTTTGTTAGTTATAGAGCTATTCAAACTATCTGTTTTATATTAGGTGAGTTGTGAAAGCCTTTTGAGGAAGTGGCTCATTTCATCTAGTTTATAATATGTGTGTAGAGGTATTGGTAGCATTTCTTTGTCATCCTTTTGGTATCTTTGGGGTCCCTTATAGTGATAATCCTCTACTTAATTGTTGATATTGGTAATTTTGGTAATTTGAATCTTCTCTTTTTTTTCTGTTTGTCATTCTTGCTAGAGATTTATCTATTTTATTGATCTCTTCAAAGTACCAGCTGTTTGTTCTGATGATCTTTCTTTATTGCTGTTATTTTAAATATTATTGGTTTATATTCTTATGTTTAGTACTTTTTTTTTCCTTTTTGCTTTGGG
Source organism: Bubalus bubalis (assembly GCF_019923935.1). Classification (NCBI taxonomy): domain Eukaryota; kingdom Metazoa; phylum Chordata; class Mammalia; order Artiodactyla; family Bovidae; genus Bubalus; species Bubalus bubalis. Next base: position 75,316,355 of record NC_059159.1, read on the forward strand.
TTTATTTTACTCATCTTGGTTTATTATTGCCATGGGAGCTCAAGATTAGAAGTGTGTTATTTCCTCCTTCATTAATGTGTGTGAAAGTGAAAGTGAAGTTGCTCAGTCGTGTCCTACTCTTTTGGACCACATGGACTGTAGCCCACCAGGCTCCTCAGTCCATGGAGTTTTCCAGGCAAGTGTACTGGAGTGGGTTGCCATTTCCTTCTCCAGGGGATAATGTGTGTAAATACATAAAAATATCACTCTTGTTTCTAAAATAACTGTATCTCACAAATGTTGATATGTTTTATACTCATTTTCATATAGTTCAATGAAATTTTTGTTTTCCTGATACTTCCTCTTTGATATCTGGATTATTTAGAAGTGTGTTTTTTAATTTCCACATATTTTGGAGATTATCTTATTTTTCAGTGATTTTTAGGGTATTGTTTGACATGTGCACACTTAGGATTATGTGTATTATTGGTGGAATGGCTCTTTTCAATCATTGTATAATGTCCTTCTCCCTCTTTGGTGATATTCTTTGGTTTTAAATCACATTTATTTTATACTCATAGAGACACTTTTGCTTTTTTTGATTGGTATTTGCATTGTATATATTTTCTACTTTTTTCTTTCAGCCTGCTTGTATTGTTATATTTGAAGTGAGTTTATTATAGACATAATATAATTGGGTCATTTTTTTTTAATTCTACTTTGCTAATCTCTCTTTTTTTGGTGAATCTAGAAATTTTATAATAGGTATAGTTATTGATATTTTAGGACTTAAGCATGCCATTTTCTTTTTTCTGTTATTTCTCAGTTATTCCTTTGCTCTTTCTTGTATATTTCTTGATCAAATTTAGAACTCTTACTTGATTTACCTATAGTGTTTTTGAGCATATATCTATGTATAGCATTTTTATTGTTTTCTCTAGGTATTATATTACATATATGTAGCTTATAACAGTCTACAAGGGTTGCCACTTAACCAGTTTAAGTGACAAGTAGAAATCTTACTTCCCTTTGTGTCCCTTTGTTCTCCCTATTTATAATCTAATTGTCTTAAATATTCTCTCTCTGTATATAAAAATCACATCAGAAAGCATTATATCTTTTGTTTCAACCATCAAACACAATTTTAAAAACTCAAGAGTAAGAGGCATGCCTATTCCATTTTTCATTATGTTTACCAAGTTATATTTTTCCTGATATCCTAAGATCATTTTTTTGTTGTTGTTCCCCTCTCTTTCAAGAACTTTGTTAGATTCTCTTTTAAGGTAGGCATAATGGTGATAAGATCTCCATTTTTTACCTTGTGCTGTGCTGTGCTTAGTTGCTCAGTTGTGTCCGACTCTTTGCAACTCCATGGACTGTAGCCTGCCAGTCTCCACTATCCATGGGGATTCTCCAGGCAAGCCTACTGGAGTGGGTTGCCATATCCTCCTCCAGGGGATCTTCCCAACCCAGGCATTGAAGTCTGAGGTTATCTTGGGCTTCCCAGGTGACTCTCAGTGGGTGAAGAATCCACCTACGATGCAGTAGATACATTTTTCATGGGCTCCAAAATCACTGAAGATTGTGACTGCAGTCATGAAATTAAGACCCTTGCTCCTTGGAAGAAAAGCTATGACCAACCTAGACAGCATATTCAAAAGCAGAGACATTACTTTGCCAACAAAGGTCTGTCTAGTCAAAGCTATGGTTTTTCAGTAGTCATATATGGATGTGAGAGTTGGACCATAAAGAAAGCTGAGCACCGAAGAATTGATGCTTTTGAACCATGGTGTTGGAGAAGACTCTTGAGAGTCCCTTGGACTGCAAGGAGATCAAACCAGTCAGTCCTAAAGGAAATCAGTCCTGAATGTTCATTGGAGGGACTGATGGTGAAGCTGAAACTCCAGAACTTTGGCCACCTGATTTGAAGAACTGACTCATTGGGAAAGACCCTGATGCTGGGAAAGACTGAGGGCAGGAGGCAAAGGGGACGACAGAGGGTGAGATGGTTGGATGGCATCACCGACTCGATGGACATGAGTTTGAGTAAGCTCCAGGAGTTGGTGATGGACAGGGAAGCCTGGCATTCTGCAGTTTAGGAGGTCACAAAGAGTCAGACACAACTGAGTGACTGAACTGAACTGAACACTTGTTCGATCCCTGGGTTGGAGATATCCCTTCGAGGAAGACACGGCAATCCACTCCAGTAGTTTTGACTGGAAAATCTCATGGACAGAGGAGCCTAGTGGGCTATAGTCCATAGGGTAGCAAAGACTCAGACACAACTGAAGCAACTGAGCATGCACGCATGAGGTTATCTTAAGCTCTCCATCATCATGAATGATGTTTTTGCTGGGCATAGATCTTGAAATGTGTGTGTATGTGTGTATTGTGCATTCGAGCCTGAGAACTGGGACAGCCAATGGTGTAGTTAGTTCAGAGGCCAGTAGGTTTGAGATCCAGGAAGAGCCAGTGTCCCAGTTCAAAGGCATTCAGGCTGGAAATTCTTTTACTGCGGAGAAGGTCAGCCTTTTTGTTCTATTCAGGTTTCAGCTGATTGAATGAGGACTACCAGCATTAGGCAGGGTGATCTCCTTTACTGAGTCTACCAATTTAAACATTAGTCTCATCTGGAAAAAAAAAAAAACCCTCATAGAAAAATCCATGATAATATTTTACTAAGTATCTGGGTACCTCATGGTTCATTGAAACTGACACAGAAACTTAACCATCACACTCAATAAAGATTAGTTAATAACAATTCATTCAAAGAAGTATTCTACATCCATTAACATGGATGATTATGAATACAAAACAGACACAAGCACAGGTACTAACTAAAGAGTAATATATATACCTAAAGGTAAAATGGCATGATCTATGCCTAATACTTGACAATAGTGAAGTGAAGTCTCTCAGTTGTGTCTGACTCTTAGTGACCCCATGGACTGTAGCCTACCAGGCTCCTCAGTCCATAGGATTTTCCAGGCAAGAATACTGGAGGGGGTTGCCATTTCCTTCTCCAGGAGATCTTCCCAACCCAGGAATTGAACCTGGGTCTCCCGCACTGTAGGCAGACGCTTTACCGTCTGAGCAACAGGGAAGTCCAATACTTGACAATGTATGCCCACAAATCTGATTTAAAAGAAATACCTTAAAGTGATAAGAATAACTGAAATTATATGGTAAAATTTTTAATTATTTTATTTTTAAAAGAAAATATGCTTGTATTGATTTTATAATGAAATCAGTATTTTTTAAAGTGATTTTATATTCACAAGTCAAATTTAAAAGTTCTTGACATGCTATTAGGGAGAAAGGAAATGTCCATAATCTCATCACATATTTATAATTATAGTTATATATTATTATAGTTTATCTATGTGAAAGGAATATAAGACATTTTTCTAATTAATTAAACAAACATTTGTTGAATGCCAGCTTTGCTGCCAGGCTCTATTTTACGTGGTAGGGATATAGCGGTAATCTACAGTGACAGTATGAATAACAAAACCCTTCATCCCTTGTGGAGCTTACATTCTAGTGATTGTCTTTAATGTTCAGATGTTTGCTTTGCTTTAAAATATGTCTGATTAAGAATTTTCAGGTATTTTCCTGATTTTTAAAGGTACTGTATTTTAATGCAGGCATTATGTATCATACAATGGATACATAATATATTTTTTTAAAAAAGCTCTTTGACTATTATCAAAGACTGGATGTTCTGTAATTATTTAATAACAAAATATTATTATAAATGACTTGAATATTAGTCCATAAAGTTATTTTATTCTAGATTTGTGTCTTATTTAACCATAAGATATAGCAGAAATTCAGTTACTAAGATAATGAGCATATATTTTGAGACTCTTTTGTGGTTTGATAAATGACTCATCCAAGTATCCCTATTTATGCTTTTTTTTTGTTTTATTTTCAGTGAAAGCAGGGATCTTTCAAAATTGAAATATTATTGATGTAGAGTATTATATTTTATAGATGTACACTGCTATGATTCACACTTTTTAAAGGTGACGTTAGATGTGTAGTTATTGTAAGATACTTGCCATATTCCCTGTGTTGTACAGGATATCCTTGTAGTTATTTTACAGTATAATAGTCTATAACTCTTAATCGCCTACTCCTTTATTGCCCCTCCTCCTCTCCTCTCCACTGGTAACCACTGGTTTGTTCTCTGTATCTGTGAATCTGCTGCCTTTGTGTTATATGCACTAATTTATTGCATTTTTTCCATTCCAGATATAAATACTGCTCTGACTTATTTCACTTAGCATAATCCCTCCAAGTCTATGTATGTTGGCAAAATCATTCCTTTTGGCTAAGTAGTATTTCATTTATATATGCTTACCACATGTTCTTTATCCATTCATCTGTCGATGGACACTTAGGTTGCATCCATATCTTGGCAATCATAAACAGTGCTGCTATGAATATGTAGATGCATGTATAATTTTTTAATTTTTTAAAATACGTATTTATTGAAGTATAATTGATTTACAGTGTTCCATTAGTTTCTGCTGATTCAATTACACATATATGTACTTTTTCATTTTTTTCCTTTATGATTTATCACAGGATACTGAATATAGTTCCCTATACTATACCTTTTTGTGTATCCATACTATATATAGTAGTTTGCATCTGCTAATCGCAAACTCCCATTCCATTCCCTTTCCCAACCCACCTCCCCTTTGGCAACCATAAGGCTGTTTTCTCTGTCTATGAGTCTTTCTCTGTTTCATGGGTAAGTTTGTTTGTATCATATTTTAGATTCCACATAAAAGTAATATCATATGGTATTTTCCTTTCTCTTTTTAAATTATTCCACTTAGTAGTATAATGTCTGGGTCCATCCATGTTGCTGCAAATGGCATTATTTGATTCTCTTTTTATGGCTGAGTAATATTCCACGGTGTGTGTATTTATGTGTGTAAACACACACACACATATATACACACATCACATCTCGATTATCCATTTATCATTGACATTTATCTGTCAGTGGACCTTTAGGTCATTTCCATATCCTGGATTTTGTGAACAGTGCTGCTATGAACATAGGGGTACATGCATATTTTCAAATTATAGTTTTGTTTTGATATATGCCCAGGAGTGGAAGTGCTGGATCATATAATAACTCTGCTTTTAGTGTGTTAAGCAACCTCTATACTGTTTTCTGTAATGGCTGTGCTAATTTATGTTTCCACCAGCAGTGTGGGAGGGTTCCATTCTCTCCACACCCTATCTACCATTTGCTATTTGTAGATTTTTTAGTGATGGCCATTCTGACTGGTATGAGGTGCTACCTCATAACAGCTTGGATTTACAATTCTCTATTAATTAGTGATAATGACCATCTTCTCATGTGCTTATTGTCCATCTGTATGTCTTCTTTGGTTAAGTGGCTGTTTTGCCCATTTACATTTTTTTATTATTATTATTGAGTTGTATGGGCTATTTATTATATATTTTGTGGGTTTCCATGGTGGCTCAGACAGTGAAGAATCCACCTGCAATGAAGGAGACCCAGGTTCAGTCCCTGGGTTGGGAAAAATCCCCTGGAGAAGGGAGTGGCTACCCACTCTAGTATTCTTGCCTGGAGGATTCCATGGACAGAAGAGCCTGGCATGCTACAGTCCATGGGGTTACGAAAGAGTCAGACATGAGGCACTAATTAAATCCTGGTTGGTTGTATCATTTACAAATATTTTCTCCCAGTCCATATGTTATCTTTTCATATTGTTCATGGTTTCCTTTGCAATACAAAACCTTGTACATTTGATTAGGTTCATTTGCTTATTTTATTTTATTTCTATTGTCTTGGGACCTAACCTGAAAAAACATTGGTATGATTTATGTCGGAAATCATTAGTATGATTTATGTTATCTTCTAGAGGTTTTATGGTGTGTCTTATATTTAAATCTTTAAACAATTTTTTAAACTTTTTTTTAAATTTTATTTTATTTTTAAACTTTACATAATTGTATTAGTTTTGCCAAATATCAAAATGAATCCGCCACAGGTATACATGTGTTCCCCACCCTGAACCCTCCTCCCTCCTCCCTCCCCATACCATCCCCCTGGGTCGTCCCAGTGCACTAGCCCCAAGCATCCGGTATCGTGCATCGAACCTGGACTGGCAACTCGTTTCATACATGATATTTTACATGTTTCAATACCATTCTCCCAAATCTTCCCACCCTCTCCCTCTCCCACAGAGTCCATAAGACTGTTCTCTTCATCAGTGTCTCTTTTGCTGTCTCGTACACAGGGTTATTGTTACCATCTTTCTAAATTCCATATATATACGTTAGTATACTGTATTGGTGTTTTTCTTTCTGGCTTACTTCACTCTGTATAATAGGCTCCAGTTTCTTCCACCTCATTAGAACTGATTCAAATGTATTCTTTTTAATGGCTGAGTAATACTCCATTGTGTATATGTACCACTGCTTTCTTATCCATTCATCTGCTAATGGACATCTAGGTTGCTTCCATGTCCTGGCTATTAGAAACAGTGCTGCGATGAACATTGGAGTACACGTGTCTCTTTCCCTTCTGGTTTCCTCAGTGTGTATGCCCAGCAGTGGGATTGCTGGATCATAAGGCAGTTCTATTTCCAGTTTTTTAAGGAATCTCCACACTGTTCTCCATAGTGGCTGTACTAGTTTGCATTCCCACCAACAGTATAAAAGGGTTCCCTTTTCTCCACACCCTCTCCAGCATTTATTACTTGTAGACTTTTGGATCACAGCCATTCTGACTGGTGTGAAATGGTACCTCATAGTGGTTCTGATTTAAGTTAATTTTTGTGTGTGGTAATAGGGTGTCTTTAAATTGAATTGATTTTCATGTGGCTTTCCAATTTTTTCTTCAGAATTGCTTTGGCAATACTGTCTTTTGTGATTCAATATAAACTTTAGTTGTATGGCAAAAGACCTGGGTAATTTAATATTGTTTGTGGATTTTTGATGATAGCCATTCTGGCTGATGTGAAGTGACATCTCATTTTAGTTTTGATTTGCATTTCTGTAATAATTATTCATGCTGGACATCTTTTTGTTTGCCTATTGGCCATCTGTATGTCTTCTTTGGAGAAATGTCTATTTAGGTCTTCTGCCTCTAATTTTCTTTTTTTTAGTAGCGTCTTTGGTTTTGGAACCAGAGTGATAGTAGCTTCATAGAATGTCTTTGGGGATGTTCCTTCCTCTTCAGTTTTTTGGATGAGTTTTTTAGAAGGGTTGGTTTATGTTCTTCTTTCTGTGTTCAGTAGAATTTACCTGTGGAGCAATCTGGCCCTGGACTCCTGTTTGTAGGAAGTTTATTACAGATTCTATTTCACTTCTAGTAATTGATCTGTTCAAATTACCTATTTCTCCATGATTCAATATTGGTGGGCTATAGGTTTCTAGAAACTTGTCCATTTATTCTAGGTTGTCAGATTTTTTGACAGCTAATTGTTCATAGTATTCTCCAAAGGCTTTTTGCCTATTTCTGTAGTATCAGTTATTATTTCTCATCTTTCATTTCTTATTTTATTTGAATCCTCTCTCTTTTCTTCTTGGTGAGCCTGGCCAGAGGTTTTTCAGTTTTATTTATCCTTTCAAAGAACCAGATACTGCTTTTGTTGATTTTGTCTATTGTTGTTTAACCTCTATCTTATTTATTTCCTCTGATCTTTATTATTTCTTTCCTTTTTCTGACTGTAGGTTTTGTTTCTCTTTTTGTAATTCTTTTAGTTGGTAGCTTAGGTTGTTTATTTGAGATTTTTCTTTCTTTCTTTTTTTTTTTTTTTAAGGAGGCCTGTATCACCTTGAACTTCACTCTAAGAACTAACTGCTTTTGCTGCATCCCAAAGATTCTGTATGGTTGTGTCTTCATTGCAATGAAAGCAGACAGGCCCCACCCAGCCTCCATGTACACACATCCACAAAATCCACAGCTGCTAAGGCTGGACATGTCCCAACCACAGGACACCTGTTGTTCACTTGGGTGTCCTCAGGCACTGAGTTTGCAAAGCTGGCAGCGGTGGCATAAGTCCACAGATCGTACAGCCATGTGGAGAGGGCTCAGATTTCAGCCCTGCTTCCTAAATGACAAGTCTCTGGGAATCATCTGACTTCAGCCCTGCCACGGCATGTGGGCACCATGCCCCCCACCACCGCAGCATTCCTGCACTCCCTGGGCTTTTAGAGACAGTGCTGCACCGGCTGGAAGTGCTCAGAGAGGCTGTTTGGTGGGCCCCACCCCTTCCTTCCTATACTCTTTAATAATGACACTTCGCTTTTATAGTGGAACTGAACTACTCTGTACTCCTGGTTGCCGCCATTCCACACTCCAGCCACTTCAGGCTATCTTCATGCAGCCAACCACAGTCCTCTGCCTGGGTCTGTCCTCTGAAACCTGAGTTTCAGCACTCTGGCCCTGTGTGCACCAGCTGACGGTGTCTCAGGCTGGGGAGTGCAGGACGGTGGCACGGGCCATCTGCGCTGGTCTCTCTCTGTTCTGCCTGCTGCAAACTGGCTTCTCCACTCTCCTCTTGCACCTCTGAAGCTCACTTTTAGTCCTAGCTGTTCTCCCAGCTGTTCTCCCAGCTATCTCTCCCAGCTGTGAAAGAGGAAATGAGGGAACATTTCCTCTTTCACAGCTCTGTCTCAGAGACATACTTACAGTTCTGATCCCCCACCTCTTTTCTCTCTCATCCTACCCAGTTACATGGAGTTCAGTTCAGTTCAGTTATTGAGTCATGTGACCTTTGTGACCCTTTGTGACCCCATGGACTGCAGCATGCCAGACTTCCCTGTCCTTCACCATCTCCTGGAGTTACTCAAACTCATGTCCATTGAGTTGGTGATGCCATCCAACCATCTCATCCTCTGTGGCCCTCTTCTCCTCCAGTCTTCAATCTTTCCCAGCATCAGGGTCTTTTCCAGTGAGTCTGTTCTTTGCATCAGGTGTCCAACGTATTGGAGTTTCAGTGTCAGCATCAGTCCATCCACTGAACATTCAGGGCTGATTTCCTTTAGGGTAGATTGGTTGGATCTCCTTGCAGTCTAAGGGACTCTCAAGAGTCTTCTCCAACACCACAGTTCAAAAGCATCAATTCTTCCGCACTCAACTTTCTTTATAGTCCAGTTTTCACATCCATACATAACTACTGCAAAAACCATAGCTTTGACTAGATGGACATTTGTTGGCAAAGTAATGTCTCTGCTTTTTAATATGCTGTTAAGTTGGTCATAGCTTTTCTTCCGAGAAGCAAGTGTCTTTTAATTTCATGGCTACAGTCAACATCTGCAATGATTTTGGAGACCAAAAAAATAAAGTCTGTCATGGTTTCCATTGTTTCCCCATCTATTTGCCATGAAATGATTGGACTGAATGCCATGATCTTAGTTTTTGAATGTTGAGTTTCAAGCCAACTTTTCACTCTCCTCTTTCACTTTCATCAAAAAGCTCTTTAGTTCCTCTTTGCTTTCTGCCTAAGGGTGGTATCATCTGCATAACTGATTTTATTGATATTTCTCCCAGCAATCTTGATTGCAGATGGTGCTTCATCCAACCCAACATTTCGCATGATGTACTTTTCATATAAGTTTAAAAAGCAATGTGACAATATACAGCTTTGATGTACTCCTTTCACAATTATAACCAGTCCATTGTTCCATGTATGGTTCTAACTGTTGCTTCTTGACTGGCATACACATTTCTCAGGAGGCAGGAAAGGTGGTCTTGTATTCCCATTTCTTTAAGAATTTTACACAGGTACATAGAGATCCTTCTGCATTTTTGGATATCTAATATCTTCTGCCAGCATTCAGTAGCTTCTTTTTTTTTTTTTAATTTTTACCACATATAGATGTATTTCTGATGTTTGTGGGAGGAGGTAAGCTCTGCATCCTTTTAGCTTGACATCTTGATTGGAGCCCTTGTGCTTCCGATAGTAACGCTTCTAGTGTCCATCTTGCCTTATACAGATTGGATAATGTATTATATAATCATTCTCTAATCTTAGTTAAAAACTGCTATCCCAGAGTTCTTTCCCTTTCTTTGGCTCTCTTTTCATGTCTATTTTCTGTGTTAAGATCACATCTTCTATTTTTGTTTTCTTCATTTAAAATTATCTCTTTATAGTATTTCTTTGTCTAATTAGCTATTGAAGGCTTCTTCTTATACTATTTAAGCTCTATACATAAAATGATAGTTGTACATATTTTTCCAATGTATTCTTTTCTTTTAATTATGATTGACTTGGAGGCATTACTACTCTTAATATTGTTATTACCAGTGCTTCCAGCATCACAGTAACTGTTTTTATGTTGTCGAGTCTGTCAGTCTTCCAGTATGCTGATTTCTAACATAGAAAGTCATATATCCTGTGGATGTTAGCTGAATGTTCTCAGTTTAGGAGCTTTAAAAACTTACTGTATTCACATTAAATCTGAAATCACTGTATGTGTTTTTATGGGATAAGAATCCCAAGTTTTTCCTCCTTTCGATTCTGATTCTCCCAGCACTTTTTAAAATAAATATTTAAAAGTTTACTTTTATTTATTTTTATTTTGTGGCTGTGCTGAGCTGCATGAAAGTGAAAGTGAAGCCGCTCAGTCTTGTCCAACTCTTTGTGACCCCATGGACTGTAACCTACCAGGCTCCTCTGTCCATGGGATTTTCCAGGCAAGAGTACTGGAGTGGGTTTCCATTTCTGACCCAGGGATAGAACCCCGGTCTCCCACATTGCAGGCAGACGCTTTACCCTCTGAGCCACCAGGGAAGCCCCATGTGGAGGTGCTGAGCTGCATATGGGATCTTAATTTCCCAACCAGAGGTCAAACCCAGGCCTCCTGCAGCAGTAGTGTTGTGTCTTAGTCACTGGACTGAAGGGAAATTTCCCCACCACTTTTAATTTACTAATTCTTGTTAAGTCATTGATTCATATAACCTCTGATTTTACAGAATTATTATCTAGAATAAGGGGAGCCCTTTTAAAGCAGAAATAATTTATATTTTACTATTGTACATATATTTCAGCTAAGTTTTTCCTCTGCATATTTTATTCTCATTGATCACAGAGTGATAAGTGAGTAAAAAGATAACTGTCTAATCAACTGGATGAGTTAATGAGCCCTGATGGTTAATACGGTAGAGATGCCAGAGCAGTTTAACCATCTTAACATCCATATCTTAACTATGGAAAAAAGGAAATTATGAAACATTTAATAGCAAGATATAATCAAATGCATGTATTGAACCCAAAGCTAATTTGCTTTATTTGTTCATAAGTTTCTATAGTGTGTGTGTGTGTTTTTTTTTTAATCCGATTCCAGAAGTCACCTGAGACTTTTTTTTTTTTCATCACTTGCGATAAAGATTCTGATTCCTTTTTTGACATTTAACTGCTAAAAACTTTCAAGCTCCATCCCTCTTCTTCCTCTCTATCTGGACAATCTGATAAAAAAAACAAACTAAGTGTTCCCTCCCATGACTGCAGTGTGAAGTTCAGAATGCCCAACCTCACCCCAGAAGCTTCAGCCTTTTTACCCTCAATCACCATAACACTCTCAGTCAGTCAGCCCTTCCTTCCCTCTCAAACCATATTTGGAAATACTTAGAAGGAAATATTTTATTAGCTTCTTGATACATGTGTGGCATCACCAATCTCAATATCTAAACCAATTTGGGGATCCATCCTGCCCATGTGGAGATAACTAGAATACACTCAGTTTGATCTCTCTAGTAGTGACCAGTTACAATTCTGACCAATCAGTGGTTACTGATTATTAAGTCTGAATTACCATTTACCCAAGTGGTTTGTTTACTTTCTATCTCTTTTATTTATTTATTTATTTTAATTTAAAAAGTAAGTTTCAACTGAAGAGAAAAATTATAATCATTACCTTGCCCAATAAGTTGGTAAGTCCTTCTTTCTTGAAAGATAAAAAAAAAAAGTTCTAAAAGTAATTTATTTATTTTGTGCAAGGAAGAGAATGGTAATAAGAAAATAATAGAAAATAGATATGAGTGATGTGAGAAACTGATGAATACAGAGCCTGTAAATACTTTTGGGGATATCCAGAGAAATCATACATGAGATGAACCTGCTGCTGCTGCTGCTAAGTCGATTCAGTCGCGTCCGACTGTGCGACCCCAGAGACGGCAGCCCACCAGGCTCCCCCATCCCTGGGATTCTCCAGGCAAGAACACTGGAGTGGGTTGCCATTTCCTTCTCCAATGCATGAAAGTGAAAAGTGAAAGTGAAATCGCTCAGTCATGTCCGACTCTTCGCGACCCCATGGATTGCAGCCTACCAGGGTCCTCCATCCATGGGATTTTCCAGGCAAGAGTACTGGAGTGGGGTGCCATTGCCTTCTCTGGAGATGAACCTAGGTAACTTCAAAGACTTTTTAGTGTTTTGATACTTGTTTTATAATTCTATGAAATTAAAAATCCTGGGCATATACCTTATTCTATGATGAAAATAAAGAAAAAAAAAAACTCAATTTTCTTTTTTCTCCTTTCTTCTTTCATTTGTTTTTTCCTTCTCTGTTTATGTTTACATATATGGCCCTTATTCCATGAGTGACTTGAATTCACTTAAAAGAAAATTCAATAACATAAAATTTGCTCTCTTTGACTTACTGCAGTTTCCCCCCCAAATGGTATCCTTGCTAAATTATAATGAACTTCAAAATTTCGAAATAAAGTTTAAAAGGGAAGTTTGTTCTTATTTACCATATTACCCATAAATAGGAGTGAAGCAAGTTCAAATGACAAGATCAATATTCAGAAGCAGAGATTTGAATATAACCAATTAGGTTTCAATCCTTCTCTCATCTTTGAAATTCGGTTTGTATAAGTTAGTTTAAGGGTTTTACCTCCATATTTCTCGTCCTCATTCATCAGTGGCACTGATGTGTGTGTCTAGCCTTTTATCTCTGGTATTTCATACTGTTTTATCTGAACAAACAGTTTCACTTGGAGGAATTTTAGATACATGTGTTTTTATGTGTATCCACGTATGTGTATAAATATGTATGTGTGTGAATATATATGCATATGTGTGTGTGTATGTACATATATATTAATTATCTAAGTAAAAAACACCATAACTTAGTCCATTACTTTTCCTGGTGCATTACTTTACATCACTCCATTTTTAATTGTGAAATGATAAAGTCTATTTTCTCCTTCTCTATTTTTCTTCCTATTTCTCCTAAATCTTGTATGTCTGTTCATTGCTAAGGAATGAAAGCAGTGTTGCCTTTGCACATATGACTTTTTTAATATAAATTTATTTTAATTGGATGTTAATTACTTTACAATATTGTATTGGTTTTGCCATACATCAACATGAATCCGCCACGGGTATACACATGTTCCCCATCCTGAACCCCCCTCTCTCCTCCCTCCCTGTACCATCCAACTGACTTTAAAGTTTAATTGGAACATCACTTTTGAAAGCTTCACTATGTTTTTCTTAGGACTGCAGTTTCTAAAATGCAAACATGGCTGTCTGATAGATTCAGAAGGCTAAGAAGTTGATAAATGTATTAAAATTAATTTAATCTTGCGATATAGAGAAGCTTTGCTGTTGAGCCAAACTTAATCTGTTCAATCTCCTCTAGAGGCCAGAAAATGCTTCACTGAAGGACGTCAAGAAGGTTGGCTTTCTGCAACATTATCTCAGACACTGTCTACATATGTTTGAATCTGCACATTTTGTAAATATGGGATACACACACACATACATACACATACTGAAATATAATACATATTTGCTTTTAGAAATTTGATTGTTTTCAAACGTGTTATGACATATAGTTGTAAAATTGCCCAGTGGTTTCTAAAAGAGAAAATAATTTTACTGTTAAAAAAGCGTTTTTCAAGTTTTTGTTTCTTCTTTACCTCAAAGGTAGGATATGAGTGGAAAAAAAGAGGATTGTGTTTTCAAACTGTCATTTAGATATGAGTCTGAAAATTGTTGCTATTGTAAAATAAAGGAACAGGGGAAATTGGCATATATACAGTTCAAGGAAGAATTTGGTTAAATGGTCACCTGTCATGCTTTAGAGACTTTTTGAAACTTAGACTGGAAATTTGAGATCTAATTTTTCTCAGTCGTACCTGGGGATCCTTATTAAGGTTTTTCCTGACGGCACTGCACAAAGGTTATAATCATACTTCTATACTTCTGGTTGTAGGGGAAACAATTAATACATTTTCGGAAGGGTTGTGGGTAAATGTATTTCAAGGGCTACTAAAATGTTCAAAGTCTCATTGCATGATCTAACTTGTAAGAATGGAGCAAAAGATTACAGTGAGAAGGAAAAGAACGTGTAACATAAATGTTATGTTTTTCATATTAAAATATTTTCATTCAAATTAATTGAAATTGAGAATATCATGACATATGAAAACATATTAAGCCACTAAAGTTTTTCACATGCTACTTAAAACTATATACATATCTCTTTTTTAAGATGAAAGCAAAACAAAATATATAAATATATAAGGAAGCCATCTCAGTGGCTAAAAAGTTGTTTCCTGAAGGTGATGTGCAGGAGGAGATAGTGATTTAGGGTATTTTTGACTAGGAGGATAACTTTTCCCCAAACCAAATATTCATGCATGTCCAAATAGAGATGTAGTTAAAAGGGTGTGATATAAAGTGGGTATGTGAGAGCATTTCCTTTGTGAAAAATCAAATACTGCTGAGAGACAGTTGGTTTAGGTAAACTTAATCCAGGACTGTGGAATTCTGGGGAGTAACTGACGAGGTAAAGAAAGCTCCAGACCTGGGCAACATTCCTACCCCAACAGTCAAACCTTGAGTAAAGGAATATTGGAAGTTGTCCCCATGATGTCTTAGAGGTTTACAAGTGGATTGTACTCAGTCACATCTGAGCACCATGGACAGACCACCCACCTGCAGGATCAGTACACCCTGCCTTAAAAAACCAACTGCAATGAAATACTTTGAATGGAGAAGCATCTGGAAATTGAGGATATCAGAGAAACTGTTTGCTGGTGCAGAGGTGAGTTTTGGGGTACCCCTACTTGGACAGAGATTGGGCTGATTGAGATAAGCTTTCTATGAGGAGGAATGGGGTATAGAACTCTCAAGTTACTTAGTGGAGAAAGGCTGAAGTTACCATTTTCCTTCTAGAGGAGACCAATTATGCCTGAGGAGACAGAACCTGCAAATAACCAAATGCCTGCTCTGTAGGAGCCCCAGGCTAACCACAATTTTCATGAAGTAATTATGCCATAAATTTTTCTGTCTACCTGAGCAATGGCTTCTGCCTTTTATGTTGGTTTATTTTCTTTCTCACCTGGAATGATTCAGGAAGTGGAGGGTAGAATGAGAAATCATCTAACCCTGAAGAAGAAGGGAATGCAGCCCAGAAAGTTATTGCCTAACAGGAAGCTAGGATTTCCTTCAACTTTTAAAAGACTGGACTAAAGAAGATATGGATATCAGTAGAAATTCTCTTTAGTGGTAACCAATATGATGAAACCTGAAATTATGCATTGGGGAAAATAAATTATAGATAAATAGGTGGATAGATAGACTTCTTCCGGTTTTATACTAAGATCATGAGGCCATTTTCTCAAAGGGGACAAAAATGTTTTAAGACACTCTACTGGGTGAGGGGTGTGAAGAAGAGGATAAGCCACCCTGACTTGGGCAGTGTATGAAGCTGTGGGAGCCAGAGATTTAGCTGAAAACAGAAAAGACTTTAGAGGTTAACTGTCAGAGGCAAAAATAACTGTCAGATGGTACTTGAGAGTATTGGGAGGGGCACAGAATAGAGCCCACGTAAGAGTTCCACAGGTACTGGCTGCTCTCAGGGAGAAACCCATTTCCAGCCTAGTCTGAAGCATGTCTGGCTCTACGCGCTGGTGAGTCTCCTAGCGATAGTGTCTGGGAATAAAGAAGATTAGAAGAAAAGAAGGAAACATTTCTCTTCCTCACCAGGTTTTCACAAGAAATTAAGTCTGCATGTGGAAGTCTCCATCATGGTGCCTAAAAAAGAAAAGAAAATGAAGTTACTCAGTTTTGTCTAAAAATTTTTATAAATATTCAGTATCTGTGTTGTGGGGTGGAGGTGGGGTATACAAACATAAAGATTCATTTGTTTTCCACTTTTTTCTTCTTAGCTAACCTGTCCACAAGATGATGCCCATGCTATCGTCTGGAGATAGCCTGATCAAAAACCCTACTGTTGTGGAAGCAATTCTTCGTATCTCCTATAATACCTGTACCTTTCCTCTGTCCAACCGTTAAAGGGAGCAGTTGCCTAAAGATGTATTATGTGCAGGTCCAGATGTTAAAGAATACACAGATGAGTTAGAGGCAGGATTCAATACTCAGGAATTCTTGGTGTTCTGGGGGACACTTCCCTTCCCCCTGCTTACTTGTATGCACTGTGCATCTTCAGCCCCCAACATGATACCCATGTGGAAAAGGATGACATCGAGCAAAGAGCATAGGTGGAAACTTGTTCTCCCCACAACACACCCTCAGCCTTTTGACTCCAAAGTTTAAAGAGAGAAGACTTGCTTCCAATGGCTGGTGCCACTCATAGCATCCACATCCTGGATTCATTGAGAGGTGCACAGGAAGGAGGAAAGCAGGTGGCTTTCTAGGGGAACAAGGTAAGGGCTTGAGGACAAAGAGGCTCATTTTGAACTGGGCTTAGCAAACTCTGTCAATCCAACAGCGATACTCGCATATCTGAGAGGCCAAGTAAAAGTCTCAGCTTGGGTTTCTCTGGCTTCCTCAGATATTGGAGTTTTCATGTGAATTACTAAGGATTGTCCAGTTTTACCTAAGGGTAAAAAATATTTCCAAAAGGCATCAAGGTTATCTTGAAGCTGAATCTTATTATTTCCTAATTTTCATTAGTACCATGAGTGCAAAAGTGCTAATAAGCAGAAGATATTTTTAAAATGAGCTATGGAGAGAAGGATACTGCAACTTTTGACAAAGGGAATAGAGACACCTGTAGATTATATGGGAGCCAGGGAGTATGGCTGTGATTTACAAATAGAACTCTGGATAGATAGACTCGACAGCTTGATCTGAGTCTATAGACTCTACAGATTGATATGTTTATCTGCTCTGATAAACACAGGGTAACTCCACGAGTGGAGTGTGTAGCCCCCTTGCTCTCAGAACAGTATTTCAGCAGGGCCATGGTTTATCCATGGAATGGCTAGAGGGTTTGGGACCAGTTTCTGGTTAGGTTAAGTACTAAATAATTTTCTACCCCAAAAGGTAGAAGATGCAATAAAACAGGAAAACTTGCTGCTTTGGCTGTATGATACATAGTATATAACATGCTCTCACCCATGTTTCAGTCACAGTACTGGAAGCTAAGGATTACCTATCTGAAATTTAACCTATGAATGTCTTTTAGGTGTGTGTTAATTGAGACGTTTCCCCATTTGTTTCTACTCTCATTAGCTCAGGGCTGCTAGGTTCTTAAAGAGATAATAAAGAAAGAGGTGTCAAATTAACAAGGAATTAAAATAGTAATATTCATGTACAGATACCCAGGAATCAGTGTCTTTTAAAGGAACAATTACAGAAATAACTAAGATGACTAACAGAGGAGAAAGGGAGGACAAAAACAGAGAGAAGGGAGAAGGTGGGAAGCAGCGATTTTAGAAGAGAGAAGGAGCAGAAACCCCTTGAGGAGAAGTAGGCTCCTGGGTCAGGGCGGAGCTGAGCTGTAACACACACTGAAATGGAGGGTGATGGTCACACAACCTCCAGTGAGTCTAGTGTGCAGAGTGGACCAGGATTGGCCTCTCATTGTGTCTTGGTAGCAGGAAGCAAAGAGCACTTCTGTTCAATGGCATTTCTGGGGAAGAAAAAATGAAAGTAAAAGATGTGTTCTCTCTCTCCTCAGATGACACAGGCATAGGAAATTAAATGGTAGTGAGTGAGTAATGCAAAAGCCTAGAAGCAGCAGTGGTAGAGAAGAAGAGAGACGCCCAGGTGCTAAACCAGCGGCCCAGGAGATGCGCACCTTGCTGGACAATTAGTAAGTCCTTTCAAGGAGGGAAATCTAAGTCCATCTAGAAATCTGATTTCAGCCCAGACTGTGACTTCTGCCACTGATGCTAATGGTCCCTTTTGAGACATTTCTGGTAAAGGAGAGACACTGGCTTCCTTATGGACATTCACATATGCAGGATAAATGTGGAATTCATGACCAAGAGAAATTTATAGCTGCTCAAAGTAATTATTTCTGAGAATGTTTGGTCTGAGTGTTCCCTGTGAAGTGAAAGTGTTAGTTGCTCAGACATGTCTGACTCTTTGTGGCCCATGGACTGTAGCCCGCCAGGCTCCTCTGTCCATGGAATTCTTCAGGCAAGAACACTGGAGTGGGTTGCCGTGCCGTGCTGTCCTCGAGGGGATCTTCCCAACCCAGGAGTCAGACCCAGGTTTTCTGCACTGCAGGATTTTTTGCTGTCTGAGGCACCAGGGAAGCCCAAGTATTTCTTAGACACTCAAAGGAGGTTCCTTGGGAATTTCAGCTGTATCATTGAGTGGAGAGTTCTCTTCACTGAGTAACTGATTACCATGTGGAACTCTTATTCCATAAGAAAATACATGAGCTTTTGTCCCAGCTCTCACAGTCCAAGGGCTGTGAGCAACAGTTACCAAGAACAGAAGTTAGCAGCCTTGACAGTCTTGTCTTTCTGTGAGTACTTTCCTCTGAAGCAATCTTGAACACCCTGTGAGAGGGAAAAAAATCTCATTTTTCCTCTTTCAAGGAGTCTTTGATAACTTCTCCGAGATTTCTCACTTGGAGGTATGACTACTCTATGCACACTGTTCACATTTATATCCTCAAAGTAATGGAGGCCCAGAGACCAGAATAGAGCCAGAACCCAAGAGCGTGGGAAAGGCAGCCACGAGTTACAGACCCCTGAGCCCTCAGGCTTGCAAAGGCTGAAGGATCCTGACTTGTGGTGTCCCACTGCAGTCGCCCTCAGAGAGCAGAGAGCCCTCGGTGTAACAGGAGACAGAAGGGCTTGGATTTAATATTTCCCAGTTGCCTGGGTCCAGGAAGAAAGACATATTGCCTTCCTTGACAAGGGAGCAATAATAACCCCAAGAATCTAAAAAGAAATGATATGATACAGAAACAGACTTAGGAGAACCAACTTATGGTTGTCATGGGGGTAAGGATGGAGGGAAGGGATAGGGAATTTGGGATGGACATGTACACAGGGCTATATTTAAAATGGATAACCAACAAGGACTTACTGTCTAGCACAGGGAGCTCTGCTGCATGTCATGTGGCAGCCTGAATGGGAGGGGGTTGCAGGGGCCAGGGCTACGTGGCTGTGTCCCTTTGCTGTCCACCTGAAACCATCAGTGTTGTTAATTGGCCATGCTCCAATTCCAAATACAAAGCTTAAACAAATAACATCCCCAAATGAGAAGACAACAACCAAGCCCTCTCAGGGTGAGAAATCCACAGGGTATCCCTGATCTTTTCAGGACCAAGAATTTGGAATTGTGGCTGAGACATTTTTTAGATAAGCAAATATGCAGTTAGAATAAGTGACATCTCTCAACAAAAAGATTCTCTGTTATTGGCCTCTGCAGGAATCAGTTCTTTTAAATATTAGAGATGCCAGAGTAATCAGATTGAGAAAGGATCAATTTTGTTAAGAGTTCTTCTATTAACCCACTTGCTCTAAAATATATTTCCTTAGTAACATGTTTTATTTTTGCATATTTTGGATACAGGGTCAAGAATGGGAATCTGACCACCCAACCTAAGATTCTCATCTATAAAGAGGCCACCCTGCCTCACCAGCTGAGGTCACCATCTTGAACTCATAAAGGCTCAGAAGAGAACACAAGCCCTGTGTTCAGGTCAAGAGCTTGGAATCAGTCACACTTGAATAAAAATTCAAATGCTTTTACTAGTTATTAGACCTCGTGTGATTGTCTTACTTCCCCAGATACAAGCAATTGTTGTAAAACATACCACACGTGTACCCAAAACACTTGGCATCATGTACTGTATATAGTATATTTCCAAAATGATAGTTTTGTTATTTGTCCTAATAATGCTTTTTGGGATGACTCATGTATGACTCTATTAACATGAACCATCCAGAAAAAAACAAGTTTATAGAGATGGTTGGTTTCCTGGGGCTGGGGATATGAGCTGGGATTGGTTGCAAATGGGCTCAGTGGAATTTTATGGGATTAACATTTTAAAACTGTTTTGTGGTAATGCTTGTCCAATTCTGCAAATTTACTTAAAAAATATTGAATTGCACTCTTAAACAATAATTTTCTGGTACATCCCTATAAAGCTGTTAAAACTGATTTAAAGAAGAAAATCACTCAGGTACATTCAGTGAAGGAAATAAATTGGCTGTTGTGATCAAGAACAAGGGTAAGGGGACAGTTAGATACAGTTTGCAGAAAGACTGCCTTGCTAATAAGCCTAGCTGAGGCTGAGCTCCAGTTCAGAAGGTACGAGGTAGCTTTGTGTGAACTGGGTAACAGCTCACTGGCTAACACATAGGTTTCTGGACCACAATCCTGCCGTGTATCTCTCAGCTGTGTGATCTTGAAAAAGGTACCTACCATGTTACGTGCCTCTGAAGAGAGAATAATGCATACTGTTATAGAGACAAAAATAATGTTCATTTTCTGGCAAATGAACAAATAAGTTAGCTGTTATTAACCAGTTATAGATTGCTGGTCAGTTGGGAGGTTTATGATGCTTCAATGAGTATGTTTGTGGTTAAACCTATGCACATACATCTGATTCTTTCCTCAAGATAAATTCATAGAGATAACACTAGAGTTCATTAAAAATACACACTTTTAGGTATTTGATACCTCTTGACAAATCAGGAAATGCTCAGTCACATAGCTAAGTATATGGAGACTGGAAAGAATATTAATACACCATCTAACAAAAATTCTATTTTGCTGTGCAAGGGAAGGGGCTAAGCTCTTTCATGTTTTTAGTCCCAAAATTATTGACAATAATGTTTTCACACATTAAAAAAATCTGTTTGATTGCACTGGGTCTTAATGCTGACGTGGGATCTTTGGTTGTGCCATGAGAACTCCTAGTTGTCGCATGTGGGATCTTGTTTTCTGACCAGGGATCAAACCTGGGCCTCCTGCATTGGGAGTGAGGAATCTTAGCCACTGGACAACCAGGGAAGTCCCTTGTTTTGCACTTTTAATTAGATGTTCATTGAATGAATGACTGACTAAATCTTCCAGAGACAAGGATGACTTGCTGCTGCTGCTGCTAAGTTGCTTCAGTTGTGTCAGACTCTGTGTGACCCCATAGACGGCAGCCCACCAGGCTCCCCCGTCCCTGGGATTCTCCAGGCAAGAACATTGGAGTGGGTTGCCATTTCCTTCTCCAATGCATGAAAGTGAAAAAATAAAGTGAGGTCGCTCAGTCGTGTCCGATTCCTAGCGACCTCATGTACTGCAGCCCTCCAGGCCCCTCCATCCATGGGATTTTCCAGGCAAGAGTACTGGAGTGGGGTGCCATTGCCTTCTCCGAAGGATGACTTAGTAATTGGATAATTTCTTTAGTGACCAGAGGTACATAGGCAGTTTAGTGAAGCCTGTGTGTAGTTTACTCCTTGAAGGTTTCACTCCTGAAGTGGAAAGGTCTGACTCTCCAGAGAAAATATTGGAAAAGAAACTGCAGATGAGTGATTATGTTGCAAGGGCAATATCTCCTTTAACTCTTGGGTTCTCTGTGATTCTCTTTTCTGTTAGTCACCAAGAGGGAGCCATTTTATGCTTTTTGAGATAATTTAGCAACAGGAAAGGGACAAAAAATGCTGAGTCAGTGATAATTAGAATATAAAATCACCAGTTGATAATGCATTAGACCTTCAATTGGTTACACATAACTTTGAAGATGAGTGCAGTTTGATGTAGTTAACAAGTCTCCATGGTGCTTTCATAAATATGTATCCTGAAGTAGAATTATGAACACAGGAAACACATATTCTGTGTTCCAGGGTGTATTTTCAATTACATCCTCTGTCGTTGGTGGCCTCTTTCCTACTCAGATGTATGCTGCCCTCTCACCCTTGTTCTTCTTTTCCCTCCTTTCCATCATAACACACTCTCAGACAAGCAATTGATATGTTACTCTTTTTTCTTAATTCTGTCTTTAGTATACTTCTAAATGTTTTGAACAGAAAGTTGATTGTGTATCTATGTATATACACATATACATATATATGGATATAAAATATGTATATACATAGACATATATTTTAAATTACTAAGGAGTATGCATAGTTGTACATTATATATAATTATACTTTTTATTCAGTTCAGTTCAGTTCAGTCACTCAGTCGTGTCTGACTCTTTGCAACCCCATGAACTGCAGCACACCAGGCCTCCCTGTCCATCACCAACTCCTGGAGTTCACCCAAACTCATGTCCATCGAGTCGGTGATGCCATCCAGCCATCTTGCCCTCTGTCGTCCCCTTCTCCTCCTGCCCACAATCCCTCCCAGAATCAGAGACTTTACCAAT